>NW_028321896.1:597500-928888 GCF_036245765.1 Copidosoma floridanum
GCTCCTCTCTCTCTCTCTCTCTCTCTCTATCTACACTGGGTTTTTGTGCCGTCCTGTATATATCCTCCTCGGCTTTGTAACGCCGCGCTCGGTCACGCCCATGAGTCTCGCATCGACACCTTTTACGCTGCGTGATACAGAGATAATTAAGCTCGTATATATACGCGTGCGGGTCATCTACAGGGGGAGCAATGTAATTTATTCACTGGCACATTGTATGCTTCATTCGTGCATAGGTATACCTAATGTCTAAGATTTTTGAGCAATTTATCCGATGAGTGTAATATACAACAAAAAGTGGTTCAAGTGTGACTCGACAATGTTGAAAAAACCAGAATATTTTGGAATTTACCACAATATAATGATGCACTACAATACGAATGAGGTAAAATAAAATAAAATCTTTGTGATTTACATACTTTTGTATGATAATTTCTCTCAAAACCGAGAACTTTCTCTGAAAGTAGTGTCCGAACTTGAGCTAGGGTTAACTCAAGTCAATAATAGAGCTTTTTATTTACACTGCCTTATGGTACATCAGTCCGTAAAGAAGAATTTTTCTTCCCGGCTTAAATCGTTTTTCTCGGGCTTTTGTTCATTTCCAAAAAAAAAAAAAAAAAAAAAAAAAAAAAAACAGTATTGCATTAGTCAGCAGCATCAGAAAAATCAAACAGGACAGTAACCTGCACAACAGTAGCTGGAGACACTTCGTACATCAGTGGATAGCCTACGATGCGCGTGTAAAGTCCAACCTTCCGATAATACACACATCAGGTGCATCCGTCCCTTGTATCTATACCTGCAAGTGTCTCTACTACGGAGGCCGGCCGGTGGGTCACGAAGCGGCAGGAAATGAAAAATTTTCCTCGCGTGAGTCTCTATAAGACAATCGAGTACATACACTAGCTTCACACAGAGCGAAAGAAAGCCGAACGGTAAGACTCTCTTCTCTTTTCATCTGAGCAGACAACTAAAAGCAAAACAACCGGCTCTTGGAGTAGGAAAAAAGCTACCTCCCGGTAAGACGGAGGCTAAACGCATGTGAATATCACCTTGCCCACCTATATCCTCCTTTTTTTTTTTTTTTTATTCTTCTGCTCCTCCTCCCGTGTCCGTGTACACGAGCGTTGCTGCACCGCACAAAGATACATCTCGGCGATGAGGTTGCGAAACAATGGGATGCTGCCGGCTACTATGAGATCCAGTCCAGCGAAACGAGTGCATTATAAGGGGGTAGACGCGGGTGTGTATGCACGTGTATACATATACGTATCGCAATGGAGCAAAGGAGAAAAGGGGAGGGTGAGGAAGGAACAATAAGCGAGGAGACGGGAAAAAAAGCGACCTCGGCGCGTAAAAACGTAATCGAGAATTATACGCGCTCGCGGTAGCTGTTTTAGAATAGACGGACCCTCAGGATGTGTTCACAGGATGACGGAAAAATTTATTTGTATGCATATGGTGGAGATACAAGGTAAATAAAGCCACGTGGCTAAAATTAAAATCTAGATGGCGACCAAAAAGATAATTTTTTCTGAATTCGTTAAAATTAAGTTTTTACAATTAAGTAAATTCATGGTTTTATGAAGAAAAGTTAATTGCAAAGCTATGAAATTAAGTACCTCTATTGAAAGCACAAAGAATGTTAAAAAAATACAGAGATGTGGTTAATTATTTGAAAAATTGTTGGTTGATAATAGTGACATGCACATCAAAAGAAATAGATGAGACCTAAAAATCAAAACAAATACAAACAAGAGACACCCAAATAAAAACTATGAGAAAATAGAGGCCCACTTATAAAATCGTTATTGAATTAGAGACACATGACATCAAAACCATCATGAAATAGAGACACAACAAAAACTATTTTTAGCGCAGGTACACTTATTAACAGAACGATAAAGTTTTTTTATCTTAAATTGATAAAGCTACAAATTGTTATTAATTCGTTTGTTTATCAATTATCCTAAGTCTCTAATTGCTTGTTATTAAATCATTGATTAGTTCAAGAAATTTTTCTATCGATGAATACCTTACGGCACGGTTGTTAAAACAATTTCTTTGTTTTGCTCATTATGACGCTGCAGAGAATTTTTTAAAGAAACGATTAAAAAAATGTCACGTACCTACTCCACAAAATTTGATGAAAGAAACTGTCAAGGGATGACACAACAAAGTCATCTGGTCGTGGTAACAACAGAAAAAAAGTGCACAACGCGCTTCCTGCCTTCCACTCCTCTTCCTTACGGCTGGGAACTCTTGGAGTCCTTGTTTATCTCTCGCATCGGCGCAGGAGTTACCGTGTGCGATTTTATTTTGCTGACGCGATTGGCGAGTGACAACAAGCAGAATGTCCGGGAACCTTTGCAGCACTGAAAAGAAAAAAAAAAAAAAATATGGCTAGGTTTTGGAGAAAAGGATAATACCCAACCCTGATGATGCAGACAATGTTATTGCTGTAAAAATCAAAATGTGTATTGAAGGAAAGAAAGAGGAGTCGAGTCCACGCACCCAAAAAAAAAAGGTTGTGATGGTTACCAAGGTACGGAGATGGAAAAGAAAGGGCTCGGGCGTTCTCTCCTCCTTCCCGGATAAGACCGAAGGAGGGGACAAGGTGAAATTGTTATGACATAATTAGGGTCAAGTTAGGATGTCCCTCCGGACTGAAAAGTGCACACACAAGCGCCGCGAGCGAGGAAGCGTCGTTGCAATTCAGTTCTCGCCCTCCTCCTCCTCCTCCACCCTTTCTTCCTCCATCCACTGGACTTTAATATTCTTCGTGGAAGTGGATCCGCAAAAAACAGAGAAAAAGCCTTGAGTCGCGGGTCAAAGCTGCCCTTCGTTCTGCTCTCCTTAGCTTGTCTTGCATATACGCTTGTTTCTCCTCTACTTTTTTTTTCTCACTACACGCGTGTATGTGTACGTACATGAGATGGTCTCCCCTCTATCTGCATTTTTTGATGTATTCCGCATTTATTCTCGTGAAAAACTTTGGCACGCGCGTCCGCGTCTTCTGCCTGGTTCTTCTTTCTTTTTTTCATCTCCTTTTTTTTTTTTTTTTTTACGAGTCAGGATCTCTTCAGACGCCGTCGTTTAGCAAATGAGACGTCTCGGCAGCTCGGCAGCTTGTCAGGCGAATTTTTACTGAGCTAAGGAGGATATCAAACCAGCGTATGGGTTTGTGTCTTGCACGGTGGAATGGGTACATGTGGAGTTGTATGTATATGTATATATAAATTTTTTTTTCACTATTGCGAAGGAAACGTTAATACTCGAGTACCATCTCTGGATTAAATTTCCTTAACAGTTTGTACTTTCTTCTTCTGTTTTATGTATTGTTCAAACATTGTAAGGATAATATGAGACAAACTGTTGAATATAATGTACAGAACTACCAAGTGAAAATTTTTTGTTTTTTTTTATTCTGATGTGATTCTGTAGAACAGGAACATGTGCAGCTATGTCTATTATAAGAATAACTAACAAACAATAATCAACTTACTACTATCGCTTTCTATGTGAAATTCAATAGACAACTTTAAGCAACTTGATATTAAAATCTGATTAATAATCTGTTTTAGATACAGTCGATTTCCGTTCACTGACAATAGTTATCGGGAAGTTATGAATGATTGAGTACGGCCACGAAAAATCATTCCACCCAAACTTTTATTCTTATCTTTTGATCAAAATTAGAGCAAAACAATAAACTTTGATAAAGGAAGTGATATTTTTGTTTTCCACAACTATGCATTATTAATTTCCCAAATTTTTCTAAATATAACAAATATTTGTTCGGTATTCATAATAGTTTAAACGAAAAAATTGGTAAAATTCTATTTTGACATTCGTTTTAAATTTTAAGGGATTGGTTAGTTGTTGAGTCTGGCTTTTACAATTAAAACATAAAAAACATGTTTTTAAAACGACATGCCGGAGGGCTTTGACGCATCAAGATCTTACCACTTACGAGCTGCACAAGGCAAAAAAACATAACGTGCGTGGCAGAGCGAGGCCGGTGATAGGGACTCTCCCTTCATTCAAATCGCGCGCCCATCACACACGTTAACATAATCGTCGAACGACTCGGTTGCGTACTCGCACTTGATCTAATAGCGTAGTGCCTGCCCGGGGTCCCTCAAAACCGGAAGTGAATCTGCGATGCTGCACTTTCTTGTCCCGTCACCTCCAACGGAGTCCTTCTTTTACCACGACCATACTGCCTGCAGTCGCTCCCTTTCTCACCTCTTCTTCTCCTCGTTCGCTCCAAACGTTCCCGTGTCAATGACTCTCTGCTTCCGGGATCACACCTTGTCCTGCTCACGGCTACTCTCTGCCATGCTGTGTCCTCGCTGATGTCGTTGCTGCACATCGAAACTATACATTACGTGAATGTTGTGCTAACCCTTGGATATCATCCACGTGGATAAATTGATGGCCTTTCTGTATGAAAAAGTAGGCCATTCATCAGTATCATTACTTTTTTTTGTTTTTATACTTTCTTCGAATAAAATTTATACGGACTTTTTGCTTATTCGTCAATCTTCAACATCATATCGTTGATACTATACGTGTTGTCCGAAACAATTTATATCTAAGTAGAAATTTGTACGTGTTGAAGAAGACTCTCACGTTTTATTGGATTATGGTTTTTCGAATACATTTTTGCGAATCCCTTTTCCTCAAGTATCTATTATTTTATCGGATTATAGCAATCGATTATGTAATATAGATGTAGTCAAGTGACTTTTTTCGCACTAAGCGCAAATTTTTTGACTCTTTTTATTATTTCGATCAATTGGGTTTCCATTGTGACACATTGCGTTACAAGGGACGCAAATCGGTCCATTCAGCTGACTCAGAAGCGCGACACTCGCAGCACAAATATAGCGCCAAAGAAAAGGTGAATGAAACCCAACCTCGGACCCACATGAATGGGCGACTATTTTGGCAGCCACTGAATTAGTGAAGCCATCACCGACTGCAGCCCAACAGCTCGCAGCTTTCGCACGCGGGTCATTCCAATCTTAGCTCCGCTGAATGAGTTGGTTTCATATTTTATGTCTCGACGACGAACAATTTCCACTGCGCAGGAGAGCAAGAGGAGGTGGTCGAGAAAAGGAGGCGTGTCCTCGGGAGAAACGGACACGTCTCGCACGGGAATTAGATGCGATTCTAATCACGTTGAGCTAAATATTATTTCGTTTCCTTCAAATTTGTTGTGATTTTAACCATTTTATTCTACAGTTTTCTTTGCTTACTGTTCAATTTAATTAAACGATTTAATTGTGATTGCTTAAATGAAGGCACTTGTCAGTCATACTCAGCAATATCTTGTTATGAAAAATGACGTTACTCCTATCGAATGACAAAGCGACATAAGATTTTCTTTTAACATCAATGAATCTGTACATCAATCGCAAATCATGCTATTTTACGTAAGCTTTAAAAAAATATCTTGCTCTCAAACTGCCAATGTTTGCGAGCTAATGAAATGTGAATTGATAAAGAAACACTTGTTGAATATCATGTAAGTGTGGCTAGATGTCCATTTTTTGGGAATGTTTGAACTGTTTTTATACATGCACACACTCCTCTTATTCACCAATAGTTGTCAGTAATACAAATATCTAGCCCTGAGTAAAAGGTAAGTGTTATCCATAGAATTTTTTTTTTGCATTTACTTACTTTTATGAGGTAGTTTCACTAAATGAAAAAAAGTGACGTTTGTTATCTGTTGGTCAGATGTAGAAAAAAAATTTTTGATTGTCAAACCTAAAAACAATCATACCCTAACATATTACTACATAAAGCAATAACACAGTTACTTGGTCTACGCATGAAGGGAGACTCATGTCAGAAATATAAAAAATAGAAAAACAAAGTCGCGTAAAAGATGATCTTACACATGTACATGTATCCAAGAGCGCGCTCATAAAACTTAGAGCAGCAAGTTACAGTATATTTTCTCTGGTGCGATGGAAGCTTTTATGGGCCTGTAATGGGAGCCCCTTCGGCCGACCACTTCCACTCGTTTGCGACAGAGGAAATGTACGCCAGAAGAAGTGCAGAAAACGAAGGATCCCATCATCGGCACATTCGATACTTTTGACTCGACTCGCGCGCTTCGGTGCACCAGTGGTATATAACATCCTGGAGGACTGACGTTGAGCTATCCGGGATCTTGGTTGTGTGTGCAGTACACTCCTTCCGAGGACAGTTTCCTGGTAACATTGCCGAGAAAATAAGAAATTGGCCGAGGGATATGGACTGGGGAAATGGCAGGGCCGAGGGAGGGTAGACAGGGGGGAAATATTTCATTCGGCTTCTCGCGATAATTGCGGACCGCGGGGTAAAAAGAGGGACGGAGAGCGCAGGGACGTTTCGACTTCTTACACGTACCTCGCAGGTATCTCGGCCTCCTTTTCCTCGCAAGAAAAGAAGAGGGCTAATGAAAAGTTCGCTGATAGCGACGGAGAAAGATCGAGTACTTTTCTAAGAATGCAAGCATAGCTTGTGTATATATACTTGCGCCGGACCCCTTTTTCCCTCATAAGCTTCGTCATTGGACCGCAAGACTTGATCCACGGTGCATCTCTGGCTGTGTGTTTTTTTTTCTTTTCTTCTTTTTCTCGTCCTCTGGGGGCTGGTGAACACCTTGGTTGACGCCAGAAACATACTCGAGGTTTTCTCATTATTGCTCCTGGAAATGAGACCAAGAGTGGCACTACGGGTATAATATATACACAGTGACTGGATGAGAGTCTTTTTTGGCTGCTTCGAGGAGATTTCGCGTTTTGCATTGACGATAAGAAATATGGAAGGTATACCTATATTAACTGTGATGGAGAATTTTCTGTTGATTCGTCAGTCGTAATTATAAGTAGTAGCCGATATCAACGCTGATTGACTGCCGCAGCTGGTGTATTAGCTCTTTTCCGAAATATAACTATTTCTTCAGGTAAAAATTAATTGCTTCATTGTAAATCGACAAAAATAAAGAGGACTTCAAGGTTCTTTTACGAGTAGTTCTGATGTGAGACAATCCATATGAAACATCCCGTTCGTCGGTCAATCTATCAAAAACCTATATAAAATCACGTAGTCGTAAAATCTTAGAGAACTACATTCCGAATATTCATGAAATTTCCTGCAGATGTTGTCAATCATAGTTATTAACTTATTAAAAGTTATCAAACATTTTCGGTTTAGATCGAGTGTCGATTAGGGCATAGATTACAATAAACTAGTCATATTGAAAGAATGAAAAATAGTAAAAATACCACAGAGTTGTGGTCACAAAAAGATCGTTAGTTAGACTAATACGTTAATAAAAAGTGACAAGTTCAAAGAAACAACAAAAGAAATTAATTGACGAGAGGGTAGACTTGGGTTGTGGTAGCATAAGATAAAAAGGAATGGTGTACATGTGTGTACAAAGTTCGGCTATGAATTTTTTGATTCTTGAATAATATGTTGTGATATGTATATACATTTTATTGCACACATATTGTATATAATACATACTCTGGCAAAAAGTATTGTTTTGTATAAATAATTGTGATGTAGCACAAAAAACAAAAATTGGGTTAAGGAAATTTTTTCACATCCTTAATTGAAGTACTGCAGTCACTGTAGAGGTACGTGTTTCGAGGAGGATTCATCTCTCTTAGATATCTGAAAATCTATAGATCGGATATGGGGCAAAGAATGGCACAAAAACCCAACGTAATCGAATGAGATGAAATCCGCGGCAACGATTCAAATAATCGTTCGCATCACCACGTCGTTACCGTTACCACCCTCATTTCCATATATCTGTATATACACGTACACACACACGACCGATCACACGACGCGGAAACGCCCGCGCGTCGAATATATGCAAAACGAAGAACGCTTGCGCTTTCGTATAAATATAAGATGCACACCGGCATTCATACATACCTACTATCCACGCGTGCCAGGGCCGATATGTATATCCCGCTCATGCATTATTGCACGAGGAAACGCGCGCGCGTGCACCTGCTGAAGCGCGTCGGAGCCGCATATATATATATATGTGCGTCTGTATAAGTATTGGTAGGACGTAAAAGGAGAGCTAGAGAGAAAGATCTGGGCAAATCATTTTCTCTCGCTCGAAAATCATTTTCTGCATGCCCTCCCTGGGCACAACTCTCCTTGCAGCTCTACAGTTTTCCAGCTCTCACTCACCTATTCTCTTTTGTTAAGAAGTCGACATATACGTGTGCAATGTATGCGAAAAGGAGAATGTAAAGGCGAGGTGTAACATTCTTTATCTGCGAGACCGGCTGCATCTGCTTTCTCACGATGTTGCGAGAGAGGGTTTACTTCGACTGCCGCGTACGGCATAGATGCATCGTTATACTTATTTGTTATGCATTTCGTACTTTACTCTTGTGTTGTTTTCCCCCACCCCCCCCCTTTTTTTTTACAGCTTTTACTTTTACGGGGCCTCTAAAGTGCATGTGTTACAGCGAAACGACGTGTACGTCGAAGAAGCTTACCCTTCGCATACCTTGCCGTGTATTAAATAACTTTGCGCATCCATTATCTTTCGCGTGAAATTTGCTGCCTCGTAGGAAACTGGTCGATCACTTGCCGGTTAGGAAGTTGGATTATCTGAATATTGATCTCGTTGAGCTTCTTCTCTGTTACTGTTTCACTAGTTACGCTCAAACAATACATTTCACATTTTCGATGTTTTCAAGTTGCTCCATTATACCTCAAGGATACCCTCACAGGGGATAAAAATAACATGTTAATATTGATATCAGAGGATTTGGTAAGAATTTTAAAAAGAGTTACTTCTAATGAGTTTTAGTTTGGGGCCATTGTAGTTTTCAAATTTCAATGGGATATTATGTTACAATCAATCAATGTTTAGGCTCGAAATTTAACCAATTCTACAAATAATACGAGTATAATTAATTTACAAGCTACAATACTCTTTCGTTGTCACTTTGGACCAAAAAGGTACATTTGTAAAGGTCAATAATATTTTAATTGGAACCATAAAATTTTTTACATACTCTTTACTTATATTATGAATTGGGAGACATTATATTTCTTAATAAGTACTTACAGGGTTTTGTGTACCGATCGAAATACCTACATCCACTTTTGATGACTGACAAGGTACCACAAATTAAACTAGTCTGTTATACTATGGTTATTTATATATTTTTTTTAATTGCCAAGTATAACTAACATTGTATTTTTTTTACTTATTGTCAAGTAAATTTTACAATATTTATAATTAGGATACCCATGTATAGTACAAAAAAAGTAGCCTTTAATTTCTAGCCTACCGTCATATTTCTTTAAAAGTGGATAGCACGACCTTTCACCAAATAATTAGAGATAAATTATAGAAATTAGGTTATTAATGTCTCATTTCTATTGAAAAAACTATCTTTAACATATCAGTGTATATTGTATTTTCAGTCCATCAAAATACACAAAAACTATAAATTACAACCAAAAAAAAAAAAAAAAAAACATGTAGACTCTACGTAAGAATCTGCCAACCCTCCGGTAACAAAAACAACAGCCCACACGATTCTTCCTCTTCCACATACGTATATCATTACACCGCACCCACTCACTCGTACCGCTGTATCAACCACCTATTCAAAAACAATCACTTAACCGTGAAAGAGTACTGCAAGGGAAAAAAAAAAAAAATTCCGACCCCCTCGAGAAAGAGAGAAATAGAGCACACACGAAGACAATGAACGCCAGCGAAGCTCCATATCCTCCTTCTCGCGCGCCCAGGTACATCACCGTAGTGAGCTCACACACGTGGCAAGTATATAGGTATACCTAACTACGAACCCTCTTCCGCACGTATACACTCGTAAAGGCATGAACGCGGAGGGCACGTGTGCAATCTGAACGCCAGTGGAATAGAAAATAGAGGGAGACAAGCGATTGACCGGTATCCTATACCAGGGAAGGGTATGAGGAGGGATATCTTGATCATGCAGTACCAGTGTTCTCGGGCAAAGTCTGTCTCTCTTGCGAGGGTAGTCCCGAGACGGAGCAAAGGAATCGAGCTCTGACTGATCTTTGCTGGTAAGCGAGGGTAAATAAAAGATAGGGAGAGACGGTCGGATCTGAGATAAGAGATAAGACGTGGGCGAGGAAGGAGAGATTGTTGCTGCTGCTACGTGGAAAAAAAAGGATACAGGCCAGCAGTGGTCGGTGTTTGTTTGAGGGACTCTATGGGCCAAGTAATATACGTGGAGACGAACTCTATTTTTTCTTTGGGTGGACTGGTCCATCGGGATGAGAATCGCGGAAAGACAGCATTGCGAGTCAATGGGCTAATGATTTATGAACGACTATTGGTGTCGTCGGTGTGGACATGACGTCTTTGGAAACGCTCTCAAAAATTGATTCCTCTAGACAATAGGTACATCTATTACGTGTGTGAGCATAGATGGATGTGCATCTACTACCTTATATTATATGGGTGGTAACAAAATCTAAGTATCGTTATCTTCCTTCTCCATTTGAGAGATGTGTCAACAATATATATTATTATCGATTATTTGCACAAATGAGTCGATATAATATATGTCAAACCACTCACTTCTTACGAGTCCCACCCTACACCATCTGGACAATACGTTAGCCGGTCTAGTTATTCATGTTTCCATCCACACATTGCCATAATAGGATCGGATCCTCTCAACGAGAAATTCGCACGAGAGCAGGTCGTCCAACAATGGGATGCTTATCCGAGCCGTATCGGCGTTAATCCAAGTGAGATAACGCGAGCGTGCAGGGTCTCGTGCAAGACATCGGCAATAAAAGGAAGTAAAGCAACGTACCCAGGAATCAGACGAGTGGAAATACACACGAGGCCGATCGAAACAAGAAAAAGAGAGTAGAGTATCAAGGTGAGTAGGGACTGGTGAAAGATAAGGGAAGAGCCGAGTGGTCAAGAGTGTACATCATACATTAGAGCCTACAGGGAAGAAAGAATCGGCTGGCATGTGGGATCTATCCGCGCGTGTGTGAGAGGTCAGAAAAATCGGGGAAAGGGAAAAAAGTGCGGAGGAGCTGCCGGAAACGAGCAGGTGACTCTGCTGGTTCCGCTCGATCGAGCGCTGTTCCGCGCCACGAGTCCCGAAGATCGAGAGCTCTTTCTCGTTCCTCCACCACGGTATAGCAGCATCGGCCGTACGACTGCGTGTGCAATCTCTTCTTCCTCTCTGCATTCTCATAGGGCTTATTATCTTCCTCCACCGTCCAATTGACTTCCTTTGTTCTCTCTCTCTCTCTCTCTCTTCCTCTTGTTGTTACGATGTTCTTTGTTCCTTCCCGTATCACCGGTGCGTTCGTGACTCTTTAAATTTCCATGAGCCCCCGACTCATCCCGGTTACGGCGAGCAAATCAATGCGTGACTCTTTACCGCGTGTACATCACCTGATGATCCGCTTCTGTTGCGCTTGAGCGCCTTTGCGTTGTATTGTATATTATTGTATGTTTCAACGCCGCGCCGCTGCGGTGTTTGGTTTGAAATTATGGCACGAGCCCCTTTACGGTCACGGATCTGTTGTCTTAATTCGAGCAACTTGCTGCTGCTGTACTGTTGTCGCGGTATCGAGAAAGTGGCGCGGCTACTGTGCGCCTGTGCGTGCAGTCTTACAGACACCTGCTGGCAAACAACCTTTTGAATTGTTGATTTTCAGCCTGTCAATTAAACGATTAACTGGTGCATACAGGAATACAAGTCGAGGGCTGATGGTATATATATAATGTTGAAAAGACTTTGATAAAGAATGAGTTGTTTTTTTACATAGCTGCTATTTAAGTAATCTTTACAGGATCAAAGTACAGTGGGGTAAAGATGGGCTCTTACTCTCGCATCTCAATACTTTTGTTTAGTCAAACTCATCAACTTAATAACGATAATAGAACTAAGAAAAGACATTTCATCGATATTATGGGTTTCAAGGTTGAGTATGTTATATTATTATTACAAAAAAATTAGGATAATTATCAAAATTAAAGAGCAAAACTATTTGGTGGTCAAATTTATGACCACACTGATGTCATCTTTGGGATATCCTGCACATATTATTGACAATTACGTGCTCTTAAAGTACTTGAGTAAAATAAGAGAACATGAGTTAAATGATACCAGTGTTTCTAAGCTATACACTGCAGACTCACCCAAGATAACAAGTATTTTTCTCGAAATGTAGTATAATTCCATAAGATTCTTTTACCGAATGGTTTTTTTTTTTTTTTGTTTTTTTTTAATGAATATATTTTAAAGAAAATTATGACTTAAACGCAGTCAAAAATCAACGTTAGGACACACAGCAACATAAGTAAAGCATGAAAAAATTAAATATCTATATTAACGTGTATGGTCCTCATAAATATAAATTCTTCTATAAATTCTAATAGAAGACTTCCAGTGTTTGCGATAGGTCTCATGAAATCAGAAAAAGTATATGTGGCACAATTTACACAGAATGACTTCAACTGTTCATTTGTGAATTAAGTTTAAGACTTATTATTAAAAAAAAACTAACCAAGCAAGAGTACCTGTGTCGTTCAATGCGTAACCCCACCTGATTACGTAAGAGTCGCATGACCGGTCATGAGGACAGTGATGAAAAAAAAAAAAAAAAAAAAGAAAAGAAAATTCAGCAAAAATCGGTCGTGCAACGCATATCATCAGCACTACAATTTCCCACGAGCGCACATATATACATGTATGCGCGCACACACACACACACACAAACACTCAAAAGCCACAGTCTAGCATCAGGAGTACTCTTTCTCCATAATCGATAATTGGAGGCAAAAGGAGTTGGAGGGTACAGGGATTCGTTAATTCGGCGAATTATGCGCACGGAGCACATTGCAAACGTGACGTGGCATTATGCGCCCGGCGGCTTCATCGCGAACGAGTGTGCGATTTGCATCAAATTGATCGTTATACCCGATCGCGCGAGGAGCTCGGGCCTAAGTCAACAAACGCCAGCTCGCTCCTTTCGACGAGTGTATACGAGAACCCCCCCCCCCCCACGACCCTGCATCCCATGGGCTGTGCGCGCGTTTTCTCTTTCTCCGAGCGGTAAGTACACCTCCACCCCCCCTCGATCTCTCCGTATAGCGATTTATCGCCTCGTATCGCACGCCAGGGGCTCATCCCGGCCTCGGCTTGCGCAACTCACACGAGAAAAGTTACACGTATACACGAGTTTAAGTATATACATGCTCATGCACGCGAGGTGACCCGCAAATCGTCCCCAATGTACACCATACATGTAACAAGCGAAAACTGTACGTGGAACACGATGATGATGATCGATGTGGGAGCAGTTTTGGTAGGCAACCACCCATTCTTATTGTTGTTGGGTGTAATCGCCATGTTGGGACACAGCGAAGGAATTTTCGACCGTTTTTGCAAAAGAGCTGATACAGGCGAGGGGGTGGTGGCTCTGCTTCTGCCGTGTGGCACCGAAATCGGTTGGAAAGTATGTATGTATAAACGCGAGTGATGACAAAAGAGCTGACGATTTGATTAAGCGTCGGGCCGAACGTCGAACGTTGTAGCAGTCGAAATTCGTTCTCCAAGTCACGAATGAAAAAGGCAGGAATCCCGTCCGTTACGTTGATGTCTATTATCGTTGCGAGACTCACGTTTTTCTTCTCTCTTTCTCTGTGTCTGTCTTGGTATTCGTCTGTTTTACGATGCGATCTCTTTTTTTTTTTTTTTACGTTTTCACTGCTCGATCGATTTGCAGCTGATTACGTCTCCAAGCCCTGGGATCATTAATAACGTCACTCGTGTTTCGCTTTTGAAGAGGTAATGCGAAAATAATGGGTCCGACTCGGGACGTGGGTGCAGTACGAAATGCACTTACGTGTCGAGTTTTTTTTTGAAAATACACATCGGGATCTATCGGCGTAAATTTATGATCTTCAGTTTGGTCGAACGTGTCTTTCATTGTTCCTTGATTTAGTGGCTAACTAAAAGAGTGTCTGCTCGTCGGAAAACTAGTTTGGTTGAAAATTCAGTAGAGTCTCTGGCGTTCCGTACTTGAAGAAAAATCGATTTCATAGGACCTCTCCCTCGTATGTTTTACATCACTTTCACTGTACATCGAAAATAAGTTCTAGCAATTCTACTTTAGAAAGCATCAAAATCAGTTTCCTTAAAACTAAGCCTGTCTTTGTTACTACACTATCAAGTTTTCGAAACATTTTACATTACAAAAAATCATCGTGACCTATATTATTACTATAATATATACATACACATATAATATACAAGAATCTTTTTGATGGAGAAGAATCTGCACGAGGGTCAAGAAATTAAACCACAGCCGTAAAAAGTAAAAAAAAAAAAAAAAAGTAATAGGTGCAGTTCCTACTGAGGAGCGATAGACTAGAAACCGCTAGTCTAAGGGGATGGTGGGGGAAAATATGCGTATAGGCAGTGACTTCGATCAATTTAATTGCAAGTGCTGACCCGAGAGGGTTAGTGGTGGACGTAGTTCGAGTAATTTTTGGAAACATCTATGGAAGAAAATACATTATTTTTGTCAATTGTGAGATATGAGTTATTTTTTCCATCAAATAGGACCTTTATCTTTGTCATTACACGACGAGTTCATTGATACCATATTAAAATCTCCCTGTCAACCCTATCCTTATGATTCATCTCGTTTGTCTTTCCTGTCATCGTCGAACATCGATTTCGTAAATAATAATAATAATAATAATAATAATAATAATAATAATAATAATAATAAGATTATCGAAATTTCTACCCCCAAGAAGTCTGCAGTTAATCAATTTCCATAAAAAAAGATCACGCGAAGCGCACCAAGTACAAAAGTCACACAATGAACGGTAAGACAATGACGAGCTAACGAAATCGAGTCATTCCAAGTTCTCGAAGCAGCTGTCAAGTCAAAGAAAGTAAGGGTAACAAACAAGGCTCCGCTGTAGCTCATGCCATCGGCACGTACGTGCATACACATACGTACTGAAGCGTCCTTTGCCTTACCAATTCTCGCTGCGTCTCGAGATAAAACCGTAAATATACACGTATAGTCATCCACAGATCGTCGCGTAGCGATGAGAGACACGCCAAAGACCCGAAAAGAAAACGAGGCTTGAATGACATTATCCATTCGCAACCCTCTCATTTTGTACAGGAAACAGCACAAAGTAAGTTTCGGGTGATCTAGAAAGACGCGAACGAACGGGAGCTAAAAAAAGTAGTAAAAGACAGGAGGAAGAAGCGAGGTCCAGCTCTAGCGCCGTCCCATACCTATACGAATTGCACTAAGCTCGTCAGCCACATCCCTCCTTCCGCGCAAAGTCGGAAAAAGAATATTTAAAGCGACAATGAGGACGGATATACATGTGTATAATACGTGCCCACGTAACACAAAGAAAAGAAGAAGAAGAAGAACAAGAAGAGGATCGAGGGAGTATGGGGAAAAGAGATACTTCAAGACGCTCGATACATAAATGCTGGGCTATAGTGCGGGGGGGGGGGTGAGAGAAAGGGTTGCTCCTCCCTTCCGTGTGCACGCCGTCCCTCTCGCGAGCTCATCTGCTTTGCTGGCACGGGAAAGAGGCGAAAAAGAGGCGGAAGAAGACAAAGAGAGCGGAGGAAGAAAATCAAAGGAAGAAGTGGCTGAAGAAGGAGGAAGAGTCGCGCTCTCTCTCTCTCTCAACCGGCAATGCCTCGGGGAGGAAAAGGACGCGAAACGAGTGGACGGACGGGGAGGGAGGGGGGCCGAGCAGCCCTGGAAAACTCACCCCTTTTCTTGCTTACCCTCGCTCGCTGTTTAATTGCATCTTACTTTCGAATTTTCCGCGCGGTGCTATCGATCGAGACGCGAGCACGGGAGGTAAGGGGGTGGGGTGCTCGAGCAAAGTAGAGGGCGAAAAAGGCTGGGGCAGTGGCAGGGGTGGGTGGTGGCAGCCCGTTCGTTTGCGTCTTATCTCTGAGCCGAGTCTTCTCTTTCTCTCGCTCACAGACCGTCTCTTTTTCCCGCGTATAATCTCTCTTTGCTCCAACCTTCGGGGCTTCTTTCTCTTCTTTTTTGGCCCTACCGCCGTGTATGTGTCAGCGAGTTACCTCTCCCCGGTATAATATGCACGCGCACACTCGCTTGGTAGAGGCACTATACAGCTCGTGTACGAAGTATTTAAAACCTGCACGCACCGCTCGCTCGCCCCGATATACTTGGTATATATAAACGTGACAGCCAAAAGTTTCCCGAGTTTGCGTACTGAATATAATGGCTTTCCAACTCCGTAGGCGTCTGTATATGCATGCATGGACGTGGGTTTACCGAACCTCGTAGCCGATCGACGGCTTAGTTTTTTGCTTCGTTTTTTTTTTTATTTCCTCCCACGAAGCTTTGTTCCGTAAAAAACAAGGGCGATGATGAGATGTATATGAGAACGGGTACTTTTTTTGCTCGGAAAAGTTGGTTTTGCACACGCTGCTGTTGGGAGAAAATTTTTAATGAGCCTGAAAATCGGAGGGGGGGGAGCACTTGGTTTAATTTAGATTGCTCGGCAAAGTTGATAACCTATGGCTGAGTGTTTTGTCGAAAATTCGGGAGGACATCACCGGATTTTCGGATGATCGGAATTTCTCAAGTCTTGTGCATTTAGTACTTTTTCCGTGCCGGTTACGAGAGAAGAGGAAGAATTTTTCGAGGAAACATGGAACAAGCCATCTCTGCTCGGCAGCGTGTTAATCTCGCAGCGGGAATGACGTACGGACGTTCCCTTTTTGAAAAATTAACGCAAAGAACGTAAAAACTTTTTACCGGCGTGCAGGGAGAGGCGAAAGTGTATACAGGGGAGGAAAAGAGAGAGGGATGGCGGGCGCGAGCTAAGGAAGAGAGATGCGAGCGTGCGCGCCCTCGAGGTAAGAAGGGAATTAAAGAAGCCGAGGAAGCGGGAAAAGGGGGTTTGGGGAGGGGGGGGGGAGAAAATGAGCGCGCGAGAAAGAGAGGGCGACGCCAGCCGGGGCCGACTTAGCCAATTTCGAGAGGCACGTACGACGCGGATCTCCCATGAGCGAGTGCGTGTATGTACTGTAGGGCTGGAGAGTATATGGAGCATGTATATGCATGCGCGTGAGGTAAGGACGAAAGGGAGGTATAGGAACTAGGAGGAGGGAAAGGGGAGAGGGTTTGTTTGTTTTTCCGCGCTTTGGTACGCTCGGGCGCGTCGAGACTCTTCTTTATGTACGGTCGAGGGATATTAAGGAGGGAAAACGCGAAATCGAGCTGATCTCATTTCCCTTGCTGTGTGTACGCTCTCTCGTGTAAGATACGTGCATGGGTGTCTCTGCTCGGATTTTATGTTTATTTTATTTTTTTTTTTACTTTTGAAAAACCTTTTTTTTTTTTTTTTTAACAAAATCAAATGGCAACTTTGTGGAAAACCTGCAGAGATAAACGTTTGGAGTCTAGAATAATTTCATTTTGGGAGAGTTATATCAATGCATGAGATTAAAGAAAGAATAAATAACATACTCCACTCATATTATGAATACCTATTCATATTTTACCGATTTAAAGAGCTTGAAATTATAAAACCTTAAGAGCTCTCTGCATTCAAATTAATTGGCATAGCATAAAGTTCTACAATTTTTATGTTAATTTACTGTAAAGTGTTACGAAATTATAAATAAAAATTTCAATTTCTAACAAAACAATTTCTCATTAATTTTGTGATTACAAATTAAACAAGTAGACTTTACTTTTGTAACTAGTTACTAAAGATCTTTTTAGTTCATTGTGAACTAAAATTTAAAACTAAATTTTCATGGGTGTCTTTAAAGTTTTTTAGTAACAAATCAATAATAATTGTACGTAACGGGTCATGGTATCATTATCATTTAATTATGGTATTTTAAGTTTTTCGACCCTCACAACGATTCAAAAAAGGACAAAAAAGTTATGATACATTACGTTACTACAGTTAACAAAAATGTATTCTTAATAATATACATCTTTACAATTTGTTTACGATATTTAAAAAAAATAATTCGTACATCGAAAAAAGTACAAGTTGATTGTAAGAAGTTTCCTATCGTTTCTTCAAAAGCATTTTCCGTATCTTAGAGTTTCATGAAAAAGCTCTCCTTTAGCATCTAGTACACAAAATACACTGCAGTTCTTCACAGTACAGCGAATACTCGACGATAATGAACGTAAAAGACAACGAAACACATTTTAATTGTACCTTCAATGTATGTATACATGTATAGACTACACTTGAAAGCTCGTGATTGTTGTATTTCGAGTTGCCAGCGCCATTGTTTTAACGGCTCGATAAACCAACTGCATCACTTGCGAACTCTTCTTCCGTGAGCTCGCGAATCGAGCCTTAATTTCGTACACGTGCGGCTTGGCAGGGACAAAAAGAACACGACTCCATCCAGACCCTGTGTCTTTTTTTTTTTTTTTTTTTTTTTTTTCTTTACAATGCCTCTACTTATACTTCAAGATTCAGACGATGAAATTTTTTTTTTTTTTTTTTTTTTACAAACTTTTTCTTCCAAGCAGGTAGTCCGTACAATTTTGAGGATGCTCTGTCATCAATGGCTGCTTTTTCCGCTCTTAAAAGCTGCATCTTTGCTTAATCTCTACGTTGAACTGTTTTGTTTCGCCACTCCAAATGTTTATTCGTTCATTAAAAATATACCTTTTGTCCCAACTTTTCACTTACTGCTGGGTAAAATTTTTTCAAGTATAAATACGTCTGCGACTTGAATAACCCATCATATAATCCAGTTACTAGATTGCAACGAAACAAGACTTTCATAATTGTATTTTCTTACCAACTAAAATTACAAAATAGAAAATATATATTTTTTTGTTTACCCACGCGTAGCCCCGGTAACACAACCATTCGGTGAGCGTAAATAATTTCGTCCAACTGCAAAGCGTGACATTCATTTGTTAGTTCAAAGTGACTCATTTAGTTGATCAAGTTCCTCACCTCCCGTAACAATATTCATCTCCACGACTGGAATAATCACACAAACTTCTAACACACTTGAGCTACTTGGGCTTCGTGCGCAAGATCATTTGTTTAAAAAAATTTCAGTGTAAAATCATTTCTATTAATTTTGATAAATAATTTTTCCATCCCTAACAATGAGTATTGGAATATTTAAAAAAGTACGAACCCAACGGGTGGATGAATTACAACAACGACGCACCACCAGATTACGCAACGCCAAGTATAAAGTAAAGGGAGGAAAGCAGAGAGGGAGAGGGAGCGATATGAAGCAAGTCGAGGAGAAAGAAGGAAAGAAAGAGGGGTGTACGCGTACAGGCATTAATTCCTCAACGCCTCCTCGCGCACCCCCGCGCACAAGCTCTCCCGGCGTCCTCCGATCGTTAGAAATCTCGTTTTTGCGTGCGCCTTACCCCTCAACATCGGCCGAGGACCTTTTCTTCGCTCGTGTACACACACACATACAGGGGGGGGTGAAGGGGCTGAGATATCCGACTGGCAAGTACGGGCTAGCGACAACCTTGCGTCATCTCGTCGTCCTCTCCTTCATCCAAAAAGAGAAAGATAGCGCAAGATGAAGGAAGAGATGAAAAAGAAAAAAAATCAAGGCAACCAAGAGTGGTTGGGAGCTCTAATTAGAAGCCATCAGAAATTCCATGGGCGCCCAATGCGCCGCGGTGTCGGATCTTGCTTTTCGCCCCTTTTATATTTTTAATCAATCCATCACTGGGCGCTCTAGGTGTATACGTATGGATATACATGCGTACCCATATAGCCAAGCATTTATACTTATGTGTACAAAAAGAATGAGAAAACACGTACATACGTATGTATATACGTATATCCTCGGGGGTGTGGGGGTGGAGGTATAAGGGAAAGAAGGAGGAGAGCCTCACACGGGGTGGTGGAGGCAGGGGCCTCGAGGTTTCTTCCTTAGCTCCCTTCCTGAAAGTTGCTGTTTTTCTCTCTCTCTCTCTTTCTTTCTCCTCGTATTTAAAACCTCGAGGCTGATGAACGTTCCTACGGCGCCGCGATGCCTTTTATGTGTATATGTACGTATGTGTGTGCACATGATGTATACGTAGCTGCCCGTACACACCCAGCGTCTCCTCAGCCCTCCCTCGTCCTCCTTTCTTCGTTTCTCTCAGACTCCCTCACTCTTTGCTTACCTCCATCCCACCTACCCGCGAGCTGTGACTCTTTTACCCCACCCGCGTCCTTCCGCCAAGACTTTCTCTCTCGCTCTCTTATTCGTCTTCTTCATCCTCGCCAGAGTCACGTATATACGCGAAAGCTCTTGCACGCTTTTGCTTCTCTTATGACTAGACCACCACCACCACCCACCACCGCCAATACAAACTCCAGCGGCGTTACAGTGTAGCAGAGACTATAAGAGTACAGACTCGCGGCCCTCCTCACCTTCGCACGCTCGTCGAGATTGCCCGTACATGCGAGTGTGTGTGTGTGTACGTGCAAACACGCATGAGCTTGGATTCTTCCGTGGGGGTATACAATGTGGGAAGAAAGTTCGTAATGGATGTGAGCACAAGTAGACCAAGCGAGGAAAAAGGAGGAGGCTGGCTCGACGAATGCCTTTAATCACCGATTGTTTCTGACGACCTTGCTCGGCAACGGATCATCGGAAATCCGTTTTATTGCGCGGATTCGACCCGGCTTTGCATACGTATACGTACGTCGAACTACGTTGAATCCTTTACGAATTGAAAAAAGAAGAAAAAAAAAAAAAAATTAATATCAAGCTATTTTCAGCCGATATTCGTTATACTTGTACCGCTTTACGGGACATCTTGAACTTAAATTACGAGGTACTTGCTCTATACTCTGATTCAACCCGGCTCAGAATCATACGTACATAAAATCTACTTTTCCGGGTTACCATAGATACTCATCTTTCTGTTTGAGAAACTTGGTGTACTCTTGAAATGTAAACTCTGTTTTAAAAGACCACAATAATTGTTGTTTCTTGTTGAATACTACTTTTTAAGATTCAGCACTATTTACAAACTTCGAAATGATTTTTTTAAATCCATTTGTTTTCGTACACGTGAACGATTATTAAAGATGATCCTCTAATTCACTTTGCGTGAAAATTTCGTGATTTCCAGGTACGACCAAAAATATAACAAAGCAGAGAAAAACCTCGACACCTAGCTTCCGTTCATCTTGAAAGCCAAATCAAGTCAATCAGCACAACTGTAATTTTCAACACACGTCATGCAGCACAGTACAACCCCCGACCACGCCTTGAAGATTAATCATTATTCATCCTTGATTTGAAGAACAAAAAAAAGCCCCAAGAGAAAATCATACATATCGCTCGGTTCATACCAACGTCAAGGCCAGAGCTAGCGAGCATTTGTAGGTATACGAGTTTTACATTATCATACAAACATGCACGCAATCGCGCACACATACAAGTAAATGGGAGCAGGGAAATGCTTGTAGGCGTGTGGAAAAATCAATGTACGCGTGTGGTGCTGCCGATGACATCAGCAGCCGCTGATTAGAATTAAAAAGGAATATGGGGGGTGGATAGTAAGGGGGTAGTTTGTTGCCTTGCCTCGTACGAACGTAACGTAAGCATAAAAGCACACGCTCCGCTTTATCCCTAATTTGTTATGGTGGATGCGTGCAACGGCAGCACCGCCTTATTTACCCTCTTCTATTTTCCACGTACACCTACACGTGCTTGTGCACGGATTTTTTTTTTTTTTTTTTTTTTTTACTATCTGGCTTTTATGTGCGTGACGCTCGCAAGCTCGGACGGATCGCGTGTGTATTTTTCTTGACGAGCACGCTTTGCGCACACGAGTAAGAAAGAACCTCCACTGGTTCTCATGTAGCAACGAGCAGCCTACCTTCCCTCTAACTACGTACATCCATCCCTTCGCGCATATTATTTGATGAGGCAAGCTTTTCAAATTCAAGACGTCAGGAGTCTAGAAACTTTCTTGTATTTTGTCTTTTTTTTTTTTTTCTTTCTTACGCGGTGGATATAATTTATAATGACGTGATGTGAGGTCGTTGAATTGAATTGAAAAATTTTGTATACTTATAAGAATACTCGTAACCAAGCAAGATTAAAATTTTGATGTTAAAAAAAATAGTTACGCAATTCGTAAAAAGTTAAAATTTAATCATGCTTTCTGAGAAAATTTATTTTTTTTTATAATTACATAAGTTATGGTAACCCCACATTATTTGAAAAAAATTTTTGGTATTATCTAAAAAGGTAATATAATAAGAGTACAGAAAAATCGGGAAAATGTATTAGTAAGATTTATGCATTGTTTTAATATTTAATGGTAAACAATATCTGTAAGGGATAACATCACGTAAATAAAAAATGACATTAAAAATGTGTAAAATACTTAGATAGTAGCCCTATATAAATTGAAATAACTCTTACAACAACAGCACTAATTTTACTATTATTTAACATAGATAAATAATACAATATGATGCCCAAACATGCATATGAACTAATAAACGTGATGCCAAGACCCGTGCTTTTATCGACGAGACCGTTCAGGCTCGCCCTCCTTTATCTTTTTTATAGTCATTCGCTCGAGGCTTCGTATATATGTATATTCCAGCACTTTAACTGTCTCGATCGCTTCTCACGCGAGTGCGTGACTTGATGTGAATATGAAGGATTGACATTTAAAATCAAATTTTCGTAAATAAAGTGCCTAAGCTTGACATAAAAAGGTTGCTGTATCGTGGCCAATAAAAAAATGATCGCTATCAAATTTTATCAAGATACTACGATATTATAAAGAATGTAAAATTACATTAATGCAAGAGTAAAATATTGCGACTATTGTTAAATTTCACAGGTGCCAAGTAAATCGTTATATAGTGAAAATAAATTACTAAGTATCAAGTTAAAATAATTTAAAACGTTTGACAGGTATTTTGAAACAAAATACTTCTAAATCCAGATTAACTATTAAGTTGGCTCATTATCATAACTACACATTGTTTATTCAGTTTTGCATCTAAAACATAACTGTCAATCTCTCAATTTTTTGGGGATCTCATATGAACAAGTCTATCAATAAAACTTCAGTATCATGTGCCTAAATAAGCCTCCACATGTTACGTTACAAATTACGTGTACTTGCTAACAGAAGGAGGAAAGAGTTCATCGAAGCTATTATAGCGTAGCCAAGCAATCTTATACGTTGCGAGCGTAGCAAGAGATCAAAGATACTTATCTTGCAGTATCATCGCTGGCAATCTAATACGACACATGACTTCATCTGCTCCATTCGACGAACCTCTTTTCACCGATACCCCACAAACAATCGATCCCAATCGACTTATCATTTTACTCTTCGACCAAGCAAACCTAGCAATCATCAAGATACCCTGGAAATTGCTGTGGAAGAGATTCCAGCCACAACTACTAGACACGTGTTAAAAAATACGATTACAGTACGGACCACACGTGGTACGTGGAATAAAATAAGACCACAAGATTCACGTGTGCACACGTTATTACGCGTGTAATCATGTAAGAGATGATGGACGAGATAATTTTGTTTCAACACAATACGTCGGTGGCAAAAGATATAATTGTGCCATATAGTCATGTAAATATATCCATATATACGTATCTCGTACATATACACATAGACTCGCTGAAGCATGACGAGAGAGAGAGAGAGAGACCACAGTCCACATCCGGTTCTGGTGGCGCGGCTACTCTCACTGACATTCGGACTCCCTCAATTTTATCTCCCGGCCAGGATAGGCATTTATCTTTTTACATCCTCCCACCTATTCGTTGTGTCTTACTTTTTTACTCGGTGCTAACTTCCTTCGCCATATCTGCACGTTGTCTTCTTCTTTCATCGTCGCCCCTACTTTTTTTTTTTTCTTTTTTTTTTCAAGTGTACTACGCAAGTCTCTCGCATTGCATCGAAGCAGGATATGAGAGGACGACTTTCTTCGCACACGTGCACTCACGTAGCCTATTGCTCTGCGGTGGTGCAAATATATGTATACCTCTTACGATCATTTTTCTGTACTTATATATATACGGAAAGTGCATGGTCACTCAACGCTTGCCGATTTTGCAAGAACGGGGACTTTTTTTTAATTAGTAATCTGTAGCAGACATAATTTATTTTAGTGAGCAAGTAATTGTTTTTGTATGGGTTGGTCAGTAGTATTGTAAAAAAAATGTTTGACTGATGATGAACATACGTGCGTATTTTGCTCTATCTGCAATTATCACATTTGCATCAATGTTCAGGTGAAAACAGGTAAGTTTGAGCATAAGAGCTCTCAACAACTACATCAATTTGTTCTGCAAATTCATCTCTTGCTCGCGATTATGCAACATCAAAAATAATTTTAACAAAACAGGCAAATGCCACAACATAGAGGTCACCTATGAAGCAGATATAAAAATACGTCTCCAGATCTGGACAATCAGCCATTTAATTACATAATTTTTATAGTCGACAAATAGAACGTACGTAAAAGAGAGAGCCAAGAAGTTCACTTGTCTCAGACTAAACAAGCAAAGAGACTGCCAGCTCGAACCATCCAAGAGTCCTATCTGGTCCAGCCTCGCTGCTTCCCCTCCTAAACTCCTTACCCCGATCTCCTTGTTTTCTCTCGCGAATACACACACACATACACACATCCATCTCTCTCTAGCTCACTAGCTCTTATGTATGTACGTATAGGTACAACAGTTAGCTCCTTGGCAGTTTCTCATTGTCGGCCACCCTGTACCAGCGTCCATTCGTTCGTCCATCTCCTTCTCTGTCTGTCCTTCTTGCAAAGTCTCTTCTGGCTACCAGCATTACCAACCGGCACAATCGGTGGTTTGAGCCAGGCATTGATTTTGCGTATTCAGTTCTCCGCGCGTCATTTGTGTGCAGCCTGCGCGTTATACATAGTTAACCAAGGCTCCCTCAGCCCTTTCTCTGTCCCGCGCATCCTGACCGTCCCTTCTTGGAAGCCAACGCAGATATCACTCGCGATACACACACGAGCCAGTGCTTTCCTTGGTGCCTCGCACGTACGAGTGTACGTGCGTCTACGTATCGTATTGACGAGATGAACCACCCGAGGTCCGCGACAGCAATTATCCCCCTTCTTCGTCGGCAGTCTTACTCGCATGCTCTGCTTGCAACTTGATTAGGGATGGATTGGACAACTAGTCTTTCTATTTTGTTTCAACAATTATGAAAAAAATTTCAACTATGGAGTTTTCGTGATTTTTCAATTATTTTCAACACATCTTTCACAACCTTGACAAACAGTAATCAGATTGAATGAGAAACCTACTTTTGAATATGTTTGGCGCCGCCGATTCAAAGCACCTTTCATTGTTTCCGTGGAGGAAAAATTATAATATAGAAAGATTGGTTGCACAATATCCAATCGAAATTGAGATTTTACATGATTGGTTGTTGCAACTATAAGATGAGAAATACATTGAAATAATCACCCGATCCGAACTAATACTAAAGACTAAAGATTACGGACAGTTGGAGTACTGGTCCAATACGTGATGACTTCATCCACGAGATTTCCAATAATATTGTTTAACTTACAGTACTAAAATTGAAATTTCACGTCGTATATCCTTTCAAAAATGAGCTCAGGGCAAATTATATGGGTCACACAAAGCATCAGCTACCCACAAGGTTCAATAGTATCAATGATTTAAAAAAAATTCTCAAAACTTTAATTCCATCATGTCATTTCGGAGATTCCGAGCCGTTCATCCACAACAACACATGCAAAACCAACTCTTACTCGAAAGGATGGACGCATAAAATCATATTTCTAGAGCGAAAGAAAAAGAGAATGAAGACAATACCGTTCAGTTTATGGCTCGTGGTGATGGTTAAAATGTTGGTGTCCCGGAGCTCGTGTCACGATCATGCGTGAGTAAGTGTACCTCTTGGCTCCTTTCTATCGTGTCCGATGAGGAAACGAGCATGAGCGAGACAGCCGCCGGGGTGGGCTAAATACCTCAGGATTGTTACTGTTGCCACCCCTAGCTCCCCTCGGCCACCCTTCCCTACGTCCATCGGCTCTTGCGTCCATACTCGCCACTGACGCCGAGGAGTAGCAAGACAGAGGCAGAAAGACTACTCGGCTGCTTCTGCTACAAACCCAGCCATTCCACCCAACAGACATCGGGTGGCTCTCGGGCCGCTCACGGCTTTTCCGATGGGTTGGAATGGGTTAATGCTATTGATTCACGTGCACAAGACGGCGGCACACTGTGGCCTTCCTTCCTGCTCTTGGGTATAGCGTTCGAGGAGGAGAGGAAAGAAGAGAGAGAGAGAGAGATGATGCACACAAGGAAGAGAAGGAGAGGTGCAGTATAACGTAGCACCGACCGCAAGTTGACAGTAACGGATCTTGCTCCGCGCGCCGGGGCAAGGGCGAGAAATGGCCCGCTGTTGCTGTTATTGCGTGTGTACATATACGTACACTACTGCGTTATATGCTATACGGATGGGTATGAGGGCGAAGACGCGACTAAGAAGTGTGAGGAAGGGTGGGTGGGGGGTGGAAGGAGGAAAAGCACAAATGCAGATATTCGTCTCGTGTGAATCTTGTGTCGTGTCTACCTTAGTTTCTCTCGCTCTTTATGTACCTCTGTCTATACCCATCTTGGACTCTCCGCTGTGTTTATAGGATTACATAAACGTCTTGCTGTCTCGGAAGTGTGTACGCGTCTGAGACTCGATAGAACTAGTGCCACGTGTTGTGGAGAAAACTTTGATTTCTTTGTCGACTTGCTTTTTTGTATCAGTCTGATACAATGGGTGAAGCATGGGAGAGGTTCAATGATTAATATATCTGAAAACATGTGTTATCATTTTTTTCTTTTTTAATAAGGGTTGAATTATGTTGTGAGCTAACTATACATTAACCTGAGTGAGATTTTTTTTCAAAGCAGCATCGTTACAATACAAGATTCAATGAACTGATAAAGCCATAGTACACTTATCATTGTGGTTTAAAATTTTGCTGCAGTTTCTCGAAACTTTATGCTCGATAGTTTGGGTATGATGTGTCACTTTGGGCAACTTTATCTAATACTTGATGCAAGTCATCATTCAACTGGAAGGAAACAATATGTCTTTTTCAAAACTGATAAATGAAGACACATTTTATCTGCGTCTGTTATCACGGATAATGAAGTTAAATGACTTTCACTAAAAATATGTGGGCGTATATATAAGAATCCATAAGACGACAGCGTGTCTACGTAACATGACGATCTTTAAATGAGCCACGGGTCGTGTTTACTTCGAGTTTCAAAAGTATGTACGTATTTAGCCTTGAGGAGTAATTGGAAAATCCAGATTTATGAACGGCCTTGCAGTTCTTGTCACTTGAAGGTTTACGTGAATTGAACAGTAACGTAACTCAAGACAATGGTATTATTGACCATTTTTGGCATGTAATACGTTTCCCTATGATAAATTTGGCCGTATCATGTAAAAATTGTCACTTTGTTTTCTAAGATAAAGTTGAAAAGTTTCTTAAAGTAGTAGTTTATGACGAAATCCAATTCCTAATCAGTACCATTAGGGCAACATCTGAAACTATCCTGTACAACTAATTATCATGCGAATTTTTTTGAGTAAATATTATTACAAATAAGAATTTCATTACTTCGCCTATTAGTGAAGAGAAACGAAACAATTACTAAACTCACATTTAACTGTTTACAAAAAAATGTCGTGGTTGGTACAAATATGATTGCAGTAAGTATTTTATTGTAGAACTTGATTTGATTGTCAGAATAGTAAACGCGAAAGGAGAAATCCTTTGCGTAATTATTCTTGCTTCCATGAGCCATTTAAACAAATACCAGAACAATTTAAATCCACCTACCCTTTGATACCAAAGTCCAACTATGTGGTACTACATATTTTAACATCACCAATACATTTGTACCAAGTTTACGGAACAAAGACAAAACAGTGGACTGTATAGACGAACGGAACGTTAAGGGATGAGAAGAAGGAGAGATGCACCAGCAAAAAAGGGAAAGGATTACGGTACGCCCCACAAGAAAGTTTGCAATTTATCAACCTGCTTATGCGCGTGCGCACTATTATTAATTGAGAAATCAATGTGGACGCAAGGACGGAGGCTTGTATCGCTACGTCCAGGAAACTGGTTCTCAACTAACAAAAATTCTTTTATGTACTAAGTTAACGCATAAACAGACAGCGTTTTGTTTTCACAAGTTGAGATGTTTTATAACTGGTTAAGTGACCAATTGTTATTAGTCATACCATTTCAGTTGTATGATGGAGAAAAATACTCCAATTCATGGACAATTAAACAAACTGTGCAATCGTATGAAAATTGTTGTCCATTAAATTTAGTGACAAACAATTGGGTGTATTAATTGCAACGTATTGTTTAAGCGATGGGTAAAAACCAAATTCCTTCCCTTCTCACACAAAATTCTTAAGGATCCACCAAAAAAGGATGACTTTTTTACTCCTTCCTTCCCTCTCTCCCCCAAAATCCTATCCTCATCGTGTCCTCCTTCCCAATCCTATCGTTTATCTCCTTCACCCCTTACTCTTTCTCATTCCGAGCATATATAACATCAAGCAAATAATAGGCACTTCCGACGCCAACACCCTTCTCAAGGTAGTGGCAAAAAATTAAAAACAAACAGTCGACGTTGTCACCATCGCTGAGGCATTGTCCAATTACAATAATGAGACGATCCTCGTTACGGAAGGATCGTTCTAGAAAACTCGCACTCATACCCAGATAGCCGGTTTCATACGTATATGTTTATATACTTAGACCGATGAAAAATGAAAGCTCTTTCTCTCTTTTTCCTACGAAGAGCTTTTTTCTTGCGAAACAGCGTGTCTTCCAGTTACCGCGCGACGCGCAGTAACACGAGGTAGAAGATAGATACTTTTTACTTTACGCGTTTACGCGGGTCTTTTCGAGTGTGGGTATGATTTATTCACACACACGTTGGTACTCCATGTCTTACAACTACGGAGGATTCAACGAGAGGCTGTTGCTGTACGTGCTGTGTGTTATTTTTCTCGCGAATGCCTGTTATCCCGAGACTTTCTCCACCCATCGCGCAATTATATTTTTCCAAAGCTTTTGTTGGGTGGATATGCAAGAAGAAAGCATCGATAACTCGTCTTTATTTTCGCAAGAGTGCTGCCCGTGTATTCGTATGCAGTATCATATAATGAGATGAGAAACTTATTTTCTTTGTTTTAAACTTTACGCCACTGACAAACAATCATCGTATTTGAAATCATGAAACGTTGAAAGATTATTTCTAAGTTTGGTCATAGTCAATTCCGTAATTGATAGGTCGAAGATTTAGCAATAATGCAATCATCAATCCAGATCCAGTCGAAAGAACGAGTTAAATTCTATTTTTATTATTTCACTTATTTCACTGCTTCTTTTTTACAGTTCGTTTTGTTATACCCATTTTTACTTACCAATTCCCATAGTTAGAAAATTTATCGATTACTTTGGAACGCTTTTAATTTTTTGAAGTATGCTAGAACCCACGTGACAGGGCACCAGCGATGTATTCCTCAGTATCGATTGATTCATCGATCGGAATATCATCGTTTGGGGTTAATCCACCAGACCCTTTCTATAGAATAGTATACTATTCAAGCGTCAAACTTTCTACTATTCATCGTACTCTTTCAAGTTCTACTCCAGTCGTACAACACTTGAAACGTAACACAGTTTTGGCCTTTGAAATGAGAAATTTACACTCAAGATCTAAAAACAATAAGAGTGCAAAGGAAACCCTGGAATTAAAGGATATAAACCATAAAACAAAAGCAGAAGTTTGTACATAATTCCTTGATTTTCACTTTCCCGGTCTTTAAAACTAAGAAACGCTAAGACGATGCGAAGGTAGCGCTAGTCGTCCAGTTGCCGCGGCAACACGCAGCTACTGTATTTATATAGTACATCGTGTATCCCTCCAGCTTACTCCCTTCCTCCAACAAGGAGCCATAAACCTGCTTGCCTCGATGCACATGCATACATGTGTAGAAATGAGGCAGCGGCATGTATATCATACGCACACGCGCATGCACGCGTCGTGATAGAAACAAGTAGTGGTACAGTAGCAGCAATAGAGGGCCATCTCACATATGTATATGTATGTAAATATCTCCTTCGCACTTGCGTTGCTTCGCATATTCTACGATCGGAGTGTACATGTACATATATATGCACAGAGAGGGAAGATATGCCACCCCCTATACTGCTGCTGCTGTGGCTGGACACGAGCTGCTATATTGCTGCTGCTGCCGGTGCTGCAACTCCGGAGGGAGAGGAGGTAAGAAACTGTGAAATATCGATTAAGTTTGCCAGTAAGACAAGGAACGTCCAGGGTAGTCTTCCTTGCTGGTAGTGGTAGTAGCAATGGTGGTGGTGGTAGTGAGGCTGCCTAGCACCCACGCGGTAAGCAAGCACGAGAGAAAGAGAAGAATGGCTCTGGACGCAGATCTGCTCGGTTCCGAGCATGTATACGTGCACAAGACGCTGAACCTGAATAAGGAGAAGGAGGACGAGGAGTAGAGATGAGATTGGGGGAAAGGGGTGAATGAGAGTGGGGAAGGTGATATGAGCATTGTATCGGGGAATTAACGGCAGCCCCCCCCTGCTGGTGTCTCCCACCCCTTCTCAGCCGAGTCTTGGCTCGTCTTTCCAGGCCGCTCACCACCACCACCACTACTACCAACACGCCATCGCCCATCGGCCAGAGGCTCCTACCTGCCACTACTACTCTATATACAACAACTGCCGCTGATGCATCCCTCGTGCAACAATCTTGGACCTCTCTTGCGCGAGCGCCCGCGCTGTGTACCCCTTTAACTCATGTATATACGTATAGTGTATACCGCTGTCTTGAACGCTTACTCTCTCCCTCTCTGTATGGGTACATGAGAATCGCATTGTTCCTGTCCTTTTCCTCATCGCTTCTTCTATCCCCCCTCCCATCCTCTTCTCTGCCCAGTGTATATAGCCTTTCGCTTCTAGCTCTCGATCGCCTCATACCCACCTATACGTACATATCTGTATATCCGTGTATACACATGCAGCAGTCCGCTAACGTGCGCTTCTCTAATTCTGTCTCTGCCCCTGGCACCTTGTCCCCTTCTATCTCTTTCTGAACTCGAGAGACTGGTATTCCAGTTTCCTTACTCTCCATCTCTCTCTCTCTCTCTCGCTCTTTTTCTCTGACATACGTTCCAGATCTCACACCCTAGCATCTTCTCTCACTCTCTATGGACCGTCCACCCTCCCTCCTGCATCCCTTCTATCGTGCCATCGTTTTCGTCCACCCTGTGCCTGCTTGGACCACCCTTTCCACCTTCTATCTCCTTTCTTACAACTTCGTCCTTTCCCTCCGCAACCTCCTTTCGACCTCAAGCTGTGCAACAACTGCTGTATCCTGTACACTTCCTGGGTTCATCATCTGGGATCCGCCATTTGAGCAAAGAAGAAGAGATAAAAGCTGCGGGTATGGTACACGTGGACCTCGTTACGACTAATAAAAATTCATCCCAAGTGCTGATACTAGTGTTCAGTTGCACTTGTCAATGGTACCATGATTCAATTCAAGCTTAGATTTTCTAGTATAGTGCAGTTAATCATCTGGACAATGGGTAAAAAGAATTTATTTACCATTTGTGACGATAGTAGAAATCTTAATAATCCGTAATACGTCAACTTTGTAACAATCCTTGCGTCAATAAGACAGATTGACCTGATATCTAGGAAAATTTAAGCTTACACAACTGAGAGTTACATCACTCAGTCACTACAGAGTTTTGTTGATAATAAATTTGTTTCTCAGCACTTGTCGATCTTATTTTCAATTACATAGGCAACTAATTAGTTCGCTCGTTCCTAGTTTTCAAAACAGTGAACGTTACAGAGTTTTCGTACGATTACCTATTCAGTGAGAGACAAACCATAAGGATGTTACTCTCAACAAACAGAATTGCTACCTGTAGTATGGGTGAATTGTGCTTTACCCTATTATTTGAAACATATGCTTAAAATAGTGGGGGACGTTAAATACTTGTTATCTACAGAAAACATTACCTAGACATCTTCTTTTGCAATGGTTATTCACACAAACATACCTTCACGGGATAGGTAAACTTAACCGTTACACCGATAAATTTCTCAACGTCAATCAACCTGTATGAACGCGAATCCGTGAAAAACATGTTAAAACGTCAAAATCGACCAACAAGAAACCACTTTGCAAGTTGGGAAGCGCACTTTCGCTTTCGAGGCACGATCGTACGCTAAACTTGGGCCGCGCAACGCTCAAGTTCTCGGCGTCGAACCTCCTAATTTCTCACGTCTATTAAAACGTGCGCGTTTAAATCTCGATCTTTGAGGCGTTTGCCGCAAAACACGAAGCGCAGAATAATTTTCTCGTCCACGACAAAGTACAATATATACTTGCATCCTGTATTTTGTTGTACCAAGGTGAGAGGTAGACAACATTCGAAACAATCAAAGATAATTTGAAACCAGTTGTGGATAAAAAAAAAAAGTAATTTTGAATCACAATAACATTGAGATTAAATCCACTGACAATACTTTCCCTCCCAAAAAACAGCTGTTCATCTAATTCCTATATGATAAATCGAATGAGATTGAAAACAAACTCGCAACCACTGATTCCTATACCTACACACAATAACAGGTTGTGTCAACAGAGCAAACGAGTGAATGCTCCGGGAAAAATCAAGTACGGATCAGCCCCCGAATGATCGTCATTCAGCTGAGCTTTTCGACGAAAGAGAGCGTGAAAAAACCTCGGAAGGGACCCCTCGCTCTTCCTCGGCCTAACCCCGTACACCGGGTGAATGGGATTCGGAAATCGACGGTAAAACCGACGTAAACAGCCACTTTTCTTGACACTGCTCTCTCTCTCCCCCTTCCTGTATCTCCTCCCACAGTGCGCAGCGTTCCCCGGAGGCGGCATCGAAAACCGAGAAAGAGCGACGGATTGCACCGCAAAAACTAGGGGAAAAAAAAGCGAAAGGGAGCGATCTTCGGATTCAACTAGCGCACAATCTGTCCTCTGTCGCGCCCCGTCACACTTTCGAGTGCGTCACTTTCGCTGCTGCTTTTCATGTATATGTATGCACGCGTCCTCGATACAAACCCCCCTCTATCTCGAACCGGGGGTAGTTCGTAAAGGGTCACGAGAGAAAAGTGGGGATCCCGCTGCACCCTTGCACTTTGCTTTGGCAGTATGCTGTACGTCGCACGAGGCAAGAGGGGGGGGGGAGGCTGCTCCGAAACGAGGAGAACTAGCCATAAACAGCTTGTTGCGCCTCTCCGCGAAACTGCCAACTCGTTCTTTGCTCTCTTGGCTTCGTGGCGGTAAGGGTGTAGCTACTCCTCCTCCTCCCTAGCTTCCACCCCCGTCTCCCTCGAACTCTCTCCCTCCATTACGAACTACTCTTCGCTGCTGTTACTGCGTATTTTGCCGTGCTCTCGTGCACTCTTATATTCCTGTTTTCGCTTGGTTATTATGCTGTTGCTGCTTTTGACCCCTTGCAGTTCCCCCCCCCCCCCTGGTTTTCTCCATCGCTCCCTCTCTCGCTCGGTCTTGTGTATACGCGATTCTCCGGCGAGTCGAGCGCAATGATTGTAGTGCACTCCACAAGGACCCAGTGAGGTTCTTCGAGGACTTTTGAGAAACCAAAAATGCCCTTTTACCTCCTCCTCCTCCTCGATCGCTTCTTATTTTTTCCACTCTCTCTCCTCTTCCTTTGTTTGTTTGTTTGTTTGTTTTTTTTTTTTTTTTTTTGTAGTATGAGCTGGGCTTTAAATGATGGGTTGCACCAGTGCTCTATTAGATTGAATTTGTTTGTTTACCTGTATATTTTTCTTAAAAACCGCAAGATCTGATACATTCGTCTCAGGTATCATGATGGCAAAAGTGTCTCTAATTATCGCATCGAAAAATGATGGTCAAAAATTCGTAGACTTCTTTTTTTCCAGATTTGTTTTGGCTAGTACAGAGTGTAGTTTTTAACTTTCATGGGAGTAGGATTTTGTTAACAAACAGTATCCCGCGACACCACGGAATATTAGTACAAAGTGTTTGACAGCAGTAAACCAAGGTATAAGCCACTACAATCGAGGAGAGGGTGGTGACCATTCGTTTCGGCGAAAACTAGCTGGAAACTCGAAGTCACCAAGTATTCGTCCGATAACAAGACGGTAAGATTAGAAGATTGGCCGGAGGCGTCTTAATTGGAACTAATCCGCGCGAAACCTTGGGACAGTTGTCGCAAAGACCTTCTTTGGCCCTTATCGCTAAGCTGGAGATGTCAAAGCAGCGATTAAAGAAAAACAACCCCCGTAAGATCATTATCTTATGTCCCCCTATACTCGAGGACACGTTCAGTTTCGATAACTTTAAGAAGCCTTTGAATTTTAAATGAGGATTTAAGGAAATAGAAACAAGAGCTTGGACTGTGAGATCAATGGAATCGGTGTTGTATTGTACAGGAGTCGATCGAAAAATATGAGGTTCATGTTAAAACGATGACTGTTATGTAGTACACGATAGTCCGTAAGTGGATAAGTGTGTACTTGATGGATAAAAAGTTGGGCACGCAATCGTGTCGTATCCCTGGCATTTAATGTATACTTGTAGTAAAACTAAGCTGTTGTGTATACATAATTGCACGAATGTATATTTTGTCGTAACTTTTATTGTGTGACACAACTGTAGACCATAGCGGAGCAACTCACGCGAACTATGGACGATAATTATTGAAAATCTTCTCTTCCGCACACAGTGTACGAGACAATAGAAGCTAGGCTTGGCGGTAAGCAATGGTTTTGCCGCTTCTCTGTAACGTTCTCGCAAACTTTTTCACCAACCTTAAAAGAAAAAACCTTTCCCAAGATCAAGCTAATCGAGAGCAAAAAAGTGTGCAACAGCGTCATCATAACCTTGCGCGAGATTACGAGAACGCAGCAAAAAGAGCCACGCTAAACACCCTCTAAAGAACGCCTCAAGCTCTACTGTACTTTGAGCTGATTTTCCGAGTACAGGGAGCAACCGTAAAAATATCGTTCAGCCATAAGAGCCGTTTTTTGTTTGGATTCTTTGATTTGTGCTTGTTACACTAATCCTTACCTCCTTACAAGGATGATTGGTAAATTGGAATGATTGTCATGGTTTAAAAAAAATTTTTCTCCCACAATCATCTTGAAATGGTTTCATCAAACCCTGCTTCGCTCATTTATACATAATTGGCCCAAACAAAGATCATAAGGATTCATAAAAAAATATTCAACAACCCGAACAATCGTAGCATAGCCTTTAGACCCATCGAACGAGTAGTTTTTAAAATAATGGCACACGTAAAACGTTGCATCCAAACAGTTTTCCCATGACAATGATGACAAGTCCAGATCTAATACAGCATGGTAAAACTCACACCCACCCCAAGCTTGATCGTTGCCTCTCCTTTGATATTCTCGGCGTCCAGCACGAAATCTCCGTAAAATTCTTCACCCCCTCCCACCCCAAGTCCAGGTGTACGTACACGTGTACGCATCACAGACACGCGTCTCTCATCTACAATGGTAAGGCTCACGGCGTAGGAACAAGACATAACAGCTACAGCTCGAACTGACCAAATGGAAGAACAGAGCAAGGGAGGGGGGGAACTAGGATCCTCCGTCCGTAGCTTGGCAATAGAGGTGATGCTGGCGAACTTATTGCCCGAGACGTTCGTCCCTCTCTCTCACCCCTCCTGTGTTCTCTTCCATCGTTAGCACCACGGCCCCTGCTCCGCATGTAGATGTATGTACACACAGGACCGCGGACCCGCGCGTATCTTAGGGGTTGCAACCACCCCCCTCGCTCCTCTGCCCTCCATCCTTAATTCTAGTAGTCCCTCGAACCCTCGCGCTACGCGTCCTCTTCCCAGCACGTGTGTGTGTGTGTGTGTGTATATGCAAAGAGAGAGAGAGAGAGAGAGAGGGAGAGAGTTGAACTGCCATGCTGGCTAGTCGAGTTGTAAGGAAGTATGCAGAAGGAGCGAGAGGGAGTAACCATACTGTACAAGGGAGGACTAAGGATCGTGTGGGGTATTGACTAGCGAGCAGCGGTGGCGGCGGCAGCAGTCCTTCGCCTAACTCCTTATATACACATATATAAGGCGTCCCTTGGCCTTACAGCCTTGGCTTGCGGCTAAGACGGTCGGCGCGTACGTATAATATATACACGCGGAGGGAGGGAGAGAGAGAGAGAGAGAGAGAGAGAGAGAGAGAGAGAGAGGGCGAGATTACACGCGGGGGAAGGACGGTGCTACTGCTGAGATAGACGTAGCAGCAACAGCAGAGAAGTAAGGAGGAGAGGGAGGAAGAAGGGCAAGGAGTATAGGTGAAGGAAACAAGATGGAGAGAACATTGGCAAAGGTGGTCGCGGGGGAGAGTAGTGGTAACGGTGGCGGTGGCGGTGATGGTGGTGGTGGTGCTGTGCATGACTACTACTAGCAGCAACAGCAACAGCCAAGACTGATATGGATTGTAGATTATTCTGGACCTCGAGGTGGAGAGGGATCCCTCTGTCTCTCTCTCTCTCTTCTAGCCAAAGGTTAGCGTATAGTATCTTGGAACCCCCGCGTCCCAGGCTTTCTCTCCTTCGCCTCCTTTTTACGCGTACGTATGCATGTACATCCGCATCTCCTTCATCCGTATACAGTCTATACTATACATAGTATGCATACAGTGCACGCATAGTTCTCGCTCCTCCTTCATCTCCTTAAAGCTTTCCTTCCGCTCTCCCTTCCTTCCTTCCTTCCTTTCTTCCTTCCTCTGGTCACGTCCATCTCCTCTTCTCCTTCGCTTTCTCCACACTGTACAACCCATTCGTTAGAAAGAGTCGGAGGAGAGCGTGCCCCAGCAGATCTCCTATATCGTCTCTTTTCGTTTCTGTCTTTGGGATACCTTGGTCCGAGAAGAGAGAGAAAGAGAGAGGGTGGGTAAGCTCGAGCACGCGGTTAGGCCTGCGGCCGGCTACATGCCTTCTGATAATCCGCGAATTTCGGACGATTCTCGATCCAATCTCGAGAAACCGAATGCCAGGATTCATCTTGGAATCATCGGGCTCCACGCTCCTCTATATACGTATCTCAACTCATTTCGCTCCTGTCCGAATCTGCGCTGCCTTCGCCACCCGCTCTCACCGCTACTGCTACTGGTGTTGGTTTATATGTACCTACGCCTTCAATGCGAGAGATGCACTGGTCCTATTCGCCCGTACTCGTCTGAGCTTTTGTCTCTCGTACATCCTCTCTATTCCTTGACCACGAGGAAAATGCGGTCTTAGAGTAGTATATTTTTTCTCCGGTCATGGGTTTGAAATCAAACGAAACAAGTTATGGGTGAAACGATTTTTGGCCATTTTTTGCGCTTTTTTTGTCATTAAATTTACATTTTTTGGTTTTTTTTGCTCTAACAAAATATGAGACACTCTTATGCATTGGTTTCACCAAAAATTTGCTGTTACGTGAGGTTTTTGGTACACTCCAAACACAGCAAGACAATTGAGCTTTTTTCGTTTAACTTTGGTTTTAATGATATATAGCTCTTTGTAGTTATACATTATCAGGTTTCCAATCGTTTTATACATATGACAAAACCACGTGTATACTATACGCGAGGTAATTGTTATTGAGCTTAAAAATAGACAAACTCATCCAAACCGTAAACGATATTCTCGATAATGACACGTGCTTCGCAAAAAGAGCGAAAATAGAATATCCGATTGTTTTCTGCACCGGCTAAATTTACGCTTCCATAGAGCCACTCACCCAAAAAGACGGGCATAAAGACGCGAGGAGCCAAGAAAAGCTTGTCTACACACACACACGAGCGCGCGCAATATCCCAGCGCTCAATCGACTAACATCTGCCAATGTAGCACACCCAGCCAAGCCAAAGGCACGTTGTACGGTGCATGAATCCCGTACCCCCTCGTTTTACCCGCAGACTCCAAAAACTCCCCGTGGCACGAGAATTTCTCAATGAACGGTGCATACACCAGCATGTGCGGAGGTTATATATCGATGAGCCAACGTGACCTAATGAGGCGACGAAAATAGGCAGCGCAACGAATAATTTGTACGATAAATCGGCGTATATATATACGTTGCTGGGGAGTAGGTATATCCATGAGGCTCCAAGTAAGCGTTTCACATTAAATTTGCGATTCGTTCGAGATATACCTTATGGCAGCTGAGCAGGTGCAGCGGTGTTGGGTTGTTGTTATTATTATTTTGTCATGGATGAGAGACAGTAACGTGGATCTTTGCTTTTTGATACGAAGTGTCACGTCTTTGTGAACGATGCCTCGTTTCAAATTATAGTATTACAACGGAGGTCGCGGCTTTGTCTTAAGGTGCATTCCGTCGTACCGAGATTCGAGGGGATAACGTGATTTCTTAATAACAAACTGCACAAATGAATATAAGAGTTTTCCCTCCCACAGACAATTGATCAAACCTCTCGGTGTGTACCTATATACTTAATGAAAAGTTTGTAAAAATTGTCTCGTGTTTCTGTCTGTTTTTATTATAATTTTTTTTTTCTCCATCATTAAAATGTACACCCCCTCGGTTCTCCAAAAACAAACATCCCCCGAATAAGCATTGATCACGGCAATAGGATCCAACGAAAAGAATCATAAATTTTCCACTTTGCAAATCAAATTTCGAAAATCCGGAAAATCCTCGCTCTCCGCACGCAAACAGCAACACACGTGTATATATATGTATATCGAGAGCTACCGAGAAAGCGGGGTCCCCGCGTTCATTCATCCAACTTTGGTGAATGGAAGCTCGGGCTCCCCGAAAACTCGATACTCGGCGTTTCCAGGCCACCACCGAGCAGGTAAAAATAACCCCCCTGTCTACGCCCGTGCACCCGAACAGACGCCAAGAGACGAATGGAATTATCCGAGGCTGATCGAAGTGTAGTAGTGCAAGCACCGGAGGCGCCCACGTGCATTATTTAGGAGCAGCTTCCTTTCGGGGACGTATAAGGACGCGTCTCAAGGCTTTAATATGAATGTGTGGCATATAAGCCGGTCCAAACTGCGTCGCTACAGAGGAGACAGGGTGGGTAGTATTTATTGTGACGGCACGGCGCTTTCCTTTGGTGTGATCCTGCTTTTGCTCCTTCGGAGCCAAGGTGGGGAGGGGACTTGTTTAAAAAGCAATCGAGCTGTCGGGCTGGATTTTCCGCAAATGACTCTTCTTTTCACCGCTGCGAGTGTGCTAATGGCCACTAGTTTCGTGCTTAAACTGTGATTAATGGACAGACTTCCTCTTTCGCTCTTTTCGAGTTTTTGGTCCATCCCCATCGTATACGTGTTATTGTGAATTTACGCAAAATTGAATTTTTCAACTATATGTATGATAAACACGATATTTTTATCATTTTCCATAGCTTCATTTTTAATACTAAAACAATCTATAAATAACTGATAGCAATGACAAAGTCATCATCAACCTGGAATAACAACGTACCAGGTGAATGACAAAATTTGCTGATTCGCTACGAGAAATCATTAAAGCTGGAATGGAAAAATGTGCGCACAGGCTTACACAAAAGCCATCGATGACTTGCGCAGGAAACAGGAATCGCATGTAGGTAGGTGTACACTTGCCAACTTGATGCACCTACCATAAAACCCATGGTGTCGTTCGCAGGATTTTCGGATGATATATATGTACACACACACACGGGCGAAAAAGACGGAAAATTTTTTTCCGGCGAAAAGCCGACTATGGGAAAATTTTTCTCGCTCACGCGTGACTGCGCGTAGGTACCTGTTATACCTACGTGTGCGCGCAAAGGGAACGGAAAGAGAGGCTGTATGTATGGAAGCCCCATCAGGACGAGCGGGATTTTCCGCGAAACAACAGCTTTATGGCACTACCTGCCTCAAAACGCACCGGTACCTCATACACGCCCGAGAAATATGTAAGCACCTTAAGGCCTCGAGTTTATAGAAGCCCGTGTACGTATATGTGTGCGCGTATGGGTAGGTGAGAGTGACAGAAGCGCAAAGTGGATTAAGGACGTCCCCTGGACTCTGGGCCTTTGTTGGGGCACAGACGCGCGTGTGCGTTCATTGCATTCTTTTTATTTTGCCTTTCCTTCCGTCTTTTGCTCACGCTTTTTTCTTTCGCTCAGGTATTTTTCATTTTTTGTTTTACGATCCTGTGCCTACCGGGGTACATCTTTGAAGTATACAAACGTCCATGCGTCTCTTCGAAAGTGAAATATGACACTTTTTGTCATGCGATAAACTAGTCACTAGCATCTCTTACCCCTTAATTATCCATAAACTTTCTTTTATTTACATCCACCGAATATCTCATACATATACGTCGTCGTTACTGTTATCGTTTTGTTATTAGGGTAGTATACATTATGAACGTAAAACTCATAAATTTAGGACGCAATATAGGGTAATAAAGTACTTTACCAATTTCTATTTACAAGAATTCGTGTTGTCTTGAGATCGTAGTTAAAACAAATGAATTGCTTGTTGGGTATGCCTCTTACATTCTATGCAATAAGTGTTTAAAGAAATTACACAAAACTTTTATTTAAAAGATATTTTCTTTTCCCACTTGTTTTAACGTAAATGAAAAATCCATTGAAAATGTTATAAAGGAACTTGGAATGTCTACTACCTGCTATGTTAAAAAACAGCAGGTAAACATGTACATTCGAAAAGTTCTGAAATTATGTGACAACGCCTTGCCCTGAGAGTGAAAATAATCTAAATTTTTTCATTTCTCGCGATTACATTGAAGAAGCATTGCTTTGCAAAATTAGAAGAAAACAAGGGCTTTTGAAAAACTCACTCATCGAACAAAAATCGCTTTGGAGCCAAAAAAAATCCTGCGTCACTGAATCATTAGAAATTTAGCGTACATTTAGCACCGATGCATGTACACACGCGCCCTAAAAAATGCGTACGCGCGCACTGTACCTCATTACGAGCTGAAAGCACCCTCCGACCCTTACACGCTCTCCTATTTTTTTTTTTTTTTGGGAAACCCAACTTTTGTCCTCCCACGCGTCAAAAGGAAATCTTTATCAGACCCCCTGGCGCAATCCCCTCCCTGCGCGTCGTATATACAAAGCCCCTGGCCTCTCGCTCGCAGTCAAAAATCGCGACGTCGCACACGCGTCTCCCTTGACTCGTCGCCCATGTAAAAACAGCCCATTGTTCCGCATCGTCAAAGCAAGCTTCCGGCCCACTTGACGTTTTTAAATTCACCTCGGCTCCACGTATCCACAGCCCGTCTCCCGGTGGCCCTACGTCGGTCTAATTAAACCTAGAGCGACAACAAGTGTAGCCACCGTGACGGGTGCGCTTGCACGCGTGCGTACGTGCATTAATGAGACTGATGTGCTCGTGCACAACTGTACCAAATTAATTTTTTGGAAGCTCCATTGGAAAATCAAAGCGTAGGCCAAAAGGTAAGAGAACCAAGATAAACGAAGGAAGTTCACGCCAATTAATCTTTTGCTCTTTTCAAATCAATAATTTACGGGTTATTGGATGCCAAAACAGACAGAGTATAGCTGGGAAAAAACCACAAGAGTATACCTACTGTGCGCTCTCGGCGAAGGATGATTTGTGTCCATGTTATCGTTGTCATTGGCCAGCGCCCCAAAGTGCAGCCTTCGGCTCGCGAAACATAAATACTCAGCAAGGGCATCTCTCAGTCGTCGAAAAGCCGTACGAATCCCAGCCGATGATTTCGGATGGGCATTGCTTCATCTCGTTCTCCTTTTCCGCGCTTTGTACGAGCCACGGCGTTGGTACGGCAAAAGGCTCCCAAGCGGGTCCACATCCGGTAATATTTGCGGGCACGCCTCGCCAGCGCCGAACGTACGTGGTCCGCGCACTCGTGACGCAGGAGAGAAGAAGGGGCTGGGCGACTCTTTGGCGAGTCCTACAGCTACGGAGGGCGCAGCTCCCTATTCTTGGAATCTCACCGCACCAGGTACTTTTATCTCTGACTCTTACTTCTTCTTCTTCTTCTTCTTCTTCTTCTTCTTCTTTTTTTTTCCCTCCCTTTTTTTTCGTTCAAGGACTCTCTTACGTGTGCTTCACTGCGGCAATTGCACGCATGTATGCGATGGTGCCTGTTCTCTGAACTCGATTACAGCACCGGCTGCAGGGACAACTGTGCCCTACTCTCGTCACTTTATGTCTCATAATTATCGACCCTCTTGCGCGCTCGCGTCTACCTGCTCGTTTTCATTTCCTTTATCTCTTGCCTTTTTCTGTTTCTCCCCCCCCCCTCTCTCTCTCTCTCTCTCTATACTTACATACTGGTTCTTACCATCGTTGTTTCGAGCATGCACTCCTCGAGGTTGCCATAACACTTTGATGGAAAAATAATGTACAAATGGATAAATCATTTTGACAGATTTTCATGCCACTTTCAAGAAGGATGTACTGTTACGCTGCCCTAGATTGTTACTCTAAAGTATTGTAAAAACAAATTGAATGAAAAAAAAAAATTATTACGTTTTTCTCATTTAATTACATCTTATCTGTACATGTACGCAATTGCCCCCCGCATTCGTTTCGTACACCAACCTTCATCCTCGAAGTTAAAAACATGATGAACAATTTTTATTGTTAAATTGTAATTGACTGATCTGCATGATTGTAAGCCATTGGAGTGCAATTCTGAATGAAATTAAGAAATCAACCCTTTGTGACTGTCGAGGTGGCTAAAGGATTCATAATTTTGCTTGTCAAATGTTAAAACAACCTCAGCCTCTCTTTATTTTTGTCTTTAAGCTTCTAGTTTTCCGCGTTTTAGTCACTTTACTTTAATTTAGTTTAAGTCTGATTTAGTTTTATAACTTAGTAGGCAGACAGTAAAGCCTACTTATACGTACACTTTATATTTATGTACTTATTACCAACTCGAGTCTAGTTTGAACTCTAACAAACGAAATAATTCATGCTACTTTTTTTCATCAATTAAATAGCTAGGTAGCTGAAATAAAAATAAATGATGATCTTGCGAAAGAAAAGATCAGAGTGAAAAAAGTAAACAAACTGTCAACGGTTGACAGGTGACGGGCAAAAGTATACACGTAAGAGCATGCCCGTAGACTATTGAGCTTTTTAATGGCTATTTTGTCGCTCTCTCTCTCTCTCTTTTCCTCTCGAGCAGAGTTTCCTGAAACACTGAGAAGGTTGTTCCTCATGATGATGTAATCACCATTTCTACTTTGAAAACTCTCACCACGAAAATGGTAACAATAGCATCGACGCTGAGTGGCGATTTACATTGTGTTGGTTGAGTGTATTTTGTCCATCCAAAGTAGCCGTATTCGTTTTTTAATTATGGGTTCCGAGTTTTCTCTTCCCATTCAATGCACACAGCTTCAGTATATAGTATGCTTGACTTTTCAGGCGGAGCTCTTGTTTCCCAGGTAAACTATTATTATTTCTAAGGGCTATCTCCTTCACATACGTGACTCTGTATATAATATAATATATTGATCACGTGTCTAAAAACCCATGGAAAATCATTGCTAATGAGTAGTTGAAATAAAAAAAATGGCTTCAAGAGTAGGAAAAAAAACGTTCGCACGATACGCGGGTCATCAAAGAAAAACGTGACGACACAGGTGCGTAAGCCCGGAAAAACATCGTCTTGTGAGATCCGTAGAGAGAAAGCGGCGAGATGAAATATATGTTGTTTGGAAAAAAAAAAAAAAAAAAAAAAAAATTGAGGAAGTAGGAAAAACCAAACAACGCGTAAATACAGGAAAGAAGCAGGGAGCCCCCCGTCGTGCCACAGAACTTACCCTCGAGTCTCCATGTGTCAGCATGTACGCGTGAAAAAAAAAAAAAAAAAAAAAAAAAAAAAAAAAATGTTGAAGAATGCGACCTGTCGAGCTGGAACCCGGGACGAGTGCAGCACAAATGCGCATGTGTACACTTGAGGAGATCCGACAATAGCACCCCTCGTGTGGTGGTGCACAGCTCCATCTCCCCTGGGAGGAAGGGACGCGCAGGAATCATGAAATTAGCGCTTCCCTAATGCAGGAAATATGGGCTCGTCGGCTCCCATACACGACAATGGGGAGACAGGTATGTGTGAGCACACGAGCCCCGAAAAGTGAAGGTCGACTGGGTGTAGCGGATTTACACGTGACCCCCCCTCCCCCCGGGGAACCCTCGCTGCGAGCACACATCCACATAACGACAGGGACAGCCAAGCGCCTCCACCTTACGCCACGCTTATGTACACCGTGCCAATGCAGCACAAACACACGCAGCTGGACCCCCGTAACTTTTCGTTCATTATGTGCGCGTCTATTCCTCTTTTTAGGAGCTCCTGAAAGACTCGCGCCTGTTATTTTGTTTGCGCGCGAGGAGGGGAGGGTTCGACTGCCTCCCCATCATGGGTGTGCTCTACCACACTATTTTTTTTTTTTTTTTCTTTTAGTGTTCCGGAAAAGCGGCACGCTCCGGGCCCCTCTTTTTTTCTCGCACACATTTTGCTTGCCGTATACACGGTACACAAAGGGGGAGGCGCATGCGTGCGAGGCTTTTCTTATTTTTCGGAAGCTAAGCGTGCAGCCAAATAAATTCAAATTGACCGTGAAGCCGTCAAGTGATTTTCTCTTTCTTATGGGTCCATGGGAAGAGAGGGTGTGTCGTAAGGGGACTGTGTTGACGTCATTGCTTTTGTGCGCCGGGAAATACCATAGGTGAAAGCGTATGGACTCCGTGAGAGCCCCACTTATGAGTGACGAGAATAATACGTACGTTTGTTTTCGTTTTTCTTTTATTTTTGATTGTTCGAATTCAGGTTTTTTTTTAATTTTTTATTTTTTACTGGACGTATGTTAAAGCACTTGAAAAATCTGAATGACGCGAATAATTAAAAATATTATCAAAATAACTGCATTGTCTTTTCATCAAGGTATGCTGAATTATCAGCTGATTTGTCGAGGGCAAAGGAAAAATAATCAATGATGCCCAATAATTTGACGTGTAGCGTTTCAACGACATGATTTGCTGACCTCATCAGACGTGAAAAAGTATTGTGTTGATGTGAATGGGAAATCAAGAGTAATTTACACTGAAACAATTTTTATTCCACACTTGAGAAGATTAATTTTTTAATCAAATGTTAAATATGTTGCGTAGAAATTGTCACTTTTTTAAAGAAAAAAATCCAATAATCACTTAAAATTTTGTCGATATTTGGTGACGTTTCATAAAAATGTATTATTTTATTTTAGACATGAGAGTTTTCAAAAAACATAATAAGCAGATAAACAATTTCAGATAAGTAAGGTACTTTCCCTATAAAAAAAAGTCCATCATAAGCCTGTATGCCTCACATAGCAAGAGGAGGGACCTATGGTCCAGTAGCACTGTATTTAGATACTGATCTCTATTTGATAATTTCGAAAGCTATACTCAATAACAATAATTACTTTTATGGCACATTAAAATGGTTACACAAACACTCGGTCAGAGGCTAGCCTTAATCTTTTTCCCAAAAATACCGCTGAAACAAATCGCTAACGTAATTCAATTTTCGTTTACTTTTGTAAAAACAATTTTTCCACGACCCATTTCCCGACAAACGACGTCTCAAACGAGCATCAAAGCGCTCACCAGACCCGAGTTGTCGCTCTGGCTATATTTTAATTGCAAAAAAAATTACGAAAGAAAAAAAAAGAAAAAAAATCCCTACCCGCAAAATCCAGCAAACCTCAGCGGCACTTGAATAATCTCATCGCCGTCGTCGCAGCCGTCGCGCCGAAAAATATACGGCTCGACGAGATTGTATTATACATGTACGTCGGAGGGAAGCGCATAGGTATAAATATATACGGGGCCTGGGGAGTCGGAGGCTGCAGCCGAGTGGTTCCAACTAAAGGCCAAAAAAGCCGCCGACAAAGCTCATGCACGAGCACAACACAGGGCACACGTGTACACGTAAACGAGAGAGGACAAATTTCGCTACCTGTCCCTCCGCAACCTGCAATAAAACTCCCGCGCCCACCGTCTCCAGCATCATGTGTATACCTTTCTCTTTATCCGTCTCTGTGACTCTTAGCCTCTTGCTGCATCATATTTTTCAAGGAGGGAAACAAGAAAGGACGAGGGGTATACGTATAAAATAAAAGGTCAGCAGTGGAGCCACACTGGCTCAGTCTCAGCTAATAGTGCCGGACTATACCGTCTAAGTCTTGAGTCGACGCCGGCACGTTCTAAAACTATTAAATACGTCAACTCGATGGATTTCGAGGGACAAATGACGGGAGTTTTTAGCCTCTTCGGGCCAAAGCCAATGCAGAATCCGTGGAAAGACTTTGGATAAAGATTTGTGCAAAGAAAAGGACATGAGAATCGATGCTTTTGGCCAATGGGATACTGTAACTGAGATAATCATCGTTAGAGACGATTTATAACCAAGTTACAGTAAGTTTAACAAAAATGTGACGGAACGTAAGCGAGAACGAGACATAATAAGGATGATGCATAGTATTGGCAACATCTATGCAGCTCTGTTTGCTCGCAAAGATAATGTCTCCAGAGACACGTTATAACTATTTCAGTAAGATGCAGATGGTCATTCGATTGATATCAACTTTCCGATCACATTCAGCTATTCATTGTTTCCAAATGTTTATATTTAAAGTCCCCCTTATTTATTAACTAAATCGTCAAAGAAACTTCAAATCATTAGTATAACATTTACATGACTACTGTAAGTAGTGGTAGAAATTAATTCGTGAATCCAATACCACTGAATTTTAAATCTATATCCAGATCATTCATAGATTCCTTACATAGGATGCTTAATCATTTTTATACACCCATCTTATGTCAAATTCATGACAAACTGATATTATTTCCGATAACCAGGCGTTTTCTTCAATAATATTTTTAGAATTATTACACTACAGTTTTGCCATCACTTTCTCCAAAGACTTTATCATCACTGTGGCCAACGTAACTTGACTAAAGTGTTCCTAAATAACAATCATACCAGTCTTACCCAAAAGCATCCACCCCGTGCGTAAGCTCCCGTAATCGCCCTTTAAAATCTTCAAAACCCCACGCCACGCAACGAAAAAAACATGAAAATCCCGTCTCCCCCTGTTTTGACTATCAACAGCTTACCTACGTCGTGCGTACCGCCATTACGCACGATTACCCGAATGAATAAGGAAAACAACCGTGTACAACGAGCTCTGAAAAAAACCTCCGTAAACCGAGACCCGAGCGAAAACAAAACCGAAAAGCAAGCAACGGCGGTTCACCTCCCAACCCCACCACGCACGTGTAGGTATACACACGTGCCCGGCCTGCATCCTCAAAAACCCAAACAAGCATTCGCGTACATCTCAAAAGGGTTTCTCGCGGGTTGTGTGCCTTCCCTGTGCACACCGAAAGTAGGCTGCTGCAGCCCGGTGAGCTTTTATCGGCTGAAATCTCGATTCTTTCTCCCTGCGCGCTGGTCCACGGGCAATTTTCCCCCGCAAGCTCTCTGCCTCCCCCCTCGGCACCACGCGTGAGTATACGTGAATGTGGCCGGTGCAGCATCATCCGCTACAGCTGCGCCCACCTCGGCCAAATCTCGTTAGAAATTCATAACCGTCGTCGTCGACGACTCATCGCGGGAGGAGGATGGAGGAGGGGGAGCTGGTCGGGCGCGCACCTCCCCCTGGTGAGAAAAGGCTCTGTTGAAGGAAGGGGAGGGTGAAAAAAGGGAGAATCGCGAGTGATACGAAAGAAACGAGCGCAGGGCCCAAAGTGCATTAAAAATTAATTACTCCGCTGATGGGGAGCTGGAAAGTGTCGCGCATAGATATATATTTGCCTACATACACGTGTACACATCCGTAGCGTGGACGGTGTGAATATCTTTGGTCGATTTTTGTGGAAACAGGACGTTGACGTTTCGTTGTATTTTTGGGGTGTTTTTTTTTTTTTTTTTTTTTTTTCAGTCGTCTTGCAGAGGCTGTCTGATCAAAATTTTATTTTGCGATAGTAGACAGAAACTTGATTCGATTGGGGTGGATTAATCTTTTAGAAGACTCGAGTCCAAAAACAACTCTGATATTTTATATTTCATTACGAAAATTTGCTCTACGAAAGATAATTTGTAAAAAAGTAATTTGTAATTTAATCAAAAGTATAATTTTGGACAATTCCGTTCATTGTTTTTTATTGTCGACGAATTTTATTCGATGTGCACTTATACCGCTTACGACTCGTATAATCGAATTTGACAGATAGCGTAAACGAATATTTTATATGTATGTAATGAAAATTAAATTAGGAATTGGAAATACATGCCACTGATGGTAAAAATTACTTGTAGATAAAAAATGATTCATTAAACATAATTCGAGGCTTTGGCTTTACGTGAAATGAATAGTCTTTGACAGTTGAGACGCTGTCAGTTATAGTTCATGAACATGCGTTTACTGTCATAACCATATTTTTTGTAATCCCCAGTACTAACTGTCAAATACTTTATTAACTAACTTTTAACGATTGATTTAAATGTATTTATTTTCGTATTTAAATCCATATTCGTTAATAGGTAATGACTATGGCTTAATTACAAGGAATCCTTTCTATTTTTCAAAACTCTACTTTCTAAGTGCAAATCGTGTTAAGAAAAAAAAAAAAAAAAGCCTATAAACCGTTCTGTAGAGTCGAGATTTTTCTCCACCTGCAAACTTGATTTTTAACTTCCCCTCGCCAAATTAAAAAACCCATCGCACTTCGTCTTCTCCTGTTTTTTTTTTCTCCCTCCACCCGAGTTAACCGCAGCAACCTACTTATTTTAATATCAGTTCGTTAAAAGAGAGAGCTATATGCATAGCTGCAGCCGGCGTGAGGTAAACAGATAAATAGAATTGAGGCCTCACCTCGATATCGAATTTGCGTAGCTGCTCTGGGTTACCGCATCTGCCGGAGAGACTCGAGAGTACGACTTTTTTTTTTACTTTTAATAGATACGTGTGCAGTTGTATCACCACGTTTCGTTTTTACTCAACTGGGTACCTTGTTACAACTACTGTGTTTAGGTGCTTCTTACCATTTTTTCGCGAAATCAACTCAGCCGATCTAAAAACTAATTGTACATATCTGTTTTGGCATACATACAACTAGAACCCTTAGCGTCAAATAAGTAGTGTCTATAGTTATTAAAACTTACATTACACATTTACATGACAGGTGAATTTGTTTATTAAGTAATCGTTATCCGTTTGGCATCTGCATGAATTGACATGTTTACTTACTATGGTATAGTAGCATGTAATGTTTTAAAATTATGAGATTGATTATTGTTAAGCTTAAGCATAATGTAGAATCAAAGAGCTATGGGGAAGCTTTGAACATTTGAGTTTTATTCTTTTAATCAATTGTGTCAACTTTTTTCTCTAAATTGATCGTGATGTATGATTAATAAAATCTTCTGATAGATGATTGTATGCTTTTAGTTAACCAAGCATATATGTTGGATTTATCTACTGTACTTATACCGATGCTTAAGATGATCGGGTTACCAAATTAGAGGGTTCGGCGACCAGAAAGTTGTGGGGTTACACTTAATCAACTATTCAACAATTTTAACCATCTAACTTTGAAAATAAAATCGTCCTTCGAATGTGATTAGTGTGTATGTGTGTTAAAATGCGTTTACGTCTTTAGATTCAGTAATCTCAGTTTTGTAATCCAAAAAACGTGTAGAGAACCGACTACGGTTTTAGTTGTGGATTTCGTTATATGTTTATGGAGAACCGTTGGCTGAGACCACTAGAGACTATTTATTCATCAGCTACTGTATACGTAATGACACTCACCTTAAGAACTGAATTATCTTATGCTTCTGCTGTAATGAACCGCTCACAACTAATGCAGGAAAACTTAATGCCGTTTGTGCATCAGTCAGACGTTGGCCCCATTCTACATGAATCTGCAAATAAACAAACATTAATATTAAATCAATTCTGGGACAACATTTGCTCTTGAATAAATATTATATTATTGAATGCAGGTAGTAATAATATCACGCAGGTTTTCTTACTACCAACGAAAGAAATATATCATTTGAAGTTGTTGTCAAAGAATTTGACGTTAAATTAATGTACCTAAGTGAGATCGGTGTACTTTCGTTTCAACAAACTTAATAATCTATGATAGATTCAGCATCACAATGTCAAAATCTTTCTTATCCCTTTCAATCTGTACATAGTAGTTCTTTGATGATTTAATATTTCATAAAAATGTAGAATGCCCCAAGTTATGACTATTCTCGGAAAAACAACGTTTTTCCTCTAACCAAAGTACATTGCATAAAAAAAGTAACAGTACAGAATATAAAATATCCAAGTGACCGGTAATGCACGAACGAGGTTTTTTTTTTTTTACATCTGGTGCTCAAATCGATCCACCAGTAGCGACAAACTGTTTCCGTTTAGCAACTAAATAAGTACTGAATCACCATCTTTTTTTCTGCCTCTATCTCCCGGCTAATCTTTTCTCCAATCGACTACTACGTAAACGCTGCACACCGTCGTTCATCACTACTTTCCCACTTTTTCCCCCATAGATAATTCCATTTCCCCGCGCTACATCCCACCTCATCTCATCAATTCGCAGCCTATATAGCTATATATAGTATAACGTTAGCGAGGTCATAACTGTCCATCGTATAGCGAGTAGGTACTCGCCATATATACGCACGCGCGAGCCCGAGTCACCAGCCCTTTCCATCTACCTCGGAGTAATTAACTGCTTAACGAAGTAAACACGACGCCATCTTAGCCACGACTGGGGCTGAGCCCCTTCCCCCCCCCTCCCCCCATCCCCTCGCGCAAAACCTCGTAACGCGACTTGTCGACGACGCTACAGCCTTCCTTTCCACCTCTACATCGGCTTCTTCCTCCTTTTTTTCCCCCCCAGTCCATCTCTCTCTCTCTCTCGTGACTTTTCCGCGACGCAACAGAGCTCTCTCGCGAGCGTTCACATTTTCCCCACGCTTTTACTACGTATATAAATGCTCTCTCTCTCTCTCTATCTTCCTCGAGTCCCGTCTCGTCTTCATCACTGCAATCAAGAAGGACGAGAAGGAGACACCCAAAGAAGGGAGAGGGGGAGGGGGAGAAAAGCTGCAGGAGAGACGATTCTATTTGCGACCTTAAATTGATTCGTCGCTCGCACGTTTCTCCCGATGCTGCACTACCGGATTAATATGTACACGTATACGAAGCTGCGCTCCGTTCCTTCAACTCTTATTTCATTCGAGAGAGGTCTTTCGCCGCGCGCGAGCCATTAGAAGGTGGGGGATGAGCGCGACGGGCCAGGGAGGATTATAGTGGCCTTTCTTTTTAACGCCGAGCTGGATTCGGTGTATACTTGTATACTGTGCTGTTTCTATTATTCATTTCGCTACTTTTTGTACCACTGGTGCAAGATATAGGGGAAACCGTATTTATTTATTTTTTCCTTCTACTAACCAAGTATTTCGGGATTTCCTGTGTTTTATCGATGCCACTTGTTTTATTTAAAAAGGAAGTTTCGCGCAACTCTACGAGCACGTAATTAACGAAACCAACGGTGATAAAAATATATTCCCAGTGGTTGGGCTACCCCAGTCTATTTTTCGCTTCCATCGGTGTGTAGGTACGTAACGGATGAGGGGGTGAAAAATCGTAAGTAAGTAGGTGTATTCACGGAAAAGGGGGACGCGTTATCGCACTGCAGTTGGGCCCTTGTTGGCAAAACAAACAGAGCATTAGTTTTCCCGCGCATCGAGCACGTGGTAATGTAACCCCTGGCGAGGAAAAAAAGTCCACAGGGCACCTCGTGCAAATCCCCGCACATTGGCGTGGAATTACAGTGAAAACTCGCTGATCATAGAGCACGCGGAAAAAGAGCTCGTAGCAAAACTCTCCCAGCGCATGCATGCATGCATGCATGAGAGATGTGTACAGATCTAGGGGAGGGGGGGGGGGAAATTGATCAATCGCGCATAATTGAAAAGTCCGGATAACTGGAACTCTACATACGCGTGCGCACGATGCTTGAATTCTTATGTACGGTCGGTCGAGGGTAAGGGGAGGGGGGGAGAAGGCATGTGCATGCGAAGTCGAAAATTGCCGAGCTGCACGAGTATCGTGGGTGAGAGTCCAGCGTGTGTTATTTCACCCAGCGCTCTCTGACCCGCCTGCTCTATCGGCTGGTGCATTATTCCCTACACGGAGGGAGAAATCATCGTACTGCGAGAGCGCATGCACCGTTGCATCTGTATGTACATCCATCCGAGTCTCTATGACCCTTGCGCTTTTGCCTCACTCTCGACTCTTTCGATAATTAGCCTGAGACTTACTGCACACCGGGCCTCCTCCTCGTGAGCGCGGAGCATGTGGGTATACTATACTCGTTGCCCATTAGATTTTGCCGAGTGGAGCGAGAGCTCGTGAAAAATTTCGAGTTTGCAGTTGCACGGATTTACGAGCGAGTGCGGACTGTGGGGGGTTCTTCTGGTCGTTGGGAAGGGATGTTTTGTGAGGTTGCTGGTCGGACTGCTCTGGATGTGCTCAGTGTGTGTTATATTTTTGTATTTTTTCCCAAATTTTATACGAGAGTAGCTTCCGTGGTTTTGATAATAGAGGGTAAGGTTGTGGACAAGACCTTTTTTTTGGACCTTGTATCTTGAAAGTCAGTTAAAAAAATAATTATGATATTTACGTATACGACAGATTTTTCAATCTTCTTAACGTATTCAGTAGTAAAAAAGTCAACAAAAAGTTTCAAGCTCAATGAAAGTGGTTGTTTGTAGGTCGAGCATCAAAAGTCTTGGTCCTGGTCTAGACTATAATATGAAAAATACACCAAGTATAGTAAAAATATAGGTAATAATCAAATATACTAATTAAACACCACTAATATGAAGCACCTAAATAGTTAAATTGTTATCATCACAAAAATATAAAATGAAATATAAACATAAAATTAATAATTTAATTGAATAATTAACAACTGTAATAATATACAATAACAGGCAAATAAGTGTAGTATGAAAATATAAATAAAATTGTATGTAAAAAGCAAGCATACAAAATAACTATTAGCTGATGGTACCTCGGAAAAGACAAATAGTCCCTCTTTCAAGGAAAAACGATTGTCAGTACATTGTGAAAGTACATTCTACATTAAGTCGTACTCGAAAGATTTTTTTTTTTTTTAAGACGCAGTTTGATAACACCACTGATTTAAAAATGATGAAAAAAAACCATGAGTTTCCCTTTATACATAGTTATGCTCCAACAACCAACCTAATGTTCATCAAAAACGTCTCGATGGTCGTACAAAGGTAATCCGCTCGCCAGCGATCATCATAAACCATTAATTGCTTCAGACCATAATCCTATTATCGACCAGACACTTAAACCGAAAGAGTCGGTTGGAGCCCCAAAAACATCACAAAGTAGAAAAAGAAGATTAAAAATATCGGTATCTGTCGAGCCATGACCATCTCATTATGGTTTCACTTCCCCAGCAGCAGTGCCAGAAGCTAATCCTCCTATTCCGTATATTACAATACCCACATAAATCGTTCGTATATGTATATGAGCGCAGGAATCACGAAGAAACGTATAGGTACTCCCATTCGAGGACCAAATAACAGGACGATAAAACAAGTCATCCCTCAATACTGCCCGGAACGCCGATCCATCGGCCAAGAAGCTCAGCACGTGTATTCAGGGCTCTCACGAGGAGCGCTCACGTGCCCGATCCACGCCCGTGATGCAACAGCTGGCGGACCGTCTTATTTCACTCATCGTCCCCCACCCCCTCCCCAGATTTCGTTGCGGGGGAGAGCTCTCGTCTTCTCCTTCGTTCCGATCTCCCGGAGCCCCCTCGCTAAATTTCGTGCCTACGATGAAACGATTGCTTTGACGCCGATGCTGTGTATATATAGCCGCGGGAGTCTAGATGTTGTGCAAATGTTTGGATCTCTTTGGCGCGCGCGGTGCCTCTCTTTTCATTGCTGAAAGATATACCGAGCGCATTGCTGGCTCTGTCTCGTGTGCATTTTTGTTGACTTCGATTCTGCTGCTTTGGGTGTGTATACAGTACATATAATGTATAGACGCTATAAGGCACGGCTCAAATAATTAGATTTTGGGTTTCCCTGCAATTTTTCAGATTAACAAGTAAATCAAAGCGCAAGGGATCGTATGTGCTACCGATTATACAAAAAAAAAATAAAGTTGAACTTCAGAATATACGTGATACAAAGAAAAAAAAATCAAAAACTTCAATATGGTTTTTTGGTTTTCTGATTGCAAATCTTGGGTGGGATTGAAATGACTTTACCTTCTTTATTTTTAACCCAGCGTTAACGAGGATGAAAAACCACGATTTTTTATGATATAACGTAATAGTTTCATAAAATGATGTTGAGCTTCAAAAATGATTTAACCTGTTTCAGTATGATGTTCGTGATTTTTGGACCACTGATTAAGAATCTTGAGTTGAATTGAAATTCAACATTGATACAGGGTGAAAATCATGGATTTCATGACATAACTCTGCAACAGCCGGTGAAAAAGAAAGGACAACAATGTACATGATGCAAAAGTCGAGCAGGGCGACGGAGAATGTTGGACAGCAGATTAATTTCCGAGGGCGCGAATCTCGAATTAAAACGGATCGTGCCATCGCACACACACAAGACATCTCGGGGCTCAGAGCGACCTCGGAAGTTCAGAGTTCGTGCCTATAGCACAGGCATCGGTATCTATAATAATAATAATAATAATAGCCAACAGCTCGTGTGCACACAAGAGCCTCCCCCCCCCCCATCGAAAGGCTATCGGGTTCGCATCTCCTCCGCATGGCCCAGTGCTCCTCGCTCGGGCACTAAATAATTCTCCCCGTGCATGGACAGCTCTGCACGTGCAGATCTGCCGCGAACGAGTGAGTGAGTCGTGCATCTCTCCCACAATTAGTCGAGATCCGTTTTGCCCCCCTACCCTCTACCGCGAACCCGTCCCGTATGCCCGATCGGAGGATTTATCGTCCCGGTACGGGGTTGACTTTATAGATCTCGCGCGAGCTGCAGCTCCGGAGGAAGATGGATAAAAGTATCCGAGCGGATGGTGAGCAAAGCATCGGGAGAAGGAGAGCGCGTGCCCTGTGTTGTACGGACTGCCGCGAGTTTGTTTATGCCTGTGCTAGACTGGGGGAGGAGGGGGAAGATCGCTTGGCGGAGATTGAGACGCTGGGCCGTAGTTGCGAGGGGCGTCGTGAGGATAGGCCACCGATACCTCTACTTCGCCGAGATGCGATTTCGTGCATCGGGGCGCGCGAGGCTTTTCTCCGCTGGTGATGCTCTTCTTTCGGCGAAAAAGATGCTGTTGAAAACGATCGAGAGCGAACGACTGAATTCTCTAGGTATGCTTTTAGATTTATCCGTTGTATACACGTGCATTTGTGTGTGAATTGTGATTAGGGTGATTTTTTTCGTGATACACGTTTTGGTTGCGTTCATTTTTGCGTTTGGGTGTTGGGCACTACTTCGTTTTTTAAGTTCAGGTAGTTAATCCCCATTATTCATGATAGCCTGAAAGGTGTCTGATCAGTTATTCATCAGGTGTAACGTTGGAAAATAATTAAACACGCAGTATTTAATTTTCTTATAGAGTATTTAAATGCAACGTTTTACCAGCTATATATATGCTAGCCTCACAATAAACAAAAGCGAATCAAGTATGCACTTCAAGATATATCTTACAAGAACGTATAACACGAAGCAGTACGAACATTTTTTTGTCTTGGATAGACTTTTAAATACATGCTCACGGGTTTAGGGAAAAAAACCAAATCCATAACAGGCAATCGGGAAATTTTTCTAGTGTTCATTTATACGAGTTTTTAAAGTTCGCTTGGTCTCATCAAATGATGTCATTTTTACCTATAAGAATGAGAAAATTATCAAAACGCAATCAATGTATTCTTCTTGCGTCTTTTTACCTGAGCTCCGTAATTCTATACGGTACTTGTCATCTTTTTTTAATTTTTCTGAAACAAATAATACAATTTCCGTCCTTTTCCATTGTTGTGCTAAACAATAGATCATCGAATAAAACTACCTTACAGAACTCTTACATATTATATACGTTAACTGGAGCACACACTTTTACCCTCATCAAATCCAAGTAACAACACCGACACGTACGCCCATACGTGCAAACGATGACCATCGAATTACCCAACTCGGCTACGCACATCAAATGTAGAAAAAATTAATACACCCAATACGGGGAGCCTCGTCATGTATACAAAACGAACAAATGGAGCACATTACACGGGCTCTTCCCTCGACGCATCCCCCGGCAATTCTATTTTCACATTACCGCATGAATTTATAAAAGTCAGTAGCAGCCGAGCTACAGGGGGTGGCAGGTAGCGGGGGGAGGGGAGAGAAGATGACGCTGCGGCTGTCCAGAGCAGCGAAAATCCATCCCTTCGAGAAAACGCGAATAAGCATGACGGAAGGGGGGGCGCTCCGGCTCACCGACATGTGAATCCGAGACCCTCTCTCTTTCCCTTCCTCTCCGGCTCTCGTGTATACTCCCCCTCGACGATAATTTAATATACACACCGCGGAAACGCCGAGCCCACCCCACCCCCTCCCTCCCTCTATCGTGCGTATTTATTGGCGGTTTATCGAAGGGGAGGTTTCAATGGCTCTGTGCCGAGGGACCTGTTGGGGTCAAGAGTTGAACGATGGGGTATTAATTTCAAAGGCGAATCCCTTTGACCTAAACTACAGCCAACGGGACTATGATTCGGTGCTTTAATTCTTTCGTCCAAAGTACATTAATCTGCCTATCGACAGTTTTGAATCTGCATGAAATTTTATTACCATTGTAGTAGTCTCCGTACGTGTGTGATATCGACTTACTCAGCACAGGGAAATCAATCATCAAAATCACCATTAAAAAAAAATAAAAGCTGAAAATTTCAATTTGCCAAAACAAAAGAGTATCTTTTGTCATAGCGAGTCAGGGGTAAAGCGTAACGGCGGCGGCGCTTAAGAAACGATTTAGAACTCGTCTTCTCCGTTGTCGGCTTTTCGCGCGGGTTGCGTGCCACCTGTAGCTCCCGAGCGCGTTCAACGTCTTCTAATGCCACCTTAGGACGCGCGGGAAGCGGAAAAGCTCCATTTTCTGCAAGTTTCTTTTCGATGTAGTCGTACGCAGTGATTATCGAGGACGAAAAAACATTATTTTACAACACAGTTGTTACAATCGGTGGGACAAAAAAAAATAAACAAAATAGCTCGTGTGGAAAACACGACAAAGGTCGAGCAAACACAAATGGACGAGTGATCCAGGATTGCACGTTGCAGTGTCGTTCTCCCGATTTCTAAAAACCGATAAAAACTTGGTCTTCTTGGAACTGCGTCCGCGCGAGCTGGGAGAGCAACCGCATCGTCGTCGAAGATGAAAAAAAAAAAAAAAAAAAAAAAAAAAATTATCGGGAGAGAGGAAACAAAGCGAGGTAAAAAAGAGAAGGAACGAGTAGAATCACCGGACGTCGTGTGCGAGAGGGGGATGTGGGCACAAGATTGAGTCTCGAAAAAAAGCGATGCCCTACTTTTGGAGGTACTTGCAGTCTATAAGTGGAGTTGTACACAGTTCGCTCTCGGGTTGAAGTGACAAAAATCGATCGGGAAAAGTCTTGGTTCGCTATCGTGGTAAGCTGCACAGGTATCATAAGCCAATACACACCAACTATGCCAGCCACCGCGATTCTCTTGGGTCGTCGACGATCGACTTGGGTAAACACGTTTCCCATGAACGGTAATGTGGTATATACATACGTACAGAACGTGTGCGGGCGGCAGAGGAGGCTCACCGGCCGCGCCGGATGTGGAGGCCCGACGGGGGAGGGGGGAGGGGGGCAAAAACAACCGACAGTTACACGACGTTTTTCTGCGCGCCTGCACGGCCGTGCATCCCATTTTCCGCTCTTCCTTCGTGTACGTTGGCCTCGCCGCACCGAGGAAGGAGATCTCCCATTATTTCCCTTTTTCACGCCTCTTTGTTACATCCCGTGTACGCTCGTCCCTTTTTTTTCCTCCTCTCCTCTCACGCTCTCGGATCGCCGCCACTACCTTCCCCCTTTCACCCATCCACGCCCTCGCTTGCTACTTTGATCGCCGGATCTCTTCCTTCGTGGACCACGCGTAGTTCCGTACAATAAGCTCTTTTCTTTTTCAGTAGCCGCATCTCCTTCTCCTCCTCTCTCTCTCTCTCGTAGTGGCATGTGCTAGAATGCGTGTGAAGTTTTTTTTTTTTTTCTTTTCGGGAATGACGAGTGGAAATACCTACGTGTACTAGATTGAGCTTTATTAAGTAATCATGACGAGACACTGTTTGTGTCTTGCTCTTTTTTTTTACTCGTTGTTTGGGAATTACAGCATAACAATGGACTGTTTGTCTTTTCTTTCGTCATGATGTACATTTAATATTACATTGGTCGGTGCACTGCAGGAAAAGACTTTGCACCTAATGCTACTCGGAAGCAACCCCGGCTTTTTAAACGATCATTAGGGATTTCATCAATACCACCGAAACACAAAGAGATCTAACATCTAAAGATACGTGTAAGGAAACAGGTCGCAATAGTAGCATCATCCAACAAATAAAATATTAGTTACATGTACGAAAAGTCTTACAAATTTTGTGCTTAAATAAAAAACGAGGAAAAAAAGTAATAAGTGTATGGACAGAAAATCTAAAGAATAAAAAAGGTTATCATTGCTATGCGTTATATTGTGATAGCTTGGCGAGCCACCTCCGTGACAGAAGTGGGACTGCTATAGTGAGAACCTTAAATGCATTAAAAATACAACGTAAGAAGCATAAAGCAAAAATGTATATATGTATTGGGGCCATATACTTTTACCAATGAATCCTAAACACCTTGGATTTGAGCATCTAGAAATAATTAATAAGTAAAGGAAAGACCGATCGTTAAAGAATATTTATGGTCAATTCTTTTAATCATTGTCTAGACCATATATAAGAGTTTTAACTGTAGCTACGTGCTATCGTGAGAATCAGCTGTATCACTTCATCCCAACTAATTTTCATTTGATCTTTTATACGTGTGTTACTCTCTTCCCGAGTGAATAGCTCTATGAATTGCAAGTTTTAATACAAACTGCACATTTATCAACATAAAATCCGGAAATATTTTCCGTCGAATGCATCTATTTTATGACCTATTTCAGACCGTACACTATCTTATTCCATACGTTAACCGTAAAAGTTGTTTTACACTGTGGACTAAAACATTCTATAAACAAAACTACTAGTTATAAATACTCAGGACAACTTACACATTATATATGTAAATTTATAAGTCTATGAGTATTTATTTTATTGATGTATGGTTAAAACATGGTCAAGCTATGTCTAAAATGTCGAGAAATGTAGGATACTATCCATTAAGTAGAAAAGTTAAAGTTAAAGTTTGAAGGCACCCAATCTAAAGCAAACATCACAATTAAATTCATTACAATTCATGCTCAGAACTTTAAAACAATGAACGATTTTTTCGTATCTAGTGAACTTTGATGCTTACGACTTTGACCTCTTATTTTATTGCTTGGACTCCATATTAAAAAAGTATCTTTAGGATTGAGGTTTAACTATTTTTAACTCATGTATTGCATACAGGGTGTTGGTTTTGAAGACGTAGAAAAAAATTGTCAATTAACATGCACGACTGTGCAAGCATCGCAACTGATTCAAGACAGCCATCTGTGAGCGCTTCTTATGACATCTTATGATAAGTAATTTGTAAAACGTAACATAAAAACCAAATTTCATTAGCAGACTGCAATCGAAAGGAAAAGCGAGCGTTCATAACAACTCTGTTTGTTGTTATTCAAAGGTAAGTGTCATTCAAGGAATAAAAGAAGAAAAAAGCCGGCCTGACGAGTTTGGGTGTCGATTTTTTAATAAAGAGAAATCGTCGAGGCAGTAAAAGTGAAAAGCCGAGGGGACGCGTTCATAAATCGTCGCCGCTTCGGCCAAGGGGCAAAGCAATAGGCCATAATTCTGAACTCTCCCCCCACTTTTCTTTAACTCGCCCTTCCAACTGCTTAAGTCGCGAATCACGATTGGCTCATTACCGATCCTCTCTTTCTCTCGCACTGATCGATTCTTCCACGGCTGATACCCCTCCACCCTCTTTCTCTCCCCCAACCACCGTCCACGCGCTCAGCCGCGATTACGCGGATTACGACATCAACTTTTCGATTTTCGCATCCACTCCGTTGTACGTGTATGCGTCTCGGTCTTTTGGCTTATTTCTACTTATAGGGGTAAAGAGTACAGCTGTTGACCCCCCGATAGTGATTGACCGCCACATGCATTTTTAAATGGAGCCTTTATATATAGATATACAAATTATACAGGGGTCAATCACTACCTTAAGGTGTCAATAACTGTACCGGTTACCCCTATGGCCTAACGACGATGAACTTTTCAAACGTGACTCTGCGATTTCAGCTCTACTCATGTGACTGACGGGGGATTTAGTTATCATACAACTCGAAAATTTGGCACAACGTTGTTTCAGTAAAAGCACAAATGAATTTTACGTGGACTGGGTACGTGCATCTAACATATAAGGATGGCTTAGTAAGTACGTGTGAACAATGTGATGTAACTGTGATTATTGTACAACACTGAGCACTTTTGTGATGTACTGCATACAGACAATATTATCTATTATATATTTAAATCATCTCATTTCGCAAAACAATAATCACAACCGTAACTTCATAATTATGATTCGTAACAAATGTGTTTTCAAGATTTTTTCACGATTATTCCATAATCATTATTTGGACACCTTCATACACGTGATTAAAACATACACCACTTACTTGTTAAATAATTTTCTTTCTAACGAGGAAAATACAAGGGAGAAGGAAAATGAAAATAAATTGAAATGCAAAAAAAAGGACATGGAAGGGTAAAAAAATATATAAATATATATCACCGATCAGTGTCTCTGCAATAGACGGAAAGAATGGTTTGCCGAATCATTATTATGCTAATCGATCGAGCGGCAAATGTCCACGGAGAAAGTTAACTATCCCCGAGCCCGATCCGTGCGCTCCACCGCGTGTAATTGAAACTTGTTTAACGAGCGATAATCGTTTCTCTGTCTGTCTCCATGTCTCTCGCTCTTGCACTGCTCTTTCCTCGAATTTCTTTATTTTACCCCTTTATTTTTTTTTTTTTTTTTTTTTTTCTTCTCGAAATCATCAAGTCAGGTTGACGACCCGACTCGTGAGTGTATTTCTAATTGACGTGACTGCTAATTTAAGGCATCGAATAAAAACACACCCAAATTTCCAAAACCTCACTTGCTGACGGGAAAAATTTTTTTAATCACCACTCTCAACCAGACGCATATATGTATACATCCAGCAAAAAGCAGCCAAATTACGCATACACACACATACAGACACTAGAGCATACACGTCGGTGGCGTATAGCTCCTCCTCATTGTTCCTTAGTCTCTACAGCTTTTTTTTTTCTTTTTTTATTTCTTCGTCGCGCACTCCTCGGCAGTTCCCCTCGGGGGCTGCGACCCTCCCCCCCCCCTTCCCTGGCTCACTTATTGCAGGGCCTCTCTCATTCGCATTCTTCTTATTCTCCATCCCGCTTGATTTCTGCCTTCCCATCCCACCACCTCACTCCTTTTTCCCTCATCTCGTCTTAAGAGTCGCGTATACGCGCAACCCCCTACCCACCCTCACCCCCCACATCTTCCGCGATCGCTCGCGCGGGCACGAGGGAAATATTCGTAAGAATTAAAGCACCGGGAATTAACATTCCAGGGAGGTTCGCGAGACGAGGACGTTGGAGGAGCGGTACGAGGGGGGGTGGCCAGGGAGGAGAGAAAGAAGCGTGCGTGTCACCCTCGCCCCACGAAACAACGGCCCCGGCATTACGGCCACCCCATCCTGCTCGAGCTTTTCTTTTCTTGCCTGTTTCTCTCCTCTCTGAGTTTGCGAATGCTTCTTTCCTTTGCCTTGCATAGTCTTCTGCTCGCACATGTATATACATACGCCGCGGCTGATATGTTTTGTAGATCAACCCTTCGCTAACCGCGGATTAATAAAAAATAGCCAAGTTGCAACCTCTGAAAAACTTTTTCTAAATTCCGGAAGCTCTCCCGTGCGAAGAGAAAATAATGACTATGAGCAGTACTATGAAAGTACGTTTTCGATTGTCTCCTGGATAATTATATGGAAAAATATAAGTGGTTGAAGCACGATTTATACCATGTAATTGTCACGGAATTGTAAGTGGATAAGTCAATCGATTCGATGATCTTAATTCTTTTGACGTATCTAAATTTTCATTTTTATGGCTTAGCTCGAGTAATCCGATACGTGACAACGCGATAAGCACTAACGATTAAAAAATCCCCGTAAAAACACACGATACCTTCGTCGCTGGCTTTCTAATCACTCCACTTCCCCAAAGTCACGCATGCCATCCACAAGGAGCCCTACGCCAAAACTCGACGAGCTAAAAACTTTCTCCCCTCGCAGTGGTATAAAGCTCAAAATGAAAAAAAAAAAAAAAGAAAAAAAAAGAAAAAAAAAGGAGCGAGGAACCGAAAGCGCATTAATCGTCTCACTTGGGCCTCCCCTTTCCCTTACTCATCAGCTCCCCCTTCCTCCCCCTGTACTTCCGGCTGCACATTACCCCACCGAAATCTGCACACGCGAAGGAAGCTCGCCCTATACCGTACACACACACTCGCCACGTGTACACGAGGCACGTCGTCGGAGCTTGAAATTTGCCAGCGCAACTTTTATACATACGTATAACCTACTCGCGCCCGCACGTGCGTGGATGTATGCGACATTGCGACGTGTGTGTGTGTGTGCACGTGCACGTATAAGCTTGAGACGTCCTCGTCGTCGTTGGGCGATAGCAACGACGGCGGCGACGGAAGAGAGAAGGAAAGAAAAGCAGCAAATAAGAGGAAGAGAGAGAGAGAGAGAGAGAAAAGACGTCGCGAGAGGACGGAGAAGAGGGGGAGGGTGGGTAGAAAACTCAGTCTCTGCAGAGCTGCCACTGCTGTTGGATATGTCAGGAAGGGGGAGGGGGGGGGAGAGCGGCAACCTTTCCACTCATTAAGGCGGATCGATGTGCCGCCACTGTTACTGCTAGATGCGGCTCTTACTCACTCTTTCTCCGGGATGAGGGGGTGGAGCACACCAGTATATGTACACGAGCGAGAAGGGGTAGAGGGAAAGGGACGAGGTGTACGAAAAAAAAAAAAAAAAAAAAAAAACAGGAAGAGCATGCAGACTAACTCATAAGTACGACATGTCGCGCGTAAACTTTTCTCTCTCTTATACTCGCTACTGCCGTCTTTCTTTTTTTTTTTTTTTTTTCGGGTGTGCTTCTTTAACCCCCGCCCCTCGCCCGAAACTCTCTACACACGCGTTTGTTTTTTACGACGCAGTGTATATTTTGTATACATGTACGTGGATGTCTTTTTTTTTTTTTCTTTGGCGGTGCAGTGTGCAGTAACGCAGGGGGTTCTCTTTACTAACCCCCTCCCCTCCCGCCCTGCGCCTTTCAAGCCCTCGCAACCCCCATCCCACCTTGCGCTTCTTATTGTCTTCTCTCCTTGCTCGTATTTTTTTGACGGATGAGCGACGTTCGTTTGCCACTGCTATACCACACTATGGCTGGGGTACGTGTGTATACCTACCTACCTACCACGTGCATATATACACGGCGAAGCGTATATGAGGAGAAAATCATCTTCCCGAGTAATATTCTGCGTTTTCAAGCACCCCCCTCCCTCCTTCTCTCTCTCTCTTGCTGGATTTCTAGCTCTCCTTTTTTTTTTTTAGTTTACGTTTTCTTTTTCTCGCTCTGTCTCTCGGGTCTTTTGTTTATTCCTTGCTCGCTCGCTTATGTTTACACGGGTTGTCGTTGATTAATTTCTTACCTTTTGTCCTTTGCAAACTTTTTTGTTCATTACCAAACATTCGATGGTTCTTTTTTTTTTTTTTTTTTTTCTTATTGATTGGTAGTTCGACGATTTTGTTGCTATTAACGATTCGAAATTTTTACTACGGATTGCAGCCATTCAAATATGTTGAAACAGTCGTTTATTAAATCGATGCAAAACCGCAGCGATGATTTACATCGACGTACAATGGGGATCCCGATCAACTCCCTGCCAATCGGGTGAATTTCTCGGAAGCACTGAATACGTAGGGCCGATGAAAATAGAATGGGCTCTCACGTGTGCCCGAACGTGTGCTGACGCGTCTCTTTGACGCGGGCAAACACCACTCCACGCCCAGCTAATCGAAGCCGACGATGTTATAATAACCTGTACTGTCGTCTCGATGGAGACATCGATCGGCCCCTTCGGCTCTGGAATTAATTATGAGGCCCTTGAATTTATCCTGGAAATCTCGGGCCAACGGGCGCGTTAGTGGTATGCAGATGACGAAAATGACGGCTGCGCGCATGCTTACTCGTGAATGGTGGTTTACATTGCGTAAACGTCTTTGCTTGCGTTTGGAAGATACATCGGGAACGAGGCCACTTGCGCGGAGAACTTACTTGGGTCGGGAGGTGCTTAGAACTGGAAAGCCAAAAATAATATTTTTAACTAATAAGATGTTAGCGACTATTTGTATCAAAATCATTCAGACTCATGTCGAAACGTTTCCAAAATCGGGTGAAGCTTAATTCTCTCACACGTACACGCACAGCGTTACAGTAGTATATGTATAGTTATAAAAGCAGAGAGCTGCACGTGTTGGCTCGGAGATCTCACGTGGGCCGCTCCGCATTGTCCCTCCTACTTTCTCGACGAAAGAGAGCGAGAAATAAGGGGAGGGGGGAGGGAATAACACACGGGGATGGTGACGCGCCGACGCCGACTGACCACACGGCAGTGGACCAGTCCCACCCTCTGCTGCTCCTTTTGCCATGTGTCTACAGGTCTGCTACATACATCCTCCCCTGCTCAACCTCTCATGTGGGTGGCCATAACGTACTCTCCTGCCTCTCTGCGATCCAACCTGTGGCAAAAGAGATAACTGACCACGTGGCTTTTCTTCCAGTGCCCCAACACGTGGACTGTAATACACGCTCCCTGGTTTTCCCTGCTCAAGGTAAACTCTTCGTTCATTTTTTTTTGTTTCCTCATTTTGACACCTTTTTTATTTTCTTACAGGATTAATAGGGTAAATGATTTCATTTTATTAGGGCTGGATTTATATAAACTTACATATGTTACAAAAATCTTCTTTAAACAAACTTAGTTCCATTTAAAGTATAGAAAAACATTTTGAGGGGTTAAAACTACCCTCCAAGTTAACCCCTGAAAATTATTTCTTTATTGTATCTAGGACTACTTCCAAATGATTTTAATTACAAATGAGTTGCATCCCTTATTATTTTGTGGCGAATGAGCATTTTTTTAAATGAAATGGTACTATAAAGACATAAATTTTTATTCCAAATTCAAGCTTATACAATGCATTTTTTGTATTTGGAGATACGCCTAATAATTTTTCTAGGGGTCAACCATCCCTTATTACTGTTTAGTAACAAATCGTGTATTTTTTATTATCATAATTAAAAAATGAAAAATGAGCAGTTGAATTTTGAGCAACTTTGATTCTTTTACAAAAATCGTAATGTAAGGATGTTTGGGGACGGAGTCAATATAAAATTTTCGCTAAACGATTTTCCCTTTCAACTTTCTTATAATACATTTTTAGTATGACAGAACTTCACTAAAACAGAAAATTGGTCCGAAAACAATAGCCTCGTAGTTTCTCAAAAAAAAAGCTCTCTGTACACAGTGTCACCACAGAACCGCATAATCCTCCACTTTTTCCCTCCGTATTACATAACAAATGCACATTAGCCAATTTGACGGCACTCGAAAGTATGAATGTGCTTGCCTGCGACCTCTGTACAAAGTAGAAAGACAGAAAAAACGCTCTTTTTCTCCAAGAGAGTACGTCGGTAGTAAAAAAAAAAAAAAAAAAGAAAAAAGAAAAAAAGAAAAAACTTAAGACACAAAAAAAAAGCGAGATGCTAAGCGTTCGTCGTTAGGTTGAAAAAAAAAGCAAGGGAGACGAAGAAGACTGCCAAGAGAGAGAAGGGTGCAGGGGGCCACTCGAGCCGGCATTCGGAACTCGACTCCTGCTCTCATTACATGACCATCTTCCTTTCCCGAACCGAGCTCTTGAACGCGAGTGAACGCACGCGCTCGCGCTTAAGGACTTAATTTTTTTCCACCCACCCGTTACCTCCGCGTTTTCACCTCTACATATACCTATACATACAACAGTGGGAGATCAACAAATGGGGCGAGTCTGCGTCCCTTTCCACCTCACTCCCTCCACCCCCATTTTTTTTTGTCGCTACCCCCCTAACGTCACCTCCTCCACCTTCTTTTGGCACGCAGATAGCACTCGCGTGTAGGTGCACGCAGTTAGCGGCGATAAATGTTTCCCCCGCACCCTTTTGCTATATCATCGGTTTTTAGCCTCCGCGTAGGTAGGTATATAAACATTACACCATTGCACGTGCAGGCAGTTTTTTTTCGGAAGCCAAGGTGCAGTTAGCGAAAATAAGAGCAGAGTAGAATGTAAGCGTAAGTACACGGTGCGCGTAACCACGCCCTCGCTTACGAGGGGGTTATTCGCGCGCGCATACAGAAAGAATGAAATGAGTGCGCGAGAAAGATGGTCCGGGCATGAGTGTATACGTGTAAGGGAGGGGGGGGGGAGTAGCGCGCCTCTGGGCGATGGTAAATTACCGTGTATATGAGCCAGGCGCGTACTTTACGCGCTAAAGTTGTTGGTACCGCGGGATGTGGGGGACACAAAAAGTGTACCATTCGCTCGTTCGAGGGAGATGGTTGGTAATTCTGGTTGTAGACAGATGGATAAATATAGGTATTATTTTTTATTTGAATACAATTTGTACAAGAATTTTGAATAATGTACATCGCGTCGAGTCGATTTTTCGGGACAATAAATACATAACACATCGGATCCTTGTAAGGATGTTTCAACTGATGCATAAGATGCACTTGATCAATTACTTTATTAACGATTTTACGTTTTATAAGCGTGAAAGGACAATACAATTCTGTAGTCTTGTCAAAAACTTGACAATCTCGAGAATCTCAATTGAAGGAAAAATGGCACTCCAAGCAGTAACTGTAATCATAATTTTTTGGAAAAAAGAAAGTTTACCAGCCCGTACCACCCAAAACAAAAACTGAAACGCCCAGCAAGTAACCGAGTAACCAAACAATTCGTCAAACCTGCAAGCGCAGCTTTCCACCGGTGGAGGAAAACTCGCTCGCCTAATTGGCTTATCAATAGCGCAGTCTCGCAACTTCGGGCTCCCCCGAGTCACGGTCTGTCCCTCACCCTCGCGACATTTATTACGCAATTTACAAGTGCTCGTGGCACACCTACGTACAGCCAAGAAAACACCTACCCTCTCCGACACTCGCCGCGTAATACACGTTGTACACATCCATCCACACGCTTTTCCAAGCTTCCAGCCCCGTATACAGCACACTGAGGTCCCTAATGACGCAAGCAAGACGAAACAAAGAAAGGTTTATGCACCTCTTCCTCCCCCAACCCCCTCCACCTCCTGCGTCAAACGCAACCTACACATGCTTAAATACCCTCAAACACACACGTACTTAACCCCGCTTACGCACACGCACGGGCGCGCAAATGAAATCGATTAAAATGCTGAGCGCGCAACTTCCCTCGCAGGGATATGAAGAAGACGAAGAAGTGCACGCAAAGAAGACGGAGCGAGACGCCGAGGAAGCAAAGCACCCGAGGGAAAGGGGAGGGGGAGGGGTAAGAAAGTCGCGCTTTTAACTCGCACCCCCCGGGTTGCAATGCTACCGTTGCTACTACTACACTCGCGCGGCATCCATCCGGAATAACCCGCGCCTCTCTGTCTATTCAACTCCTTTTTCCTCGCCACTTGCGTATATACACGGCGCAGCAGCGTCATCGTAGGCGTACTAACACTGTTTTTGCATATTAGTGCCCAAGACAAGGCGACGGTGCACGAGGGAAAGTACATGTATTTATGGGCGCCGAGTTTCGTTACCCATGGTAAACAGCGCCGAGGCTCCGTACAGCCCGTAGTAATCCGGAATACTTATACGGCGAGGGATAGAGCACGAAGTAATATAATGCAGGTGCGCGAAGGTGAATCCCGAGGCTTTTGTGCACCGCGTGCGAGCGTCAAGGCTCGTGTGTAATATGGTTCAATGATGCGCGTGTGAAAAAAAAAAAATGCTACACGCGTGCCCCCTCGGACTCTCGTTTCTTATCGGCTCCCCCACCGAGCCCCCATGGCAATTACGCAGCCACGTCTCCCCGATATTCAGAGCTCCCGGGCGATCTCGTATGTCTTTCTCCACGTGGCTGAAATTCGCCCGCCCCACCTTCTTAGCTTTCTTCTTATCTCCTCCGCCCTCTTTCTTTTTCTCTTCATTACTCTTTGTCTTGGCCTCCCTCCCTTCCCCTTTGCCTCGGACTCGCGCTCATCGCCGCCTGATATTACGGCCCCCGGGTTAATCGCGTGGGTGATAATTTTAATTTATTTTCGAAACCGCGGTCGCGCCCCAATTAGCCACCCCCACTGTAGTTTCGCGCCCCTTGGCTCTGCCTTTTCTTTCGCATCAGCCGAAATTAATAATCCGGATATTAAACTCTTTACCGCCCCTAATTGGTTGGGTGCAAACCTTTACCAACGCGTAAAAGGAAGGTGCGGGCATTGAAACGCGAACCGACGAATAATCCGGGGGAAAGGGGAGGGGAAGGAAGATGAAGGAGAAATTTACATCAATCGCGCATCGAACATCAGAAAGAAGCCGCGACTCGTCACTTGACAACAATCGAAACATGCACTCGTCGTCCGCAAAGAGCAAGCGTCCCTTCGTACAAACGCACGGTAACTACATGCACCGTCGGCAGTGGCCACACCACTTTGCTGTATCGTGGCTTTCGTTTGAGCGCGGCGCACTCGACGCAACCTGCTCCCTCCCAATTATACCCTTCGTCTCGAATCGCGACATCCATGCACCCACGCGCGTATATACTCGGGCCCATCGAACTTCCTCGGACTATGATACATATTAACAACACTCGTGTGTCCCTACGTTATACGTACGGTAACCCCAACCACTGCTGCGACGTCCCGATAAACGGCCTGGTAAATATTCATCGGACCAATCGAAAGAGAGACGAGTTGTCTGCCGCACGCACTTTATGTGTAACAGAAGGAGCTCAAGCATACAACCCGAACCCTGTCCCACTTGACTTTCTTTCATCGCGATGGCGCGTCACAGCCTTGCTTTCCCCCCCCCCCTTCCTCCGTGAGAGTCCTGTACGTGAAACGTAGGCGTATGGGTACTTTGTCGTCGTCGGTACAAACATCGTCTACCGTGCAAAACGAATTTTCATCAACGCGGCTGATTAGCGACGATTGAGCACTTGGTCTCTTTCGCGATGTACGGATTCCCTTGATTTATGCATCGCTTTTTTCACCCTCCCTCCCTCCCCCTGGGTCTTTAGTGTACGAGCGTTTGTGCGTTTCTCTGATTGATGGTAATTTTTCCTTTGATGTAGAGGTTTTTTGTAAATCCCACTTTCCACTTGTAACAATGGAATGAGGAAAATTGAGAAATTTATGGCATTGATATATCAGTAGACTGATAAATGTTTTTAATTTCATGATGAGGATTTCAACGCTTGATTTTTCCAATAACCATTTACTTCCCTCGGGTTATTGACGTAGGCAAGGCGAAAAGCCAACTCTTCGTAAGAGTAAGTAAATAAAATTTATTTTTAATATCTAGTGTAGCTAACTTAATTTAAAACAATACAAGTGTGTAACCATTCAGAAGTCACGAGAGGGAAGTAAAAAAAACAGAGGATGGAATTAAGCACGTGGTTAATAATACCAAGTAGTCTAGAGTCTGATGAGATTTAATTTTTTGTGTCAAAACTTTTTCGTAAGAGCTAAAAATAGTGCAGGTTTATGGTAACGGGGAAAAAAAAAATGTTCTATAAAAATTAAGACACATCAAAGAGTTAAAATTTATCGCTTTCGATCAGTTTCATACGCGAATGATGATAGAAAGCGAGTGAGCAAAAAAAAAAGAAAAAAAAAAAAAGGTGCCAGCTCTGAAACATCTTTTGAAGGATAGTATAACGCTGTAGTGGCGGTGTATGGTGGTTGCAAAGCAGGGAATGTCACGAAGTGGCTCGCTGAAAAAAGCAATCGAAGATCAAGAATAGCAGAATGTTCGATTTACCGAGGCGCCTTCGCCGGTAACACGCCAAAACGAATCACCGCCCGAGAAAAATGCAATTTTCTTTCGAACCACTTCCGCGCGGCTACAGCAATTCATGCGCGTTCCCTTCCTAAAACTGTTATGAACGACGTTTAGAATTAAATTATAGCAACTTCTCTCCACTAGCACCTCTTTTTTTTTTTTTTTTTTTTTTTTTGTTCTTTTTATTTTTGCATGACATTTAAGTTGGTAATTTTTTTCCAAAAACCTTTACTGCAAGCTGTATTGATGGAATGTGATGTATTGAATCTCTAACATATTTTTGATACCTAAGAAGATGATCGATAAATTTCAAGTTGCATTTACTCAACAGAGGCACAAAGGAAGTACAAAAATTTCGGATAAACAAACGTGACTGGATTTGAAACAAACAATTTTACCCTCAAAAAGTTGACTCGATGCTTAAATTACCGCTAGAAATTTGCATACGATTTCCCCTCATAACTAACTTTTAAAATGTTTTAGCACCACGTTCTTTTTCACTTTTTATTTTCTGTGTTTCAAAAACTTGGGTCTTACTTTTACGGCCGACACAAGAGAAGCTTCCAGATAAAACTTGACCCAATTACTCGTTTGCACACATACATCGCAAATATTTTCTACACATCTTGAATCCAATTGCAAATACGAGAAAACAATTATCGCCACCTTCAAGAAGCAACATGAATTTACACAACCATATAAATATACTACCCCCTGTTGACGGCATCAACCAAGTTTTGGGAGTGACATTGATTAAACTTACCCAAGATGAACAATGTTAGGTATTTGCATCGACAATTAAACGAAAAAGCCCAGTGCGTTGGCGACAATCACTCAGACAGCATCCCTTCGAAATAACAGAAAAAAGAAGAAAAAAAGGCCAAAGTCGGGGGGTGGGAGGGGGAGAAGGAACAACAATCCAAGACGCTAATGGATATAAGGAAAACGCTGAAATCGTAAGATCGAAGCCTAGAAAAGCGCTGGCGAGGGTGGGACTGCTTTTGTTCCTTGCTTAACGATTCGCAAGGCTGTAAAAGTGTGAGCGAACGAACGAACGAACGATCGTGCCAGGGAGAAAGAAAGGAGCTTTTCCCGTGTGCATATATATATATAGAGGAGGGAACGGAGGGTTAGCGAACAACCGGAGCACACCAGCCGATCTGCATATTCCGAAGTACAGTCGACCCGCCTCGTCGGTCTTAATGTCCCCCTGTCCTCGTCGCCTTACCTCCTTCTCATCCCCCTCACTGCTGTACACACACGAGAGCACAGTGCCTTCGCTATACTCGCGACCTTCCGATTCCCTGTACACTCAGCATCCGAAAGAAAATAAGAGGGAGAGAAAAAGACTCATGGTCTGCGCATACGTGCAAATGTGCGCGAAAGAAGACGGCCGACCTCCTCCCCCTCATCGCTGTAATTCGCCCCCCTACTCCCCACCGGCCACACGTATATTATACGCACACGCGAGCCACATATATACATATACACAAACAAAGCGTCCGCTCGCGCCCGCGCAAACTAAGAGCGTACACTTCTTCTTCATTTATATAGGTAGTCGTGGGGGGGGGGGTGACTACCGAGAGGTGAGCCAACACTGGGGGGGGGGCGAAGACGCCGGCGAAAAGAGAGACCGCGTACACGCGCTTGGAAATTAGAGGGAAAGAGAGTATACATCGCTGGGAGCAGAGCGGGAAAGAAAAAGAGAGCGCGCGGCAATGAGAGCAAGACGAAGGAAGATAAAAGACGCGAGAGCCCCATCCCACCCCCCCGCCGTTTTCACCCTCTTCTTCTGCCACTGCCGGATGCTTGCTCGACTCTCTTCTCCCTGCCCCGTGCGTGTGTTCATTTGTATACGGGCTTACGTGCGCGCGTGTGTGTGTGTATGGAAGGGTGGGTGGAGAGAGGGCTCCGTAACGCGAGGGGGCCGTAGCGGCGGGGTAGGGAGATCGGGGGGGTAGCTAAGACGCCGGGCTCCCAAGTAATTATAAAATGCAATCAATACTTTACATATTTTTCACGCAGCAGCGCCAGCGCGGGGAAAGAAGAAGAGAGGGAGGCACGTATATGTATACAAGTACACAGAGAGACTGGCGTCCTTGCCATACATCGTCATCCCCCTTTTTCCCCTTTCCCTCCTCATCCCTCGTTTTTAAGCCCTCGCGTATAGTGTGCCACACTCATAATAATATATACATGTATACATATACACCTACCACGTGACGCCGTCGTGCGTGTACTGCTCTTCCTTTAATATCCATTGGGCTCTCTTTCTTCTTACTATACGTATTAAGATCCATCTCTCTCTCTCTTTCTCTCTTGTTGTCAGCGTGTACGGGTGACTGGGGGGAGAACACGCACGTTGTACTATAGGCTCACCCACGCGAGCGCGGACCAAGAAAATAAAGGAGACGAATCTAATTAAAGCCCGTCATTTTTCATGATCAGCGGCAGTAGCGCCACCCGGCTTTTTCGCCTTGCTCTCTCTCTCTCTCTGCCCTATCTGCGATCAGCCGAGGGTGTACACGCGCGCGTGTGTCCCTCTCCGTCTGTGCTTCTTTTCTTTTTCAAGTCGCAGCACAGGACGAGGGAAAGGGTGCGCGGCGAGATTACGGATTCGATGAATCAACTTTTTTTTTTTTTTTTCTCTCTAGGATGGTGATGCGAGAGGCCCCCCTCGTTACTTTTTTTTTCTCTTCACTAGGAGCGGTACTTGCAGAAGAGATGGGAGGGTTGTAATTTGGTCGCCAACACATTCGTGACGAATATTTAAATTTACGCGTGCCGCGTTTGTTTCACTGCGCGCGGGAGTGTGTAGGTGATTAAGTTTTTTTTATCTCTCTCTCTGTAGGGATGCATGTGGATGTACGTGCCGTGCTGTTTAGATTAGTTTTTTTTTTGCCTCGCAGCTATGGTATGTCTAATCGTTTGGATTCGCTCGACGCGTGTTGCGATGTTTTATTATCTTTCTCGATTTGCGTGAGCAATTAATGGTGAAAAATAAAGAGCGCTCGTCTTTATCGTGCATTTTTGTAGCTGTTGGATTGTTGGTTGGAAGTACAAGTAACATGTACTTTTGTGTGGAATAACTCTAAGTTCAAACTTCGGCAACAAACTTCACACCGTACGGATAAGAATCTATTACAGGGACACATGTGGGGAAAAAAAAATTCCAAAATAGGATAGCTGATGGTGCGTGAAATAAAAATGATATTATAAATTGGCAGATCCCTCGAACATTCAAACGATTCACACTACAAACCCCTTAAACTTCTTGCCACTTGTATCCCCGGCACATCTCATCCCCGAGTAGGTACTTAAGACGCAAGCTAAAATCATATCAGCAAATAAGATAGAGAGCATCAGAGGAAGGTTTCGCACACTCGAATGGCAATCATCACCTATATATAGCAGCAGGTATACACAAGTATATACAAACTCGCAATACTATTTATGCCGTCGTTTCGGCTAAGCGTAGTATTTGCCTTAGCCTTGCGATTACAATCGCAGCATACCGCAGCGGCTTTTGACCCGTTTCTACGGCTAATCTCGCCTCATCCAGTAACCCCTTTAGACCGGGCTCTTTCTTCGCAGCGTCAGTTTTGCCGAAGAGTAAGAGAGCCAAGGGGTCAAAAGGACTTTTCACGTGTAGGTCGCATCGTCTCGTCGTTTCTTTTGATTAACGCTGCTCCCATGTACCCACCGAAAAAAGAAAAAGGGGTGGGAGGTGTCGAGTGGTCCTTATCTGCTTCTTCTTCTTCTACTACTGTGTGTCCTTGTGCTCTCTCGTTTTGACCTTCGTCGTATAACCCCTTCCTTCGCCAACCAACCCCTTTCCGCCCCGTTTTTCAGCTCCTGAAAAATTTGCGTCTCCACGGTCGGCTTCTTTGGCTGGCACCAGCCTGAAGTAACACAGTGGTACATCTGGGCGCGCTCAAGGGGGAGATACGCGAGCCTCGAGGGCTCGGAGACGAGGGAAAGTAAAAGGGTTGACGATGGGTGAGAGGGCGAGCTCCTTGCGCGAATCATTGATGAGGCAAAAAATGTGACTCCGATCGGAATAGTTTTTTTTGAAAACAGGATAATACCTATGCTGTTTGTGTGAGAAAGGATCAGACGATCGCGAGAGTAATAATAATTAGGAGAAACCCGGGAAACATTATTGGTATTTTTAATTTGCTCGTATGTATAATCTTTGGGTTTCTTGACTTCAGTGGCAAACTAGAATCCAAATAGACATCCACTGTTAAAAAAAAAAAAAAAAAAAAAAAAACTTACACCGAAAGTAACTCCCAGCGTACACCGAGTGAGGGAGGTTTTTTACAGCCCTCCATGTACCCCGCGGGGAGGAAAAACTTAATTAATATTTGTATTATTTCGAGGATAATGCATAACGAGACGCGCTCGCGAGCTCGATAACCTAGAGCAAATTACGACGTAGCATAAATCTCGTGACGCTTTTCTCCCCCCCCTTTTTCTCTCTTGTACAGCAACGCTCAGTCATTCGTATGATCTCGAGATTAACGAGATACTCCGTCTTCTTTTCTGCGTTTTTTTCATACACGCCTTCGCGCGACGCGTCGAACAACGCCCTTGAAAACCAATCGATCGGAGCTCAATGAGCCCAAGATTCGCCAAAGGTGTCAATTATACCCACATGGAGCTCATCGCGGAGTGGGTGCAGCATAATACATTGTACTTACGTCACGTGTACATATCTGTCGTCTCTGTGAGAAAGGAAGACGAGTGAAGGGAGGGGGTAGGGTGCCAGATAGAGGAAAAAGCCACGGAACGAGTGGTATACGTGTTATATCGGGTGCTGCCATACAACTACGCGCATCATCCGTCTGTACGTAGATAAGACGAGCAAGTGGGGGAGGAGGTGTGTACGTGCAAGAGAGAGAGAGAGAGAAGAAGAGAGTCTCGGGACAGCCAGATTTTAACGATTCCTCCGCCGCGAAGTCTTAAGAGAAAGAATGGGGTGGAGAAGACGCGAAAGGGCAAGGAGCGGGGGGAGGGGTTGAAATGAGCGGGGAGCAAGCGAGAAAGAAAGCAAGCGACGATGGATAAGAGTTCCCGGCAGCGGTAGCAGCAGGAGAGTTAAAGGGGGTCGTTCGTTCCGTCCCTCTCTCTCTCTCTCTCGGCCAAGATGCGCGGGCGGGGGAGGGGGAGAGCCTCGAGGTAACGAACGTAGATGAAGAAGAAGAGCGGCCCACCATCCAACGAGAGAGAGAAAGAAGGACGACGCGTTGGGATGGGGGAGGGGGGGGGGTGGTAGATGAGGGAAACCGGCGGCCGAGCGAAATGAAGAAATTCTATCTGCGTTTCCAACCCTTCGCGCTGAGAGAGCTAGCGAGCGTCTTACCACCCCCTCGTCCTCGCGCGCGCGCGCTTCTTTTCCTTGTCTCCTTCTTCTTCTTCTTCTTCTCGTTCGCCTCCTTCCTACAGGAGCTTCCTTCTTTCCACCGCGCGAGGGAGATGGATGGCTAGTCCCTCACCCCCTCCCAACCCTTCGTCGCTGAGACAATACGAGTCGAGCTGGCTACCCCTTTTTCAACCAGCATCAGCGCACCACCGCCACCGTCGGATGAGTCTCGCGCACGGCACATCTCCTCTTGGCCGGCGACTTGAGATCCATCCTCGTCCCTTTCCCATACACACACACACACACACACACACACACACACACACACACACACATATATATATATATATATATATATATATATATATATATATATATATATATATATATATATATATATATATATATATATATATATATGTATTTTCCTCGACTGCTCCTCGTCCCTCGCCGAGCTCCTCCGTGGCTCCTTTTCGCTGGGCGCCACTTCTTTTCCCTTTTCTTAAATACAAAAGCGAAAATTTTGCTTATTAGAATATTTCCTGAGCTCCTTTCGCCACGCTCGAGCGAGCTCCTCGCCGCTAAGTACATACATATACATATATATATATAGTACAAGACGGAGGCGAAAAAGAAGAGACGAGCCGGGAAAATCGTGGATGATGCGCTACTCCTCCTCTGCACCTCTTCTGCTCGCTTTGGTGAACCCTCCTCGACACCGAAAGGAGCGAGGAGGCTTCGAGCGAGCGTCTGGACCATTACTGTGATTATATGAGGCAAGACTTTAATTATTTTTATAGTTTCCCCAAAGATTATTCCTTGATCAAAAGGAGAGTGAGCCAGAGAGACTTGTAATAAATGCGGCCGACCGTTGGGGTGCGGTTCCTCTGTTTTTTTTTGTTTTTTTTTTTTTATGGGGCAGAGAGGGGGTGAAGCTGCTCGTGCCACTGCAGTATTGTGATTTTTATTACTTGGAGGACGTGCACTAGAGTGAGAGCATTTCGAGGACGGCATTAAGGTGATGCAGTTTTGGATTGGATCTCTCTTTGCCTCTCCGGTGGCGATTGTGCCGGAAAATTCGTACACTCTAGCATTAAATTGTCGGGATGATGTGGACTTTTATCTCTGTGCACCTTGCAAATTATCTATAAAAAAAAAAAGATTAATCTCCTATAACCTACGATCGGATTACCGATCACTTAATCGATTCGATGATACTCTCGCTGATGTAGAATAAATTACAAAACCAGCACAGCAGAGAAAACTTTAAACGGCAACGTGTAAGATGCAAACCATCTGCCGATCGCGACCCAGCCTACGTGGATTCAAATGAGCGCGCCTTCGCACGCCTTTACGAAAAAAAGGCTTCATTGACTCGACAGCTTGAAAAAAGGCTTGGCAAATTTTATGCACAAGCTGGGCTCGTGCTATTCTCCCTTTCTCCACGTGCCCTCTTTAATAAAAAAAAAAAAATCTATCCCACTGATGACGCTAAATCGACTCCTGAACGGATTGAGTCTCTATACTTGTTCATGATTCCTGGCGGACGATAATTGAAGAAAATAATTTTTAAAAACACATTTAGTTTTATTACGCAATTTCACAATGTAGCTATTTCACCATACTTTAGTTTATTTGGACTGTGAATCCGAGTGTTCTTGTAAGTCTCGACTTTTCCGTCCCTTGTACGATTACTCGCAAAATAGAGAACAACAAACTTATAAGTTTCAAAGTAAGAAAAAAAAATGAATACCAAACGGCATAAAATAATGGGATCATATTTACTCAACGTGGCTCTGACTTACTGCACTTTAAAGAGCCAAGCCAGACTAGGTGGGAGTGGAAGGGAGGTAAGGAGTGTAGGTGCGAAACAAAAACCTTCGCACGACACGTAATTGCAGCGAGTAATTACGCGATGCCTGCACGAGGACGCGGGCGTGATCTTGCTCCTTCTCGCTCTCTAATTTGTATGTATGGGTACTTACGTAGCGTCGAACGCCGACTCGCGCCTCCTCGGCTTGTAGAGGGATAAAACTATACGCGGCAATAATTTTCGCAAAACTGTTGCTGTTATAATTGAGCGGCAGTGTGCTGTAGACCGTGAACATTCGAGTGGCCGCGTATATACTTTTTTTTTTTTTTTTTTACTCGTATCGTATGTTTTACATGTTGGTAAATGTGATGTTTTTGAGAGAGTCACGAGCACTAACGTGGAGCGAGCCAACTGCGAATTTCCTAAATAATATTCAAACTTAATTAACGAGATCCGCAGTTTTTGGGTCCGTTTGTGCCGATAGGCGCTCGGGAGACTGGTAGCGGGTATACCTATATGTATGAACCCATACCAACCGGTGGCGCTTAGCGATTCGCGAAAATTAATTTGGTATAGGTGCTCTTCTTTCCAGGCACGTCGGTTCCTCTATTTTTCGGCAGTGGCCCAAAAAGCAGTCGGGGCACTTGCGATGGAAATATGCACGCGAGAGCGCGTAATTTGCCAAAAAACATACAAAGTTAGTCACGTTTCGCTTCAACCCCCCCCCCCCTCGCAGTCTGAGTGGCGCGACTTTGCTGTTACTGCTGAGGGGGAGGGGAATGAGATGGGGGTCGAGCGCGAAAACTGAAAGTTGAATAATTTTACGCTCGCGTTGACACTTGTTTTCTAAAATGACGTTATGAGCTGCGATTGTTCGCCAGAGTGGTAATTAGTTCGTTAGACGAGTCGAATCAACTTATTAATTAAGTGCAGCTCGAGAGATTTTCGCGGCGTTTTTTCACGGTGTAGGTGCACGAATTTTCGTTGTACCATACGTGCCTGAGACAAAGAATAATTATATAGATCAAGTTTTACGTTAGATGAATCACGTGATTGGCAATATTACAACGTGATTGCAGTTCAGGGTTCATGTAACATTTGAAAAAATAATTATACACAGACAATTTTGTTCGAAAATAAATTATACGTGAGAATTTTCATACAATGTTTAAACAATCAAGTTTTTTAAGTTACAAAGATTCACGGGTTCCGATACTGAAATTATAGTTGAAATGTACGTATTTGCAAATAAAGATCATTAATTTTCCTCGACAGTAGGCAAATTAAAAATGATAAGAGTTAAAAAATTTGGGTCATCTCGAAATAATAAAAAAAGGCGCGAAAAGTGTGGGAACAGGCAAAATATCAAAACTTGAGTTGGATTAATTAAATTATTACTAATTGTTAAACGATAGTTCAATGTCATTTCTGAATTATTTGGCTCTTTTACAATGTGTATAGTGAATTATTATTATTTTCCTTCTAAATATTTTGCCTAATGCTTAAAGAGATCTTTCGCCGTAAGGTTATGGCCTTATTGGCATTACGTAAAATCCATACCTTGAGCCGCTGTAGGCGAAAAATTAAATTTCATGATGCAGCTTTCCAACAATGAAACTTATCAGGCCTGTGAAAACAATTTCATTATTTTACAAAGCCATCTCAATTGTCCTAGTGTCGAGGAAAGACAAATGCATCGCTGAACAACCCCAAAACCCACGTGTTTAAACCAAAAAACTATACAAGTCGTTTTCGCACACCTGCCAGTACAACATCAAGCATCATCCATGGCAAAAACGCTCATCGGAGATTCGCAATCAGCGACATTCGCCCTCGTCACCTAGAGGCCACATGTGCCTATACGCAAACGGGGAGAAAACAGACAGGGTCTGGAACTGTCACCCCCTCACTCGAACGTAAAGCAGAGCACTCGAAGCATTTCTTTGCCATCTCGAGAGCCCCGAAAATGCAAATTCCCATTCAACTTGCGAGGGACAGTATTTTGCACGCTCTCACGTGCACACTGCACCCACGTGGGGCTTAAAAAGTATACGAGCAAAGGGAGCGCGTACAGCACGGCAGAAAAACTAACGTATAGGCAGTGAGTTTGTGTGCTATGAATGGGTACGAAGACTGTCAACTATATAGGTACAGTTCCGAAGTAAAGGGGATGTTCATCAAAGAGCGCGGGTTCAGCATTGCGATAATCACGGGGACTCCGTGTACACATGCCGTCAAAGTGGAAAATTTCCCAATAGTCGACGTATCGACGTCAGGCGACAGATCGAAAGATTTCAAGTCTCGCACAATAGTCCCTCCCCCCCGTGCGTATGTACAGAGCCACCCACGTCAACGAGAGTTAAAAGACAAGGAGTAAGTAAAAGGTGGGTACGGAGAGAAAGAGCCAAAGGGGGGCTGTGTGTGTATGTACAACATAAGGAAAGATAGCAGCCGGCCGAGCCATCGCCCAAGGCTCAGGGGAAAGAGGCTAGACGAGGAGCATAAGATGTGTTTGTTCCACACGAGGTCCATTGTTCGCCCGAGACCACCTTCCCATTGTTTGTCATGTGACGCTCAAGCTTTTCGTCGTCAGGGTGTATCGTGTGTGTATGTATATATACACACAGTGGAGGTCCTCGCATCTTGTTTGGCTCGTAAAAGCGCGCAAGCCCTTTTATGTATATATGTATATACACTATAGCATACGTATGTATATATTCACACCAGAAAAAACAAATGGTTTTCCGTCTCACCCATTATATACATGGAGCTACCCTCATTTCGGGCGCGTAGGCACACATAGATCCGATCCTTGACTCGTCTGTGCGGGCAAACTTCACCTCCGCGACGTTTTATAATTAAAGGGAAGTAAGCGCTTTTCTCGCTTCTTTGTTAGTCCTGGGGCACCCCTTCCCCCAGGTTTCTTTACTATATGGCTGCTGCTGATGTTTTTTTGTGCGGGAGCGCACGAGCTTTCTAGTCCCCCCTCTTTGCCCGAGCCCCCCGCCCTGCTACCTTATTTTTTTTTTTTTTTTTTTTTTTAATAATTACGCGTTTTTGCTAAATTACTTTTTTTGTGCTCGTGTGAGGCCAGTAATTAAGAAATTCTAGGCCAGGCAAAGTGTGTTTTGAATAAAGCAGTCACCTCCTCCCACCCCCCTCCTAATCTGTCCGTCCCTACGCTAGCGTTTAAGAAAATAATGTAAGAAATTGCGTGCCTTCAGGTAAATTAATTGTTAGCGAATGAAAATTGTGAGGAGAAAAGCAAAGTTCCTTGGCTTTTTGTATACGCGGTGGGATTTTCCATTTTTTTTCCCCTTTTACGAACGGGTGATTGATTGAGTTTTAGATTAACAGTTTTGTGGATTAAAGAAGTCAAGTGTCAAGATTTCTAGACATACTAATTTTCGTGCAACTTCCACATTACATCTCAAAAATTTAGTTATTCAGCTTGTCGAGTCACGATTGTCTAATGTTTTTACATGACACCCATATGTCAAGGTTATCAACCTTGTTTTTGTCCGCCATATTGGACTAGAAGTTTCAGAGCAGCTATATATCATACTGAATTTAGAATTATCTTATGTATAGCTCATCGTGCAATAAATAATCAAAATCCATGCTCTAATTTGTCTATTTATATGTACCCACGTTAAGGGTTTGCGAAGAAACAGATTATCTTGGAGCGTCCGCCATATTAGTCTCAGAAGGGTTTCAGTTGACTTATCAGACTGTACTAAGCAAAACCTTTTTTTAGTCAACTAATGTTATTTTTGTAATTAAAACCTTTTATGCATTGTCGTGTCAATTTATCAACGAGTTAAAGATATATAGGCACCCATTAACCAAGCCACAGCACCTGTTTCTGTGAAATAACGTGTTCACGTAGTCCAGTCCCAATCGCAGAGATCCAACAAACGAATCCATCAGTGAAACCCTATCGCCAGAACGAGTAATACAATACAGTTCGCGTGCAATACGCGAAAGAAGCTATAAAAGTCGATTAAACTCTCTCTCTTTTTCCCTCTTTTTAGCGACTGAGTCGTTTCACGCAGCGAGCAACAATCAAAGTAAAGAAACTCCAGCAGCAAGAGGAGGGGGGGGGGCAAAGAAAAGAAGAAAGAGGAAGGAAGGAAGAGCGTCGTTGAGGCTAGTACTGGCCGCGTCGGGGCTGAAATGAAAAAAAAAGCTGGTGCAACCGCGGAAGTCCGCGCGAAAGAGTCAAAATCTTCCGACCATCCGTCCTCTCTCTCTCTCTCTCGACATAGTAGCAGCCGTCTCGTGGTCACCCCCTCGCACTCGCTCGTAACCCCCTTGCTATCCCGCGTAACCCAGTGAGCCTTTTTCGCCACTTCCTCTTCTTTTTTTTTTCCTCCCTCGCTCACTCATCGCGGGATCCGAGTACTTTATTACCATGTGTATTTTTTCACCCTTACTCGACTTTTTTCCCCAAACAGATTTCTTTACAAATATATGGGTTATGTTGTTACAGTTTTAAGTTGTTAGGTATTGATTTTTCGTTATGATTAATTTTGTCCGTGTAATCATTTATTCTCTGCCTTTATCAGATCTTGATTGAATTATGGAGCGAGTATAGAATGGTACTTTTAAGTTTGTTGTGTTGAAAAATCCACGCAAAAATTTAAAAACATTTGAATTACATAACACTGACGTTAAAATTACAACTTTAATGACATTCATATTTCATTATTATGACACAAAGAAATATTTACGTAAATATTAACATCTGTAGCTTTATAAAAAAAATACATTTATAATATTTAACGAATATTACGTATCGTACTTTACTTTAAAAATCTTGGAAATTCCGTACACTTACGTTACAATTGAGCACTGAACACGGAACACCAGCTTCAATATATGCTTATCAAGCTCCCTCTCAGAAGCTAACAATACATCCTTCATCCTTTCTCGCCTCCAGTGCCTAATAATAGCTGGGGGAAAAAAAGGGATGAATCGCAAAAAAGTGACGCTGTCACGATCTTTTTTCCTTAAAGATGAGAAAAAGACCGCACGAAAGACACGTCGCATCGATTGTGTCATCTGACGCGAGGAGAGCCGTAGATGAGCGAGGAAAAAAATGAGACAAGAGAGACACGGTCGTCAGGATGGCCTCCTCCTTTCGAGCCCGGTGACAAAAGTACCCGATGTATATACCTACAGTAGGCAGCTCGAATTAGGCGTCGCAAAAAGGCAAGCTAGTACAAGTTATGATCGTGAGCAATTTTTTTTTTTAGGTAGCTACAAAAAAGTACCAAGGAGGTGTTTCGCTCCTATCTCGCTGGCTGGCTTCAAGTATGCACTCATCTCGCGCCTGCCTTGGTCGGCTTCTAAATAGCTGCCTTATTGTTCGTCTTTTCTTCGTTGTCCTGAAGAAGAGGAAAAGAAAAGATTCAAGCACCTGAAGATCGCGAAAAAATGTGCAAAGGGTTGAGATGAACGGCTTAGAATTATGAGAGGTCCAGCAACAGAAGAATTTTGCTGGGAAAATATTTCATAGCAGCGTTATTTTCAGCTGTTTTTTTTAATTTAACCAACAAACACCACCAGCTTTTGCATTGTTTTGTTGCCTCTTTGTTTATTTGTGAAAGACAAATGTGATGATGTATTTTTTCAAACTACCGCATATTCAATAGTATTGGCAACCTTTCTTTTCGTGATTATAAAATATAGAATACACAGTATTGTAATATTTTTGTAACGGCGAACCCCATAATATAGTGATGTACTACCATTTTCACTAAAGTCACTTTGATTTGAATTGTAAAAAATAAAGAGATACAACACGAAGAACCAAGTGACATTACTTGGCAGGCGCCTCAAGCTAATAGACTACCTATCTTTTTTTTTATTTATCTCTTTAATATCAGTGTCGCATAAAACTATTTCACTAACTAAATAATAGTATTCCAAGTCCAGTATGTCGGACGGTCCAAAATGGCAATTTACATATTTCTTAAAAGAACCGTTTAACACAGGTACTGAATAAAAGTGTTTGTACTCTTTCTTTACCTTTGTTCTATCTTTTAATTAGAGTAGTTATTTCTTTGGAAAGCACGTCATAGATGCAGTACAGAGAACCCTTTGCTGGATCGTTCACTCTTAATCAGACTCCAGTGTCACAGGACATTTTCGATTCCTTGTTAAGGGCTGAAGCTAACGAAGAGTATCCTTCAAAGTTTTTTTCCATCAAAAAAGGCGACTTTTATAGTTTCCACTAGTTTCGGCTTGGATCGGACTGTTGGCGTCCAAATTTTTTCATCAAAGCATATCTGCTTTTACTACTAGTGTCGATGGTACTGCCAATAGAACATGATGGCTTCGTTACAATATGTTGAGCGCAAAATCTGCATGCCTTAACAAACTAAATCTACGCCTGATTCATGTGGTAAATCAGAGATGCCCACTTTACCCCGTACCAGGCCCGTAATGTCCAGCCAGTCGACATGTGTTGCACACTTTGTAAATGATCTCTACGGAAAACTACACCAATGGTAAAATGCAGAAGAAGAAATCGGGGAGGAGAGCTGGAAGAAACGAGAGATGAAAAAAAGGTGAAAATGAAAGGAAATGGCAATTCTCAGCGGCAACCCACTTTTCCGCCAGCTCGTGGGACAAGGGAGGGGAAGGGGTCGCGCTGCATGCACGTACATACACAGGGTATGACGCGCGCGTTCCTCTTGAAAAACCAGCTCCACTGTACGTATAACTTGTGTGTATATGGTCGCGCGAGTACGGAGGCACGAAATGAGGGTTCCTGAGTTTTTGCCAGACGATCAATAAAAGCCTCTTTCTCTCTCTCTCTCTCTCTCTCTCTCTCCGGCTCTCTTACACTCGCAAGATGTTTTACATACAACGTGCACCGTGTGTACATACCTATACTCTTCTTTTCTTCCTTACTCTTTCCCGCGCGCGCCCACGCCACATCAGCCTGTCTAATCCGTGCTCTCTTTCCACCCTACGGGTTTTACATTGGTACACACGTGTGTGTGTGTATGTGTGTAAATACGTTGATGTTGTACAAAGACACGCATATACGAAGTGAGGGAGAGTCTGAGTTACGAAAAGCCAAGTGGAATAGCGCGCGTATAACGAAGTGGTTTGCATGTCGGAGTTTTCTCTCGCGCATTAATTCTCTGCCGCGTATATAGGCTTGAGAAATCCCTCGCCTCCCTGCCCACCCCCGTGACGAGGAGACGCGAGGTTTTCTTGCTGGGGCACCCTTTTCGGGTTTCTTTGAGGGTATATACAGCGAGAGGGAGAGAGAGAGAGAAAAAGGATCTTTAAGACACAGCAGCGACTCATCAGACGACTATGTCGGAGGGGACTGATTGGAAGAGAGAAGAGACGCTCCCTTCGGACGCGGTGTACGTACTTTACGGCAGAGAAGACCCGTATCTGGATGTATGCAAAAAAAAAAAAAAAAACCTTCCACACCCCTCTAAAATTGTCTTCTCTCGTATTATCCGCTCTTGGTTTAATTGTTGCTGTCGTCTTTCGTTTTTATGCTCAGTTGTGGAGGGGTCTTGGGGTATTATTATTACTTTTTTTTTTTTCTTATTCTTTTTTGTTACCGTCCATTTGGTTATGAAGTGACGCGACTGGCATTAGGCGATTGCTTTCGAACACTTTGCTGAAAATTCGCTTTAAAGGGTGCGGATCGTAATTTAAGATAACGTCTGTGGAAACAGTCGAACTGGTATAGACTTCGTGATATGTACATACCCGATGCATGGAAGAAAATTTTTTAATTCATCGATACGAGCAGATGAGGTGATTTTTGTATTACCGATCAATGTTCAACTTCGATTAATTTTCACGCGTATCAAGAATAAGGTCACCATTATTGGTTTTGTTGACATTCTGACTATTATTAACAATTAGTCGATTAACATCGTTGATTTTTTTTTCTGCAACTAAACGACGGTCAAATTATACAATATTTTTAAGCCCACTCTTCCCAAAAAAAAACTTTAAAAAATTATTAAACAGTTAAAGTTACTGTTGTTGTGAATATTATACTGTACGAGTGACTTACACCTACAATACTACGTTGCGACTGAAAGTGTCGCTTGGAAGACCCCTGTAAAAAAGTAACAAAGCAAGGGTGAAAAACAAAGCTTGCCAAAACAAGAAAAAAAAAAAAAAAAAAAATGTTGCCTGCGTCGATTGTTATATTTTTGTAAAATCAACAGAAGAAGCAGCAGCAGTTGTCACGCCAGACCCACTCATTTCGGGGCTAAAGGTTCCGGCCGTACTTCACGCGCCCAAGTCGTGCACACATCCCAGGGAATATCCGACGAGATCCATAATTATCGTGCTCTCAGGCGCGAAAGACAGAGGGAAAAGAGAGCCAGCGCCGAGGCGCGCTCGCGACTCGTGTACACCAAACTCTTGCCAACTTTCTTCCAGTCGTCGTTGTCGACTCGTTCGCACGTACGTTGTATGTACGTGAGCACCGCGACGCCGCCTCTTTCTCATATTTGCTTCTTTTTTTTATTACCCTTTTTGTAGTGTGTCTTCCGATCGTATCTGACACACTGCTACACGTGCACAAACGTACACGTCATACGTTTTTATGATTGGGCAGGACGTTAATGTACCACCACACTTCTGTCTCTTATTAACCCTTGGCTAGATGGATTCGCGGATTTTCGTCGTCGCGATAATGGCTTTTGCCACCAGAACTCGGTACATATGAGAAGTGGAGGACGGGGAGGTGTCGTAATTAACGGTTAACTTTCGAGACCCCGTGTGTCGTCGCCCTTTCCAACTCGTTAATACGAAACTTGGCTTTTTATGCCAGTGCGCCTCCGAAGGGGGTTTGATCCAAACTACTTGACTCAACGTGCAAGTTTGATGAATACACGCGTCTAGTGTTTGATGTGAAATTTTATATAGGGACCAATAAGTTTCAATGAGGCAGCACTCAGTGGTATACTTATTAATAATTACCAATGGTGGAATATCGGACACGTGAGTGCCACCGTGACTCTAAACTTGGAATCATCCTTCATTTTTTTACTATATATTTAGCTATATTTAACTGTAGAGTGCCTTTTATTGGGTAAGAAAATTTTGACCATTCATTGTTATCAAATGGTATAGCTAACTCGTGCACAAATCATAACTGATGATAATCTTTTCTCGTGATTATAACTGACAAAAATAGACTGGTTTTCGATGGGTATTCTTATAGAGTTGTCAACAAATGATATGTACGATAAACGCTATACATTTACCACTACATTCGACTTAATCGAATGGGACAAGGAAGGACTTTCATTTCGCGAGCTCAAAGAAAAGCATTTATGCATGGTTTGGGCATGAGGTCGGTGAAAAATAATAATAATTAACACTCAAGAGGAAGGAGAGGACGAGAGACCAGCGAAACTCTCCAGGAGGCCACGGGCGCTCTTCTTTTCCTCAAAATAACGTCTTATTCGGGTAAAACTGTACGAGGGTATAATCCGACGACAGTGGCATAGAGAAGAGAAAGACTAAGCGGACGTTCTTTCGGGCAAATTAAAATAAATACGCGAGAGCGCGCGCAAAAGTTATGCGGCTGCAGCTCGATTGTTTTTTTTTTTTTTTTTTTTCCTTCCTTCTTCTTTACCCACAGGACTCTCAGCACCGAGTCCTCGTGCAGTCGTCGGTTGCATCGGCAGTGCGCGGGGCCCTTTGAGCGAAAATTTCAATTTAAATCGGGTGAATGGCATTGTTAATAATTCATGGCCAGACGAGAGCAGAGCCCGAAACGAGTGCAATTTATTTAAGACCTCCGAGGAAACACCCAACGGGGCCAGGAGCGCCACGTCGAATGAGAAAGAGAGAGACGGAGAACGGGACAGTATAGAGGTGATGCGCGTCGCCACGCGCTAATATTCAATCCAATTGCGATGGACTCGCTGTTTCGTGCAGCTGGTGGTCGACAAGCACAACATTTTTCTTCTGTGATTTTTTTTCGTTTGTTTTCGGGAGACGGAAGTACAGTTGCCCATTGCGAAGACACTCGCGTTTTTTATTGTTATTTTTCTTCTTTTTGCTAACTCGCGGGTACGACACGAAGTTGTGTGAAAGAGAGAGAGAGAGAGAGAGGATTCCTTTGGCACGCGTTTTTTTTTCTTTTCTTCTGTCATCTCGTTGCGAAAAAAACTTTTGTTCAAGACGCAACTTTTTACATTTAAAATAGCTTTTTCAAGTGTTGTCGCTGATTACGAGCCTGTATTTTATGTTTTATTCATAGGGCTTTGATTGTAGCTTGGATGTGCCAAACTTGTAATTTACAATGTGTCCATTAGGTTGTTGGGTGATTTTTCACTTTTTTACTGCAATTTTATATTCCTTGTGTAACAATTGTACGATCTATAATTGATTACCTGACATTGGATGTGAGACGATAAATTTTTTCGGTAACACCCTACACGATTTTATTTTTGGCAGTATGGTAAAAAATGGTCAACTATTTTGTTTTAGCCACATATGAAATCACATAAAAGGCCAAAAACAGAAAAGACGTGTAAAACATAAAAGTTCAGCTCGGCGTCTTTACCCTGCGTGCATACCGACATGTTTGCGCTACGATGATGCTGAGCTGATTTTCTTATGAGGCGAGTGCGGAATCGGTATTGCTCCCCAAAGCTCTTCGGCCGATCTGATTTCGCTTAGCCCAGACACGGACGATGACCCGTGAAAGCGCGAGTGTCCGTTATGCAGCTGGCATTATCTCAATGTTTGTGACGTTTCTCTTTCGACAAAATAGCACCACCCTCCAAATGGACCCTTAAGTCATTAAAAAAGACTTCATAAGTCATTCTAAATCTTTCAAGGACTTCAGAAGTCTCCAAAAGACTTCAGACTTTTTACCGAGACTTTAAGAGTGCATACAGCTTAGCCATTAAAAAAGACTTTATAGGTCATTAAAAAAGACTTCAAGTCATTGAAAAAGACTTCATAGGTCATTCTAAGTTTTTCAAAGACTTCAAAGTGCGCAACCCCTCGGATTCGGTGAACATATTCCATACACACAAGGTTAAATTTCAGGTATAGTTTGGCTCACCAGATAGGATGCCTGCATGATGTGTACGTTAAGAAAATTTTGTGAAGTATTTAATCTAGATTGAAAAAAATTTGTCTCAAGTTTAAAAATAAAACTATACATCACGCATGCCTACGATGATAAAGCAAACAACGACTATTGCCTTTTAGTATTTTTCTTTGTTGATAAGTGTTTTTTAATGCGTGCAACGAACGCCAAGTCATTTTCTGTAAGTATGAGTATAAATACATGTACCAAAAAATGTTGATGTATTTTAAAATATCACAGTGTCGCCCGTTTACGCATCGTTTTCAGGTTGGAGTTTCAGAAGAAGTGCTTGATACTTTTCATGGTAGATAACACGGCAGTAATAGTTTATTCGTCGTTGCAAAATATTCATGTAGTTTTTCGATTGGACGAGAACAAGATCGCAACTATTAAAAAGAAAAAAGCTAGAAACAATGTGCTCGGCAGAAAAATATGGTGTAGCGAGTACATGGTTGCTGCAACCATTATTCAATCCATTTTACTACAACGATAGTTCACGAAAACTCTTGTCGGAAATGAAAAGGTGAGTTTTAACATGAATTACGTCCTAATATTGCGGAAAAAAATTGGTTTTTGCTTACTCACAGAGAAAACTTACTTACTTATTACGTCATAAACGACACAACCTCAAAACTATACTGAAATATATATTTAATGGCGTAAAGAATCTAAGTAGACTAAAGATAACAACAATTGTGGACCTGTACGTTACATATAATCAAAATCAAATACATGTATTTATTCTTAGATTTCAAAATCGATCAAGAACCTCAGAACAGTCTCAGATCTTTAACTACAGTTTCTTTTAACCTCACAATTGATAAAAAAAATAAAAGATTTCGTCGTAAAGCTCTACAGGAAATTAATTCATTTAGCTACTTTTAATATTTTACAAATCATAACTCTAAACACATACGTCAAATAAAACTTAAAACTATAATACTTTGAGCAATATCCAACTATTTAAGGGCATTAAGTACATCAGCGAGGGTTTCTAACCTATCGATTACCTGACTCTCCTTAGTTTTCAATAGTTATTAAAAGCTTATGTATATCTTTTAATAAAATAATAAACATTAGGCCGACCTTAAAGTATCAATCAAGTCAAAATATTTTATAGTGAGTCGAAAAGTTGACAGGAAAAAAAATAAAACCTCGTCATTTTTGAAGAGTATTTGGAAAAGCAAACCGATTATAAACTTATTTAATTTATCAACTTTTTTCTCAATTCTTTATTGTTTACTATAGACTTGGGTATGATTATAATTTTTCAATAACTGTAAAAAAAAAAGTGTAATACTTTTGCATAAAACCACGAAAAAGGAAAGGCTTTATGTTCGTACATTGGCATAGATCATCTATTATTTTTACACACGAAAGTAAACATTCAATTTATTTAACATTATACAACTTTGGACATAATACAATTGTCAATGTATGCCATTTTTGTGTTTCCAGCAAGTACAACTTTCAACCGTGCAGTTATCGTCCTCGAACGACAGTAACATCAGTACCAGTACCTCTTTATCTGCACGACCACCACTTACGTCATCTCTCACTGAGGGGGCTATCCTATTCTGCCTCAGTTGCTCAAAATTTTGTCCAAAACAGTGATCACAAGCAGCAAACACAATTGCGTACAGGTGAGACTAAACATCGCTGTTTTGTGTGTTCACGATATCTCAGCACACGTGGTAATCTTACGGTCCACATGCGCATCCATACGAAGGAGCGTCGATACACCTGCCAAATGTGCCCCAAAAATTTTCGAACGTCTGACCATCTTACGCGGCATGTACGCACTCACACGGGAGAAAAACCCTATAGCTGCTCCGTGTGTTCACGTAGGTTCACCCAAAGCAGCAATTACAAAACTCACATGCGTATTCACACAAAGGAGCGCCCCTATTGCTGCTCCGAGTGTCCACTAACCTTTTCAGATAAAAGCAATCTTATACATCATGTGGACAGACATCACAGTAGAATGGACAACAAATAGGTTAATGTTGATTTATTACAAAAGATATTTGGAACTTGTTGAAACTTTCATTGTGTCTGATCTAAATCAAAATAGTTGTCAAATTAATAAAAATGTTGAAAAACCTAAGAATGCATTGAACATGTCGGTGTCTCTACGCTTAAAAATACACGTACTATCATTAATAGCTTCTACACGTGCACTTTATCAGTTGATAAGTTATGGTATATTCTTTTATTCCAGAAGACCATATCTTAGGATCACAAAATTTTGCAACCAAACAAAAACATCATGTTCGTTACTAAATAATCGTTTTTAATACGAAAGATAGTTTATGATGCCACTCAAGATAACTGCTTTTTACAAACATTTAAATATTTCTTGTACATTTACAACACGTACTCAAAAAATATACAAATGATGTTCAATAAATATATCCAAATGTGTTATTTTCTTAATAAATCATATAATGTCCCACCTGCGAATTCACGAATGTCATAATTATCTGATAACAAATGTTAACAGACTATAGAAAATTTTTATGTTACAAGGATAAAATACAACGTTTTATATTATTTTCTCAGAGGTAAGTATTCAGTGTACCAAATGTTAATCTCAGAAAGAGCGGTGTAAAATACTCGATTACGTAAGTTGAAAACCCAAAAGAGGTAGTGGCCTGATAGCCCGACATTACTCGCTTCGCAGAATCGTTTGTGCAACTACAGGTATCGCCCGTACACCATTAACAATCTCACACTGACAGTTTACAAATTCATCAAAATTATTGTATCGACCACAGGTTGTCAGCCGTATAAAGTGAACAACACCCGTAGTAAAGCTTCATTCCGATATATATCGCAATGACTTGGGTAGAAAATCACGATGTGCACACCCAGTCCTAAACTTCTTACGATGTGTGTGCACACCAGCTCGCATCCTCGAATAATAATTTTCATCTCCCGGCAGCGAGCACAAGCGTCAAAAGCCACATAATAATAATTAAAATACACGCGGCGGCCGCGGCTATACGCTTACGATAACATCGCTCGTGCTATTACAATTCCTTCTCTCCTCTCGGCTTATGGTGCAGTATATAAAGCTGGTGTGCGTTTGCACATGCACATCATATTATGTATACATGTACTTGCATATATACATATATACATATATATATATATATATATATATATATATATATATATATATATATATAGGACGAAACAATGTGCTAAGAAAGAAACCGCTATGGCAGTGTATATCGCGACCTGCTATCGGTCCTCGCGAGGAGAGAATCGCACAACGGCGAGCAAGCTAACCGTTTAAAATACATACATATATGTACATATATATACACACATACATACGCACATGCACATGATGTATCCGTGCAAGCGGGAGTATACATGTTAAGCTAATGCGCACCGAGAGATGAAAGTTAGAGCATGCTCGAGTCCTCACGATACACGTGTATAAATTACAATGTATACGTGTAAACGTGCTTGTGCAAATGCACAAAAGATACATAGAGAGAGAGAGAGAGAGAGAGAGAGAGAGAGAGGGAAGAGTTTGCTAAGATATCTATGTGCCGATGAGCTCCGTTTACTCCACAACGGGGAGGGTATATAATTATATGCACACGTAGTGTAAGCTTTGCGTTTCTCAACACTCTGTAAGCCTCCGCCTCCTTTTCGACACGCCGATTAAAACTATGTACATCAAAAATCTTATTCGTGTGATTATTTTGTCGTGCAACGTTGCTGCCTCCCACTGTAAACATTAATATGGATATTTATGTATGTAAGCTTCGAAGGTGTGAGGCTCAATCGGCCACGATCCACGATCTACTATAGCTGTCAGCTTATTATGTGTGTACAATGTAAATCAATACTGCGAAGGGGTACCTTTGGGTCATTTAATCGTGCGATACATCACATGTTATATGATTCATATGATTGACCTCCTAAGCGTGTGAAATTGGCAAATGAAGTTTTCATGAAGAATGAATACGCTTAAGAATATTAGAAAGAAATTTAAATTTTTTTTTTTTTTTCACAAGTTTTTTAAGTCATAATTAACCATATGTTACTTTTTCGTAGGTTATTTTTGGAGGACGCCGAAATCACTGGAACACAGATTCAGTAAGAGTAGGGATAAGGAAAAAAAACTAAACTTTGTACTTTACTACCCAATCTTTGGTTAATTTTGATCAATGAATCTGAGCTTTGCTTTATCATGGACTTAGAACTCATAAAAGGATGAGAAATAAGATCCAGAAACAATCTAAATAAGCTCTTAATATCCTACTACCCTGTACCATGAGGTCTTGAGACCTGGCAACTCTTTATTAAATCTTTAAAACTTAAAACCTCTGGAACATGAGCTTTTTAACCTCAAGACCACCGATTTTTCTAATAAGAACTAAAAAACCTTGAGTTCTGTCAGTATTAGATCTTAAAATTTAACATTATACTATAAGCTTTTTGAATCAGATTATCTCTATTTGAGAAAGAACATCTGTATATGATAACCATTACATTTCCCATTCCAGCACTCTCAAATTTTTTCATCGAAGCTTACGTTAGCATAAAAAATGGTACTTATCTTTCTTCATACGGTAGAAGTCACAAAAATCTCAATGTTAAAACTAACTATTCGTACATGAATATACGGTCATACACGTATACCCATGCGTTATGTTCGCATACATGGAACTGAGTCCCTCAATGCATGCGCTGGCAAGCACGCTTGAAAAAAATTAAGCATAAAAATAAAAGTATAGCAGCGAGGGTAATCACTACATCTACGGGGCTATATTCACAACTTTTAGCTTTATTCCATACTCGACGAAGCGTAAACGTTTTCATGCGTGACATGTAGCAATACAAGTGCGTATTTCTATTGAAAGCCATCGAGCTTGAAGCTACCGTAGATATAACAAGAAAAGAAAAAAAAAAAAAAAAAAAAAAAAAAAAGAATAAAGTAGGAGTCAGAGAAAGGGAGGATGAGCAGAATACGATCTCCTAAGCGATCATGTGTTGCCTTCCTGCACGCTCAAGCCCTAACTAACCTACAGTACCCATATTTACGATCATGAATTAGATAATGTTAAAAACTGTTTGATTTTCCTTACATTATCTTACAACAATTAATTTTCGCTTTCGTTATTTTAAAGATGTGAATCATTGTTTTCGTATCTCTGTCTCTTAATCCATATGACTTGAAAAAAATTTTTCACTTTGGTATGTACATCTAACACTATTATTTAATCAAGATGTTTGTTTTTTATTTAATATTATTAATTCATGATCCCTATTTCCCTATTCCTGTGTTTATTTCACGTGTTGAATACTAGTTATTTATTCTTATAATGTTTTAACCTTCCTATAACTTTCATGTATTTTTGTTTTTATGCCTACATTATTGTGTTCATACAATAAGGCTACAGCAGCTTAATGATTTGATGGTTCAAATTGGATTTGCCCATGGACTTTGATACTTGAAATTTCTGGTTACTTTAACTGAGTTTGATGCCTGACCTACGTTTTTGTATAAGTGATTGGCCCACATTAAATTAGAGATTTTTTTATAAGTTAAAGAGAAAGATAAACGAATTTGAATCATCACTTTAACACAGAGTCAGGTAGGACTCACAAGAAGAGGCCGATGCGATTGCAAGTATACAAATACATATTCCACACATATGCATCTATTTCTTTTTAACTTTATAATTTATCGTACACAACAAACGTAATTATAATAAAAATCGAACTCATTATCTCATCACTTGTTTTGCTTCAAAAAATCGTTACAATTTTCTATTTAAACAATTTGATATCTTACAAATGTATATACACAAAACATTGGACAAATAATTTCTGGAAATACGCCTCATAGACTGCTAATTTTATAAACAAACGTTTATTTGCACTTACAAAAAGATATTCCGATATAGATAATTGAATGATAAGTATTGTAATGTACTATTATTGTAGGTAAAAGAAGGCTATACGCAGCCTGGAAATCGATATCTAAAGCGTACGCTTAAGGGGTAAGAAGAAAAGAAACAAACAAGCAGGTGTATTGATAAATGGTGCAGTTATATTAAGTACTCAAGATCTCAATGCACATCCGTTTGGAACCCCATTGTGAATTAATTATACGCATATATACATACAGACGCTGTGGGTGTTCTTATCCTGCAGCTTTGTAGCCCACACTCCTCGCACATTTAGACCTTTGTTTTTTTTCCATGCCTACGGACTCATACAGCGTATTATTGATAAAATTATTATTTAATGGGTCACTGACTCAGTTTCACGTGTTGTTGTCGATTAGTTTATTTTGATAACTTTCAACTTTTTCAATTCCCTCTTCCAGTACACCTAGTGTTTCATGACACAGGCATTAATACTTATTTCAGTACAACACATGTTTCGTACAGTGTACGTGAACCATGAAACATTGGTGTAATATTTATTATTCACGCAGTTGATTTCTCAAGAACAGAAAAACGTAGGTTTAATTTTTGCTGAATCTTTATGGATACAGTCTATTTCAGGTAGTGCTGGTTCATCATTTTTTCAAACAAAATTGTCCTCACATTTTTCACGATAAAAAGGTTAGTTCATGTGTTCGTAATCTTAGAAAAGATACAAGATTTGGGCTAAAGTTTCGATTTCTATACTTTGTCATGTATGTGAAGAAAAATAAGGTTTTGATAACACACTGGAAATGACTTGTAGTACTTAATAATTGAAAGAATTGCATGTAGAATAACCTCATACATGCTCTCATATTTTAAATATCAAAAGCTCAAGTTAATGTCTAATTTATTCAATGGTTTCAATCATTCAACAGTTACAATAAATTTCTGAGCAAGTAATTTCAAAGAAACATTTAGTTTATTTGATATTTCCTAAACAAAGTTGTAGAATTTCTAAGATGACTGCAGACTTTGGATGGAAGCCATAAAATATTTATTTTCGTAATAATTTTATTGCATTTTGAACTTTTGACGAGGAACATTGAATTAAAAAAAAAAAAAAATGTCTCTTATTGAAGAGTGCCGACTCGGACTTTGTATTTAAAAGCCCAACTAAAATATCTCTACTGTAGTATTGCACAACTCACAATTAAAAACCCAAAGGATACACACATGTACACTCCCATGTTGTACTTCAAAAACCTTATAATTTACGATTCCATGCACCCAAAATCAGATCGAAGCCAAAAAAATGACAAAAACTCGATCTCGATCCCACATACGTTTGGGGCACAGCCGCGAAATACTCTTGCCCTGAAATTACGCTCAATCCGAGTTAATTTTAATTGAAAGCCCTCGGCTCTCGTTCAAAAGCGCCACTGTACGCTCCCAATCGCTCTCGAGTTTGTGCACGAAGGGCCGCATTTTTCCGGGCTGCCTCCAAAAGTTCGCCAATTTGAGATCATCCTCACTCATGGTGCAAGAATGAATGTCTCGAAAAACAAAACAAAGCCAAAGGAGGGAAAGAGAAAAAAACTGGCACACCTTTTAAATTAGCGCAATTTTCCGGGGATCGGCGTGGCGAGACAAAGGAAAAATAAAAAAAAAAACACCCCGGTGCAGAGCCTCCCTCCCGGCTGTCATTTAATCAGGGAGACGCAGAAAGAGACGGCGCTTTTTCACGCGGGCGTCCCGGGGTTGTTGTAACGCCAGGAGTAATAAGAAGAGGAACGACGACAGCAGCCACGGCAATACATGCAAGGGCTGCCCCCCCCCCCGCGCGACAATAATTAAAGTCGAAAGAATAAGAAGCGTAGGCGGCGGGCTCGCGAGAGAGGGTGTAATGATAAAAGGAACAGCAGAAAGAGAGCTTAGGACTGCACAGGGGGAGAAGAACTGGAGGAAGAAAAAGAGGAGAGTGCCGATATGCGAGTCACGGAGAGTAAGAATCGAGCTCCGGCTATATATAACGCTACCTCCTCCTCCTCGCTCATATATACACACACGTGAGGGGGGGGGGGCACGGGCGTCACAGCCGGTGCGCCAGCGCCGTTTTCTTAATTATCATCTGTCTATCCCGCGAGTTGCCGCTGCTCCAGTGGGGTAGCGAGGGAAACTCGGTGGGGGAGAAAACTCCTCTCTCTTTCTATCTATCTTTGGCCGTACACATCGGGCGCGAGAAAAGAGGAGGAATAAAGGAAAACACGCAGGGAGGGGGTCAAACGAGACACCGGGGAAAGGCGCACAAGTATACATGTATATACGTATATACAAACACGGATAAAGCTAACGCGAAAAGTGGGCACCGGCAGTGGAATAGAAGAAGAAGAGTCAGGAGGAAAAGACGAAGCGAGAGTGGTATAAGTATGGGAAGAGGAAACAGAAGAAGAGGAGGACCAAGTAGAAAAAAAAAAAAAAAGCTAGAGGAAAGAGAGAGCGGGGCTGATGGTGTAGTGGGGCGTCCGGTAGGTTCCCTCCTCTCCGGCACATGGCCCCTGCTTCTTTCCTCCTCTATCTGGTATATACTTTCCGGCAGCGAGCGGGAAAAGAGAAAAGCTGGCGCGGCTGCCCCGGGAGAGGGGGCAGCGGCCGCCGCTTCTTACACTCCGCCCAGCATCCAAGATGGCGTTGCCAGCGGCGGCGGCGGCGCTAACGCTCTCTCTCTCGGCTCATCATTAAAATCAATAATTAAAAAATACATTCGCGCTCCCCGCCCGGAGAGAAAGAAGGAGGAAGCTTTGCCGTCTTGGCGGCGCCGGCTTGTTTGTGCGGGTGGGCGCGGGAGTATACATATATATATACGAGAGCCACCGGGTAAGCGACCATCGGGGGGTGCTGGTGGTGGTGGTGGTTCTGTGGTACTCTGCAGCCACCTGCTCGGGTTACACTGGTTCTCTTCGCCGTGCGTGCGGGTGTTTAAACGATATTAGGGGACCGATAAGATCGCGTGGGCCCCGCGGTGTCTGCGAACTTTCCGACTCGCGGGCTCGCTTTGCCACTTTCCCCTGTTTTTTTCTTCTTTTTTTTTTATTTTTTTTTTATTTTTATTTTATTACACAATCTTTTTTGCTTCTCTTTGGCTGTAGGGGGAAAAAAGAGGGAGGCCCATTGTCTGCTTCCTTTATTTGGGCGATTCCTCCTTTTTTTTCGGGGGGTGCAGGGCTCGGCCAGACGCGCGATAACGAATCTCTCGACTGCGACGAGTTGCGAGTTGCAGGAAGTTGTAGTTTCGAGTTGGGCCTCGAAAATTGTTTGCTCCCGATAAAATTGCACAGGTGCAGGGATTTGGTAAGCGCGTGTTACGTTGGCTCCGAATGAGCCGGGAAAAAGAGACTCTGTTGTGTCACGCGACGAACGTGTTGAAGTAAATGTTTTTAATTTCATTCCCAAGGGGGACTGCATTGTTTTTCAACGCTACCGACTTTCATAAAAATCAGCAACGCCAGGATTTTATGTCTTGCAATCGAGAGGGATCATCCAACTCTTTATGGTACCACACGTCACACGTCAACAATGAAAATTTCATTCAAGTCGCAACTCTGAAAATATACAATTTTCAAATTCAGTGATTCTAGATTGCAACTTATGTGAAAGTACTAAGTTACCCTGAGTTGAAATCCATTTGGTAACAAAAAAACTTCATATCATCAACTGAATTGTTTAATAATATTCATGACACTTTGACGAGAATTTGCAATCTTGGAGCAATCGTATTTATTTAAGTAATAGCGTAGTAACAAAAGGAAAGAGCATGTATCAAGCAAATGATTGTTTTAAAATCAAAGTTCTTGAAAAAACCCCCAATGGTGAAGAGCAGGGCGGTGGGAGTTACAAATATCAACAGAGCAAAGTTTACCTTATAATAAAGTTTGCATTGTTTCAATCGAAATATTTATTTCTTTGATTAAAAGTTAAATTGCAATAAGGGAACATTGTACTCTCCAACGAATCCTGAAATACACAGGTAGGTACTACGACTTTTAATTGATGCAAGCAAATTTAAAGTATCACCATTCCAATTGAAACTTTTAATGCCATCGGTTGTACGAACCACTTACACTTTTTTCCCAGCGTGAAAACTCCGTTCATTATGATTTACAATGACGATATTATTTATGCGCAACAGAGTTTTCAAGTACGAAAGACAAAGTATGCTGAGTGAGATACGTTAGCTCGAAGTACCTCAATATTGATTTGTTTATTTATTGCAAAGATTGTAATTTTACTAAATTATCCAGCACCAAGCGATTGTTCGTGTTTTTTTACGATTGAATTATTAACTGGCTATGTAAAAATGGTTGTTGACCACATACATGTGAAGGTCACACATGTATCTATGGAAGTAGAAGGACAAATATTTCAATTACGCACATTGATGTACAAAAACGAAAAAAATATCAGAACTATACGTACCATTTTTAAAGGTTTCACCAAAATTCACTGTTAATTTTAAATTGTTTTTTCGCAATAGTGTGCGGAAAATGGGTGTTTTCCGCACTGGTATTAGTGTGGAAAATCGATTTTCCCACATTGTGTGCGACAAAGGTGTGCGGCAAACGTTTTTCCGCACACTGTGCGGAAAAGGTGTGTGGCAAAGGTTTTTGTCGCACAGTGTGTGGAAAAAGTGTGCGGCAAAGGTTTTTGCCGCACAGTGTGCGGAAAAGGTGTGTGGAAAAGGTTTTGCCACACACCGGAAAAAATTTTGCTACACACTGGAAATCAAAATTCAAACCTATTTTGTACCTATTTTCCTCACACATTGCGAAAAAACTTGTACGCAACTCGTGCGGGACGATTTCCCGCACTCGTGTGATAGACTCGCACTCGTGGCCGGTGACGGTAACTCGTACCTTGCGATCACACTCGTGCTACGCACTCGTGTGCTCAACTGGTACTCGTTCCCGTCAACTCCGGCACTCGTGTGAGTCAATCACTACTCGTGCGGGAAATCGTCTTTTCCGCACTTGTTACGTAAATAACTATTGCTTTTTGAAAAATTACTAACTTTCTTTTGTTGTTGGAGAAATTAAATGCTTTGTATTTTTTAATATTTTTTGCAACAAAATAATGAAAAAGCATGTTTCAAAAAATCACCACACCGAAAAATATTATAGTTTCTTACTGTTTCTAAAAAATAATTTTTAAAACTCACTATAACAGCTCATCAAATTGTTCTCGCTTTTCTTTCAAGCAAAAACTAATTTCACAAAAAAAACACACGTCTTCATGATGGCCCATGATTCCGAATTATTATTTCTTGTGAAACATTCAAGGAAAACGGCCGCTTTCATCAAAAGAGATGCACCTTCGAAGGGCCGAAATTTACAACTCTGGGTGTACCCATACACGGGGCCCACAAGGGTTTGCAAGCCATAGCCTCGATACTTGTGTCTCCAAAGAAGACACCCGAGTCTCTCACGGATCGGCTCGGGGAGGACACTTTTACTACCTTTATCCGGTTATAGGTGCTCCTTACCAAAAAAAATCTTGTAAAAATTCCTCCTCCAAGCGCGGCGTCCCATCCCTACCGTGTGTATAAATTGTAAAAAATCTCCTGTAAAACTTTTTTCCCCACCCCAATGTGGGAACAGCTAAAAAAACCGCATCAGGATTCCCTAGATTTCTACAAATTTTTTTTTTTTTTTTTTTACAAGACACTCGTTTTCACACATCCGTCTTTTTCTCCATACTTGCGCAACGTGCATGAGAACTGCTTTGACAAAGTACAGACAACGGAACATCTCAGGCAACCTCCACAATCGTCCAAGCGACAAGGCGTCGCGCGAAAATCTCACCTCGACGCTGAAACACGCGCGCAAAATTTAACTCACGGAAGTGAAACTGCACGTGCGCATTTGTCCTCCACTGCTTTTCCTGGAAATCTCGAATCACCTATTGTCTCTGGATACCTAATTACAAACCTTTCTAGCTTCGCACAATTACGCTGTACTTATTATCAGCGCTACCTTTTGGATGAAAAAAAAAAAGAAAAAAAGAAAAAAAATCACACAAGTGACAAACAAGTGCACACACAGTCGTGTCCGAGGGGGGGGGGGGAGCAAAATAGAAAAACGACAGCAAGGACGGATGTCAAAGCGAAAAAAAACATATTTGTATTTGTATCGCAGTGGCGAGCAAGCGGAGGCGTGCACCTACGCCTGGATATGTGAGGTCCCGTGCATGCTCGTATCTCAGGTGTGTGTGCAGGTGTAGCCTCGAAACGGAGAATCGTAAAGGAAGAGGCCAGAGGGAGGGTAACGCACGGGGGTCAGGTAAATAATGACATCTCCCTCGTCTCGGCCCCGGAGATTTAGAAGGGCGAAGGTTTGTAAATCTGTCTAGCATGTGAATTTGCGTGTGAGCGTCTTCGAGCGCGTATATATGAGTACATTGATGCGAATTTCCAGGACGTGCCTCGAAAAACTTTTGCTAATCTTACTTATACCCTCCTGTCGTTCCCTCCCTCTCTCTCTTTTTTTTCCCCCCCTAAACAATGGCCGTACAAAACTTTGAATGAGTCGTAAAAGGTATATAACCGGTGTTCCCACGCAAGGCTCCCAAGTTTTTTTTTTTTTTTTTTTTTTTTGGAAAATTTTGTCTCATTTCATTTGTACCATAATAAACAGATATCATATAGTTATCGAAGTAGGAGCGGCGTTGGCTCAGTGGTAAGCGTGCTTGCTACTGATACAACGCTGTTCTAGGGGACGTGGGTTCGGTTCCCGGTGAGTGCAGATTTTTTCAAAAAACTGTTTTCACCGGAAAAAAGTTCCTATGTAACCTCGGCTGTTTCGGGGCGGGTTTTTCCGTGGAATTTTCCTTCAGAGTAATTCCAGGGTTTTTTCCTTGCTCCACAGGTCTTCGGGCTTGGGTGAATGCGAAACAGTGTTAGGGCCTAGTAGGTAGGGATTAGCCGGCCCGATGCCAGGCAGGGATCGCCGGCCTTACCGGCGAGGAGTGGCCCCTGAAACATGGGGCTTCTCCGGGGATGCTAATTAACCACCTGGATCCGATGCTTCGGACCCAGGCTACACAGTGGCGAGTTGACCCGATGCACTTCCCCCCGGTGCAGAGAGTGTCAGCTTAACTGACAAGGAGTTTTACACCGGAGATACTTCCACTGTGCCCATGGTATGATTTGTATGGTATCAATTAAAAAGAGAGGATTTAATGGGTGTGGCAATACACCCCCCACACATAGGTGGTGAGTGGGTGACCCCGGCGACTGGGCCAATAGGCTGTCGCGGTAACCCGATATAAAAAAAAAATAAAAAAAATATAGTTATCGGAGTTTGATGATTTTACTATTGTTGTTATTTTTTTTTTTTGACGTAGTCAAAAATTGTCTAGGTACGCCAATGTAAGTAGTTACGATTTCGTCGGTCGTTAAGTTGAGCCTTTTCTTGTTTCATCAGAAACATCATCATCGCAATACACTAACCATGGGATTTTCCAAATTTGAATGACCTGCATTTTTGACCTGTGGGAAACAATCATTTCAACTACCTTCAATCCGTTCATCACCAAAAAAATCAATTAGGCCCACCGTCGATGAATATACCTACCCATAAAACAAAACATCTGTAAATTATCCTTGGTTTACAATTTTCGAAGAAATTCTTGTTCGTAACATTTTTCCGATCCCTTAAACGACGGGCCTTTTAAATGGCCGTAATACCTCTAATATCCTAACGACTGCTTCTTGCTTGCTCCACGTTGCAGTGATAAAACACACAAATGAAACTTCATAGTTGGGACAGATTTTACTTTAAATTCAGTCAAATTTTAGTGCACACGATGTATCATCATCATCAAGCCATTCATCTGTTCACATTTTTTCTGAATTCGCAGTGCAGAGGGTCCAAAATAACGACAGTTCACTTTAATTTTGCAGTAAAACTATGAATATTCATTTCAGCGACGTGTATTTCGACGACAACGATATCTCAGTGCAGCGACTGTTCATTATTTCGACAGCCAATGACAAGGCAGTTCGCTTTGACTTTTCACTTATACTGCTCCGTGATTGGCTGTCGAAATAATGAACAGTCGCTGCACTGAGCTACCGTTGTCATGACTTGTAATCTTGTAAACCTCGTACATTGGCCCCAAAATAAATAGTTAAATTGTAAACGAGCAGGGGTTAAAACCAAGGGGTTTTCCAAATCAAGACACGTATCAATTTGAAATACGAAAGTAATTGCAGTATAGCGTAAATGTATTGTAATTAAAACATTTTTATGTAAAAAAGGGTCATTTGATTATAAATTTCAACGAAATAATTGCAACTTTGAAAAAAGATTCACCACATATAGCTTGTGACAATATCCGTACCAATGACCCTCGAACCCAATGGGATCCAACATCCACCGCGATCATTTTATTGTGCTCGGTATAAACCTCGGTATAAACGAGACGCATCGCAAGATGTACCTCCTCCCAACGCTGATGCAGTGATTGAAAAACACTGGTCGCATCGGACAATCATCCAAGGGTACTACCAAACCAGACCATTGGCCATTTTTCCATAAACTGGCGCCTCGGGTGACCAGCCCGATGTATGTACATGTATATAAATATACACATGCAGGTGCAATCAAGACACATCCCTCGGTACGCCCTTTCCCAGGATCGGCTAACCCTCGCCGCGTTCGAGAGATACTGCACACTGGACTTTTACCCATCTCTCTCCCTCTTTCCATGGGGTTGTAAAATTTCGTTGACAAGGCCAAGCACCGGCGATCATAAACGCCTGGGAGCATCGGCAGTCCGAAGGGGGTGGGCAAAGAAGCGAGTATTATACTTATCTTATATGACTCCGAGGAAACCGAGCGCACTGGACCCGTGTGCTCTTTCACCAGCTGCCCGCAGCTTCGAAGCTATACATATATATATATATATATTTGTCCCTCGCGAAGTAAAGTGAGAGAGGGAGAGATAGCGTATACAAACGCCTGGAGCTGCGCTGGCCTCGTCGGAGGAGAGCAGTGCGCCGCTCTCGTGTACGATCCAAGCCGAGTATACGGAGGGGGAAAGAAAAAGCAGGAGATCGAGAGCAGAAAGAAGGAGAAGGACGGAGTTGTCCGGTGGGTTGGTACTTGGCTCGGTTTACCCCGGGCTGGTGGTGGTGGAGGTGGCCGCCAAGGAGGTGGGACTCTCCTCTCCCATTCTTTCCGCGCTCCGATGTCTCTCTCCTCTCTTTATCTTGGCTGCTCGTCCTATCGCGCAACACCTGCGCACACCTTTTAACAACATCAATATATATCTACTTGTGCGTGTGTGTGTGTGTGTGTGTGTGTGTATCGGTGCGTGCGAGCAATCATCGTCGCTTCCGTTTCGCGGCGACTCGAGCAAGTGACGATGGGCGCCCGCGACGTTAAGTTTTACACGGCAGACATCTGCCGGCGAGCGTGGTCGGAGCTACCGGCTCGCCAAACAGCTCCTTCTTCTCCGCTTTGGTGATTTTTTTCTTTTTATTTTTTTTTTTTTTTTTTACGCCACGAGAAAGGGAGACGTCTAAGCGCGGCTTTTTATGCACATGTCCTAATGTCTCTAGGAAAATGTGATGTAACACCGCAAATGAGAATGTGCCCCAATCTCTCCACCGTTTATCAAATCCCCCCAGGTAGCAGGAGCGTGTACGAACATGAATATGAGGTGCAAATAAGGGATGATGGGGTGTAAAACGAAACATGCCCCAAATGGCAAATGGAAAAGCATCATTATTGGTGTGATTGGGGTAAAAAGACACATGCATGTGCTGTGCGGTAGGCGTCGAAACTCTTGCTCATTCTCATATTATGTGAGTTTCGTGCGCGTGTCGCAGATAGATAATTCATCGGCAATTCAGTGAGCTTTTCTCAATGTGCACGTCGTGCAGTGAGTTTTTGCTCAAGTTTTTTTTTCCGGTGATTATCAAAAGTGTGTTGGTGTTTTACCTCAAGGAAGTCACATGCCATCGGGAACACGAAAGTAAGTTTTTTTACGAAAGTTGCGAAGAAGTGTATTCAACTTTTTATGATGATACCTATGTACATGTTCTATGGGAGCTAGCACAACTAGGGTTAACATCTACTGGAGAGCTTTTTTTTGCTTATTTTTTTATGAATATGGGGATGGATATGGGTTTATTCATACAAAGTGTACAAAAATTAACTTGCATTTAAATAAATTTTTTTTTTTCATTGTTTTTAAATAATTTTGTTCACAATCTGGGAATTATTTAAAAAAAAGTATTTAAACACAATTTAAAGGTGTAAAATTGATGTTACTTTTCGTTCAGGTTACAAAATTACAGCAGCATCATACTACATCATACAATAAAAACATTTTGACAGGAATTGCCGACACAGCTAATTCACTATATATTATATATATTAATTCATCCGAAATCCAAGTTTAGAGACTGATATAGTACGAATAAAATACAGTGAAAATATGAAACAATAGTTTGTATGGTCGTACTGCACGTTTCAAGCCATTCAAAATATTCAAGTAACAATTTGTATCATTTACATAAAGGATTTAGATTTTAGAATTCATATTGTTTTATCATCGGTACTATTGTTTCAAACTTTTTTCGTAACCTATAATGTCCGTTATACAACTAGAACTTACTAGTGTTTCTTTCCAAAACTGCAAATGCAAAATTGTACACATCTTAATTTATGAAAATTCTTAGGAATCAAACTATAAAAATTTTTAAAAAAACTTTGGAGTGAAGAGGTAATGCACAAGTCATGCATGTACATATGCGTCCAGATCAGTACTACTGCTATAAAATTTATGACTATTGAAATTTAATTTGAATGGCCAAGTTCAAGTAATAGTATAACCAAGAAAATGTAATACTAGATAAATGTATTTTACAAAGGGAGGATATTACTATAGGGTTTGCGTGACATGTAAGAGTCTTTTTCTGTCCTCCCATTTACGGATTATACTATTATGATGTATACTGATTTTATTACACCTTTTACTAAAGTTGAAGAATTATTATTTATTTTGAGAAAAAAATTTTAAAGTACAAATATATCAAGCAGTTAAAAAATGATACTTTATAATACAACCCTTTATGTGCGTGTATTCAGGCGAATACTGTATATTTTACTGTACACCAGAAACCACTAAACCACTTAAACTCAGAGGTGTGTTTTAAGCTTTAACAATTACCTTTGTAAAATTAGAGTTAAACTTTCACCTAAAAATCACTTTTGCTTTAAATACATGAAAAATATTTTATACATCACTCACTAGACTCTGAAAAACAACCCTCAATGTTGTACTGTGAAAAGTTGGGTATTACTAAACACAAAGTTGAAGGTACAACGAAACCTCCAAAAACTAATGAATGAAATTTGGAACTCAAATGGTCGATAATGGTTTTGCCATTCTCACCCATCAGACAAATTAACAAATTGTCAACGAAAAGTCATTGATCACTGTTTGAAACCTTCCTACTTTAAGTTAAAAAAAAATGCGTCAGGTCAACTGTAAACATAAAAAATGATTAAAATTTTATAAATCCATTGTTTTACTGATTCCATTGTAACTCAGTTCAGAGTCAAGTCAAACGCTCACTAGAAGAAAATGACCATTTGTGATTGCTCTTTAATTTCGAAACAACTAAGTACGGTCCCCAACCCAGCACCAATATTTCCGAATTTAATAAAACCAAGGGTCAATCACTCGATTTCGCCGAAAAAATCAAAAGCTCCGCAAGTGGAAGGCAACAAATGATAAAAAGACAGGCAAGCACGAGGCGAAATGAATCACGCCTGCAATTTCACGCACGAAGCGTCCGCAAAAATTTGCATAGCACCCGCTCACGCTCATATATGCACGCACGAGCACAGAGAAAGAGTTGGGAGAGATGCTATCTCATAACAGATAGCTGCTGTATGAACCACGCAGAGCGCAGAGCTCCGTTGGCGTTGACTAGAGGCTCTCCGTTGTGGGAAAGCTACGCTCCCACTTTTGGTACGGTAGCAGCGCCAGCTTAGTGAGAGTGCTTCTGCCATGTAAGGAGTCTCAGATATTTAGTACAGTAACTGCACCATACGGGGCAACAGCGCTACTGCATGAGTGGGGCAGTAGCTCTCCCACTTTTGAGGGCAGCCACGGTACGCTATGGGAGAGGTGCTCTCCGAAAAGTAGGAAAGCACTAAAACCATAGAGATATTAGAATAGAGTGCGCAAGATATGCTGCTGCCAGTAAGTTAGCCCGTCAGACGGTGCGAGAGAGACAGATGCGAGAATCTCTCTCCGTCTCTCTCTAGCCGATCGCTGTGATTGGCTCTACTCCCTCTCCAAGCGCTGAATGGCTGGAAAACAGAGAGAGACGGAGGGAAATTCTCGCATCTGTCTCTCTCGCACCGTCTGACGCAGTTTTCAGGCATTAGCGCACTCTATTCTAATATCTCTATGACTGAAACCAATGTGAGAGAACGCTGCTGTATTACCACGCGCACAGCACCTCCACCAACTCTTTCTCCGTGAGGTATGCGAAGGGGTTGATCCCCAAAACACTTTGCGCAAGTGTATATACATATATATGGTACACAGGGGACAAGAAAGTTGAAGTTTGGACTTGGGTACCCTTACCATCTGTAGATATATGTGATACAAATGCCACATGGTGATTACTCATGGGCACAGTGGCAAGGTGGGCACACAGGGGGATGGATTTATTTCACACGTATGCACGCGTGCTGAAGAGTACACGCCACCGGTTAGTGGGCGTACAGTGAAAAACGAGGAGGAGTAAGGCGTCGCGGCGCCTTGGGGAGGGCAAGCGAGCACAAGACGTTGGCATGTGTGTATATATAGGGGTAAATGACCCAATTACTGCGCAGGCACCAATTACTGCGCACTCGACGGTAACTGAAAATAAGAAAAACATATACTGAAAATTTTGGGTGCTTGGATATTGTAACACGTACGGACATTAATAACGTTCAATCCAGAATCATACTTTACATCATGACATTTATAATTGTTTAATTGTGATTGGTGCGCAGCAATTGGGTCTAGGGCTTCAGCATGAAAACCTTATGGGAGATACCCGCGCAGTAATTGGGGGAACAACCGTGCGCAGTAATACCAGCAAGTGATATCAGCACTAAAACAATAATTAAAAAAATAATTAAAAATTAAAAAAAAAAAAAGATACTTAACAGAAAAATGTTTGTCGTTTCAATCGCACAAGATGCTGCAGATTAAGATTAAGTAAAACTGGTTCAATTTACATCGAAAAACATTGAGAAATGAGAAATTTAGTACAATCAAAAATTTCAGTGCGCAGTAATTGGGTCATTTACCCCTACATGAGGGGGAGCAGCCAAGGAGTCGAGAGAGAAAGAGAGAGAGCGAGGGAGGCAGGCGCTAGAGCGATGGAGGGGAAGGGACGAAATAGAGCGAGGTAGGGAGGGAAAGCCAAAGAGGGGCGGTCGACGTCACGGGCGCATTCACTCACCGGGCGCCGCAAGCCTCGCGCACGCACGTACGGTGTTAGTCTTACTACACACACTCCACGGAGCGGCTGCTGCTGTGCTGCCGTTGCTCCACCGGACGGACGTTGCACGGGGCAGCATCCGTTTAAAGTCTCGTTATTGTTTTTTTTTATCTTGTATATTATTTGTGTAGGCTCGAGTACGAGCAGAGTACCGAGCGCCGATCGCTATTGTCTACTGGCGAATGTTTTTTTTGAGTTTTTTTTCTTTGCTTCTTTGTTTTTTCTTGACAAAAATTTAAAAAAAAATACAAGAAAAAGTAGTTTTGGTGGTTTGTCTTTATCTGCAAGTGTGTCCACGACAAGTTCGCACTGATTGTACACACCACTGCCACGACGACACTGGAAAATCGGTGGATCGCACGCACATGTAAAATCGCACGGATGCAGATTGCGATCGGAGGTCGTCGAAATGTGCGTCAAAATCGTAGCGATACTGACTGCTCGCTTAGTGGCTAGTTTCGGGACGTGAAAAGTGATCGAATGGAGCACGAGGTGCGACAGTGTGATCGTTTTCGTTTGTGATACTTTTTATTTTATTTTTTTTTTTCATTTGTTTATTTGTCCGAGTAAAAAAGGAAAACGAAAGAAAAAGTGTGTAGTTTGGTTGTTGTTTTTTTCTTTTGGAACTTATGATTTTGCGAGACACGTGCGAAGCAGACAACACGTGAGGTGCAGCGGGGGCTGTATGAAGATGCGCCCGACAAGCGCTGACCGATGCAGCCGATAACAGTGAGTTTTAGAGATTATATACTTGCTTGCTTGGCGCTCATTTAGCCGTGATAGGTTGTCCTGTGGTGATGGTACATGACATGAATCGGGATCGTTGTGTAGAAATCGGTACGACAAGGCGTTGCTTTTTTTTTTTTTTTTTTTAGATTAACCGATAAGAGATAACGAATTGGGAACTTTGAGCGAAATATCCACAGGTTTACTCTTTGTTTACATTGACTTTATTGTTCTTGTGTCAAGCAGTCGACTAAATATTTACAATTCGTACGAAAATATTGATCAAATCACATTTCATTTAACTCAAACACAACGATTGTTATTGTGGACTTCAAGCTGAGCAATCATTGCATTATGAAAAATTTGAATCACACAAGTATACCAAATAATACACAAAGCGCGTATCACAGTTCAAACAAAATCGGTGCAATATATATTGTAAGTCATAATGATTTCTACTGGGTGATGAAAGAAAAATAAGTTATCGTACAGTAGATTCAAGTAAATCTTCTACAAATCCACACATCGGTATTAAAAAACCGATTAATTTCACAGACTCTCAGTAAAAAAGAAAGCGACGTCACGGAATAGCCTTTTATTAAAAATTCATGGCAAAGTACCTGATCCCCGAAGAAAAATCGTTCGGTGGGCTCGATCGCCAAAGAATCAGCTGATCCTCAAACGCGGAGCCAATGGAGGTGGCGAGCCATCACGCACTTTCCCCTCTGTCTCTCGCTACCCCTCGGCGCACCTATACTCCTCGTTTTGGCGCGCTACGTGGTCCCAGCATCCCCGCACGTGACAGCGGCACCCGTCGCGGCAGTATCGCGTTACGCGAAATCGGAAAGAAGAAAAGAAAGATGATACATGTATGCTGTATACAATCGGACAGATCGAGTTTCTCGAGGCTGCGGCGAGAGCACAAACGTAAACGCGTAATATTTGTCGCGAGTGATACAGATGTACGAGTACACGGGATGAGGAAACGCGAGACGACGGGGCTTATTATGCCACCCCAGGGGATCAATCGGGCAGCGTATACATAGTAGATTTGTGCGTTGTAACTCGTAAGAGTTGGCGAGTGTGTATTTTTTCACTAACGGGAGGAGAGCTGTTCGGGTTTCCCCGATGCTGGAGATTTCCAATCAACTCGTAAACATGACACTGGCATTATAGACACATCTATATACGCGTTATCGTGTACAAAAACCGATCCCCCGAGACTGGAGTTTATTAATTTGATCAAATGCATCGTACCTGCGTGCAATTCAATGCACAGCGATACGCGTTGGAAAAATCCAGGGGACAAAGTTGCGCGTTTTTTGTTCCCCCCCGACGCGTTGAAACTTTCGTGTGCACGCGGCTTATGTACGTTTGCGCTTGTTTATCTATTACCGAAGCTGCTAACGAGCGAGGCTTCATTAAAACGCGCGTTTTTTCGTCCCTGTCGGCGTGGCGTCGATTGAACTTGAGATTTCAAAAAAAAAAAAAAAAAAACAATCCCTCACTTTCCCCTTTTCGTGATGAGTTACGAAAGCTCGACTTGCACGCGCGTCATCCAAAAGTGTACCCGTGTGTGGTGCCGTACGCCGAGCTTTTTTTTTTATTTGAGCGCTGGATGCGTCCACGTGTCAGTTTGACAACAAAGTTCGACGACTCTGAGCTTACGCAAAAGCGGGGGTGTGTGTTGAGAAGAGAGAGAACACAAAATCCTTTTTTTTTTTTTTTTTTTTTTTTTTTTTCAATACCAACGTGCATGAATACTTAGCTTTTTCACCTAATTAGAGATGAACATTCTGTAAATTTTTTCGGGATGTTTGAGCTGGTTAATCATGTGTCTGATAATTTTTTTACTCAGTCTACTCTGAAAATATTACATTCTCATTTGGTGTATCGATTACTATATTGCGCGATAAATTACTTAAAAGAGGCTTAAGACTCACATTCGAGGTTGACCGTAGCATATTAAACTTTGTAAATGTTATGAGAGGATACACTATGACAGTTCAGCAATTTACGTTCATTTATAATGACTGATGGGTAATCATGGCAAGACTGTAAAAAAGTTAACAATTTTTTTAAGAATTAGATATTGAACAATTATAATTACCATGAAAACAAAGATGAATATTAGTCGATAGTCTTGGTGGGAGCTGAAGCAAAAATTGTACAGTAAAAATATTCAATTGTATATTTTATCAGCAATGAGGTTTTACTTTTGGAGCTGTCAAAATTTTCATTGATACAAACCATGATTTTCAATTCTCATCGTGTGGGTGCGAACTTATTATTTTTACAACTAATACGATGAATTATAATTATCGGCGTGAATAATTGGTCAGTAAAAAAAGGCGATTAAAAATTGCAGCGATCTAGTGGGCATAAAAAAAAAAAACATTCACGATGTTTTTTCCGAGAACGGCGGTAAAATTATTTTACGCGAATTCCAGAAATTACATTGACATTTGTGCGACCACATACGCATATACATACACACCGGATGCATGAGAATCTGAAAAGAAACTCATTAAAATGTAAAAATATTTCGCAGCATTGTTAAAAAAAAGCCAACAACGATAATTAACATTAAAAGTACAGTGGCTTACAGCGTATTCAAGTTTATTTCATGTAAGACGAAGGATTTGCTCGTATAATAAATAATTTAGAAATTATGTAGCAGACTGTGACATAAAATTGTGTTAAAATATTCTGTCACGTAAAATTCCATGAAATTTCTATCTAGATATCTTTGATTTTTCGCAATATTACTTAAATAACTACAAGTAATTGTACAATCCATACGTTCAAGTCACCTTCATCCATCGTAAGCCCACAACAAATCACAAGTCCATAATGCCTTTCTTACTACACGACATTAGTAGTAATGACATTGCGCGTTATTTTTTGTAAAAGTGAAAATACATAAAAATTACATACGATCAATAACAATGTAAATTAGCGAATTTCCAAACCCCCACCCTCGTTTCACACCACGTGACTCTGCATGAACCAACAAAATCCTCATAAATGAGATTTCACCCACCCCCGAATCAAGTTCAAAGCACTCAAGACTGCACACGTGTCGGAGAAAACACAACTACACGACTGCGATGAAATTCCTCCTCTCGCTTGTACCTATATCCAATGTAGCCCAGCAAAAACTACCAGCAAGTATGGACATCATCCCAATGATCGTCCTAAGCGCCGTTGCCCAAGTTTTCCGCGTTTCGGAGCGACGATAGTCCCACACTGGCACATATATGATACAACCCAACTCACCTCTCTCTCTCTCTAGCTTCGGAGCGATATTCCGCTCCCTCCCTGTGCCCACGGCGAAATATAAACGCTCTCGCTTTCACTCGCCAGCGCGCGCGCGTGCACTTTCGACGACGATCTCTTCATCCCCCTTTTGGCTTCCCTCGATCCCCCCTCCCCCCCTCCCCCTCTCCCGTGACTTTGTGTGCCTCGTACCCGCGAAAATTGACACTCGGCGCACCTGTAATTACGATCCGTTAAATCATCGCCGCGGCGCACTTTGTCTATTGTCTCTCTGAATATACACCCGTGCTGACGCAAGCCTTTAATTTTTCGCACCTCGAGGAAACTATCTCCCCTCATCGCCAGCGCGATGCTACATTCAAGATTTACGTGTTCCTCGTTCTTTCGCGCTCTTCGAGCCACACGGTGCTGCGGCTGCTGTGTATTATTATTAAAGCTTGCCGCTTGGTAACATTGGGGTGTAGTTTTTATGATTACTATTGTTATTTCGATGTTATCATTGGTGGTTTGATTCATTTTATTTCTTCTTTGGTTTAAGATTAATAAGACTTTTTGTTTCACGTAACTTGAAATCATAAAATATTGTGTACAAAGTGTTAATCACGTATGATACACTAATAAGTTAGATGAACGAAACGATTTGTTCGCAGAAGGTCGATGTTAATTACGACTCGGAAGAAGAAATCGGTGGGCTAAAAGTACGACGGGTGGGCGAGATCAACAAAAATCGCGCGGCCCAGCGAAGAAGAAGGAGGAGGAGGAGAGGATGCCGATGGCGGTGGACGGCTAAACAATCGACATCGAAGTGAAGATAAAATAAGAAGAAGAAGAAGAAGAAGAAAAAAAGAATTAAACGAAAATTAATAATAATAAGAAAACGGAGAGAAAAGTAGTCGGGCCAAAGTGTGGCCCGCACGATGTTCGAGCAGCCGAGTCTCAGCATGAGAACCGGTAGTCCCGACGAGGACAGCGCTGCCAACGAGCTGGACAACTACTCGCTCAAGTGGAACAACCACTCGGCCAACTTCGTTCAGTCCTTCGAGGAGCAGTTTCGTCACGATTCCTACGTCGACGTGACTCTTGTTTGCCTAGACGGCATCATCAAGGCCCACAAAATCGTCCTCAGCACCTGCAGGTCGGTGGTTTTATGCTTTTTTTTTTTACAAAGCTTTCGTGTGAATGAACGTGTTTTTTTTCATTCATCTCCATTAATAATATGAATAGACAATTGAATTAAGGTAGTTGTGGGTCACGTGTGAATAATGACAAAATGATAGGGAAATACTAAAAAATATACTAAAAAAAGATACCTAAAGGCTCATGACTCTAGTATCAAATCTACATGCATTATGATAGTGTAATGTATAAGCAGATTTTTATTTATTCATATATTTGGGGCTTAACTGTATTTGTCCTTTTACTAAGCTACCCTGAATTGTTAATGGTCATGCTACAAATGATCCGTTTCTTTTCAATCAGTCGTTTGCGAACGGTACTTTTTTGTTCTAGAGTCAAGTTTCCCCCCGTTTTTAGCTGAAAAATCCGAGTTGTCTTCTTTTTGTCTGTGGTTAAAAATGTTTAATTTTATCGACATAACTAACTTGCAGAGTCTAGTGCCTCGTTTTTTTTCTCAGGCAGAGAAAATTTGGTCTTTTGAAGCCTTTTGTCTAAACTTCCCTCGTCAAATCTTTAATAATTTTGTGTTTTTAACTGCCCTTCAATTATGTACTTTAACATTTATAATATGTTGCTATCAGGTGCCAGTGTTGTCTCTTATTTTTTTATTTTTCGTCCCCCACCCTTTGTTATTCCAATATTTTTCGTTTCAACATTTGTATATAATTGTTACAAAAATCAATTTCTCAATACTCTTTTAAAGCTCTATTACTCTCTTACTCTATTTTTAACTCTTGGTATCTTTTATTTTAAACAAAGATTGGGCCATGTAAATATTTAATGTCAGAATGGATACGGTCTTTCACTTAAATTCTTATTTTCCACAATTTTGGTAACAAAAGCCCGGATCCTTGTACTCTGAATTTACAACTTCAATATCCTTTTTTTTTTTTTTTTTTTTTTTTTTATTGAACGTCCATTTTTAATTTTCTTTCCTCAACCCTTTCCATGTGAAAATCTTGATTGTTTTGTTAAAGAAACGCTTGTATATCTGTTGCAGTCCATTTTTTGCGCGCATCTTTGCTGAATACGAATCCGACGAGCACGCGATGGTTGTGCTCAAAGACTTCAGCAAAGAGGACCTGAGCATCATCGCGTCATTCATGTACCGAGGCGAGGTGTTTGTCAACTGCGAAAACATGGCCTCAATCCTGGCGATCGCAAAGAATCTCGAGGTCAAGGGCCTCGTGCGCCTGATAAACGAGCACCTGGCTAGGCTCAATGGCCCAGTGACCATTGGATCCCCGGAACCACTGAACGCAGCCTCCCCGACGGAAGCCAAGGAGGAGCACACGAGCGAGATCAAAAAAATGGACGAGGACGGCGCGATCGACTCCTCCGACGGCTCGAGTCCCCTCCAATTGACCACGCGTGACGCGCATGCGAGCCCCAGGGACCAGCAAACAGCGTCACTCCCAAGGCCTGGTACCAATCACCACCACCACCATCACCACAGCAGTTCCGAGAACGTCGCTGCGAATCTAATGCCCAGGCGCAAACAGGCCCGACCGAGGAGGCGCTCCGGTGAGGACGGGCCTCAGGACCTGAGCAGCTCGAAGCACGTGGTCAGCCTCGAGGTCGGCCATCTCGGTTTGAACCACCATCAGCAAAGCCCCCAAAGAAGCAGCCCGGACCAGTCCAGGCATCGCTCGAGTCCGATCGGCCAACAACACCTATCCGAGGATATGGAAGAGGAGGCCGAGAACCTTTCGATGAACAGGGACTCGGGACGATCACGCTCCTCGTCGAGGTCTGCCCAGCCCACGGTCAAGTCAGAGGGTGAGGAGCCACGCAGCTGTCCGAGCACGCCCCGCACGGCTCACCAGCCCCACCCGAGCCCGAGCTTCGAATACCCCGCGAGCGGACTGCAGACCAGCGCAGCTGGAGTCCCACTCTCGCCACCGATGCACCACCCCAACGAGTACCTGAACAGCATAAACCAGCTGGTGTCCCAGTGGAGCCCAGCCCAGTCGCAGGGCCACCACCATCACCACCACCATCAGCAGCAGCAGCAGCAGCACCAACACATGAGTGGCGTCCATCCACGCCACCCGAGTGACGCCCCTGCAGGCCAGCAACAGCAGCAACCGCCCCAACCACAACAGCCTCGGACGGCTGCCCAGCCCTACTCGGCTAGTGCGGGCTACCCGGGCGCCTCACCGCCCCTCGTGCCCCTGCCTACGCCCTACGTGGATGGGCTCAGCCAACAACCCGTGTTCTTTCATCCCGGCGTACCGGAGAACTTTATCCAGAGCTTGTACGCCGTCGGTCCGCAGGGTCAGGCCCAGCTGCAGCTAGCCACGCCCCAGGGAGCGGCTCAGATGGTGACGCCGAGTATTCTCAGCGAGCAGGAGCAACCGATCTCCGGAACACCGAGCCGTAGGCCGAAAAAGTCGGGCCGTCGGCGGCACAGCGAGGGTTACGCCCGCCGCTGGCACGCCGAGCAGTCCGAGCTGGACGCTGCAGGTGGTGGGCACGCGCGCCGCGCCAAAGGCCAACACAGCGCCCCCCGTGGCGGCCCACCGCGCTGCTGGACCAACTACGATCTTTGCAACGCCTTGAGGCACGTCTGGGGCAAGAAGATGACCACTAGCCAGGCCAGCCGGACCTTCAGCATACCCTACAACAGCCTGCTCATGTACGTGCGCGGCAAGTACGGCAAGAGCCTCAGGCTGGACGAGCTCAGGGATCTCATCGAGCTCGAGAACAACAACAACGTCAACCTCCAGCGCGCCCAGCAACACCAACAGCCACACCACCATCCGCACCAGCAGCAGCAACAGATCAACGGCAAGCGTTCGCACGCCAGGGCTGGACGGGCGCACGCTCCTTCGCCACCCCCCGCTCCTTCGGTGCAGCAGCAGCACCAGGTCGGTGCCCCAGCGACTACCCCGACCTCGGTGCCTCCGGCCGCGCATCCCTTCTATTTTCCGCCCGAGTTCGCCAACTACCACGTGCCGATGATGCAACACCTGATCCAGCAGCACCAGCAGCAACAGCAGCAGGCCGACTGCGAGCTGGGCCGCCGGTCGCGGCGGGTCTCGCGCTCGCACAGTCGTTCGCGTAGTCGGTCGCGGCCCCGCAGCAATGGCCACCTGCTCCCCACGTCGGCGCCACCGGCAAGGACATCGTCGACGCCCTCGGCGCAGCACTCGCAGCACCCCCAGCGGCCGTCCAGCCGGTCGAGCAACTCGAGCGACCGCTCGCCCCTTGCCCTCTCGCTGACGAGGCCGCACCTTCTGGTGCAGCATCAGCACCAGGAAGGGATCAGCGCCGAGGAGGAGCAGCTGCTGCGCCGGCGAATTTGCGAGCAGCTCGATTGAGACTGGCTACCGCCGCAAGGGCGGGACCACGAGCTGCAACGGCACCAGATCGGCGCTAACGACGACAAGGAGGAGCTGCAACTGGTGGCGGAGACGGAGGTCGCCGAGGCTGCCGATTACACGACAAGACTGAAATCGCATCGCCAGGGTAACAAGCACGACGATCTTCTTACACCCGAGGCCCTGCTCTATTATTACTATTAGGCTTATCGCTATATTGTATACTTCATTCATTGATTACTTACGTATGGTATTTTTAATCATCATTATTATCATTATTGGCGCGACCGTTAATTTTTTTTTTTGTGTTTTGTACATTCGTCCATTATTATGCGTATTATTACTTTTATGGACCCCGTCTGGCGATCGTGGTTTTTTTATTTTTTAATACACGCGTTTTTTTTTTTCGTTCTCATGTCACGGCGGAGGAGGCACGGCACTTTTTCTCGAAATTCGGTTTTAGTCCGTGCTTCTTCAGGACGTGTATGGATTTTATTTTGTACATGTTTTCTGCTTCCATGGGATCGATTTATCTTTTAAGCCTTGTTTTTAGTCGTATGAAGCTCACACGTACACATGATGAATAAAAAAAAAAAAAAAAAAAAAAAAAAGGGAAAAAAGCAAATAGAAGGAAGAAAACTCGCCCCGATTATTCTCCGTCGACTGCATATACTTGAAAATATTTACTCAGCGCAACCTCGAACCGCAAAAACGAGCGTGACTCCCGATCGCCGAGCGAATTTTTACATTTTTTACACTATACTATGATAATAATAATAATAGTAATAATAATATCGATGATAATAATAATATTAATAATATGGTCCTCTATTGAGGTGCAACTTGTTGACTGACAAGCTTTTTAACCGGTGTTGATACGCTGATTTGTTTGAATGCTCTTTATATACACTGACACTATTTTCTTACGACTTTTACAGGGGAACAATGTTTCGCGTCTGGAGTCTCGCTCGTACTATATACATATACAGGATTATAATTATAATAATGATAATAACACAGAGAAAAAAAAAATAACCTATACAAACCGATGCATAAGCAGCTTCACAGTGTCAAGCGAAAATAGTTCCTGCAATACTTAAACTGATCAGATTATACCAAATAGTTTAATTTAATGATCGACGAGACACACAATATGAGGAAGGATAGGGGCTAGGGAATGAGGGGGGAGCGAGACAATATTACCTACATTGCGCACATTTGTCGCTACTTTCTATGATGATGACTCGCGAAAAGTCCCGATGACGTTTCTATTTTAAACTGTGTAAGGAGGGGGAAAAAATCGGTTCTGTTATCGTTTTGTTTAAGCGTACCTGATTGTAGGGATTTGTTGAAAAAAAAGTAAATTCTTACCAACTAAGTGGTGTTGCATGATCTAGTAATTTTCTGCCGAAGAAACAATTCAGTTTATGAAAAATGTGTTGTTTTATTTATCATTATATTTATAAAAAAAAAACTAAGTACTTAACTAAAAATTTTTTTGGCTCTAATTATACGTATCAGCTGGCATTGGGAAAAGTTTTCTGTTCATAATCTAAAAACTTTTAAGTGAAATTATTAATCTATTGTGGATGGAGGAAAGATCATGACTGTTACACAGCTTAGTTGGTCCAATTTAAAGTGATCAGTACAATACTTTTGTTTGTTGAATTGTTATTGATTAAATAAAACTGTTTTTTATTCGGTAAAACTTTTCTTAAAGTAGTAAAAAAAATAACACAAAATAATTTTTAATTACATAGTTTGCTGGATTCTGACACTAAAAGTGCAATATGATGATCAATCAAAGGTCATTGGATTGCTGTTCTTTACATATATTGTTTTGATTTGTTTATGACAGAGGGACTGGTGCAATAAATCCGCGAGCTAAAATCGTGAAATGCGCGCTCCATTCTATGAAAAAAAACGACGGAAATTTTTTTTTTTTTTTAATCATAAATAAATTAAACTTTTGGCATTGAATTTTTCGGTTCTCTCTTTTCAAACATAGTGTACAAGGCGTGCAAATTCGGGAGGAAAAATGATTTCACTCGTTCGTGAAAGAAAAACCGAAACCGCATGGCACTTCCGCGGCTCCGAAACCGCAAGCTTACTTGTTTCTTTTCTTAATTGCGTTTCTAACTTGGAGGGAAAAAATTAGAGCATGGTCGTATCAGGGGAGATGTTTGAAAAAAAAGTAGACCAGAATTTTCGACGAAAAATAAACAATACTTCGACAACCAGACGGAAGCGCAGGGTAAAATACACAGCAGGGATAGCCACTGACAAATCTAACGATAGATAAAAAAAAAAGGAATAAAATAAAAAGCTACATATTAAATTATAAGAATAAATAATAATTCTTCGAACAAAAAGAGGATATATAAGCGCGTTTATATTTCGTTTTTAATAAATATAAAAAAGAATAACAATTGAGAATCGAGAACGCGTGGGCAACTGTATGAAAGAGACACTAGAGAAAAAATATAACTGCGAGCTGTTGGTACATAAAAAAAAAGTAAAATAAAATAGTGAATATCAGACAGATTTCATTTTTTATAATCATCTCGTTTTTTGTAACATCAACCATAAAATAAAATTAAAAAATTAATAAAATATAGCACGTGATAATGAAAATGAATTAGAAAATTTCGACATTAAACAAGGTTTCTTTTTAATTTTAGCGACCACTTACTTTCGGAGCCGTATAGAGAAATTTTTAAAAAATACAACGTGTACAATACTACCACTCATCGATTATTATTGCGAATATACATAGTATACATTGAACAAAGATACGAATGAATATTCTTTCATATGAAGGGTGTTCTTAAAAGAGTAACGATAAGCTGTGGTGCTTTACTGTGCTTTGATTTAAAATATAAATTGTGCAAATTAATTGATTCAGAAAATTATGAATATTGAATGCTATAAAAACACCACAAGACAAATTTTTTAAAAATGTTTTTTTCTACCTGATAAAACTGAATATAATACAAAAATGTTATCAGCCAGTATTCTAATAAAAATTATTGATTGTTTTTCTTATACTGTTCCTATTTTTTAAATCAATTGAACACTAATGATGTGATTGAGATTTTTTTTTAAACACATAAAAATAACAGTTGTTTTTTATTGTACTTTAAATTTTTGTAAACGCAATTTAAAATTAGTTATTGCTGTTTCAATTAAAGAGTTTAAAATAACATACATTTTAATTTAAACATTGTATTTTTTTTTTTTTTTTTTTTCAATATGTTTCAAAATTCAATAAATTGGTGTACGTGCATGAAATTCAGCCCTTTTGTCACCTGAACTGGTTATGATTGTTTTTCAAATTCCACTTTCGTGAACAAGCATTAAAAAGAAAAGAAACCGAGTACTTGAGTGCGAGAATAAATTGCCGTTTTCAATGGTCTGCTTGCGGCATTACGGAAAATATAAGTAAAAAAGAGAGCACGTTCATTCTCGTGTTTGCGTGTTATAACAATATAATGCATGTACATGTACGCGTCGACTGCGCTCATATTTAAGGAGAGTAACCATAGACACATAATGTGATAGAAGGCACCATGTGCAGATTTCAGTATTATTTTGCAAATTTAACGGGATAATACAAGAGATGAATATTGAATGTCTGCGTGAATATAAGAGATAAATATAAGGACACATTCGCTCACTCTATCTAACTGTCCCTTTGTAAGATCTTGTTATTAGAAAATACGTAATACGATTTCCATTTGACTAGAATAAAAAAAAAAATTTAATTTCTTCGCACAAAACTGACAAAGTTTTTCACGATTTTTTAGCTTTTAAGGTTTTTATGATAGTTATGATAATAATAGTACTCAAGTGTTATTTCCAAAAGTACGTTAGACAGTTTATTTGCTTCTGACCGTTTGACTTTCCGATTAGATAAATTCGAAATTAATACCAATATATTATTTTTCAGATACTTATTCGATAATTGTTCTATTTTACGTTAGGAAACAAAATTTTTGTACATAGTAATATTTGATTTATTATTAGTTTCAAGCAAAAAAGATCAAAGCTGGCTTTAACTTGTTTTTTAGTTCTCAGTGGTAAAATTTAATATACTTCCCAAATTTATGCTTAGTTAATATTTTTATGAAAAATTGTACATAAATAATGGTTTAGAATGTTACAGAAAGTGAACCATTAATTTGCTTTTCGAGAGCTTCATTAAACAATTGCATTTGGCAATTACATTACATTGATTGAATTTCTAAAATAATAATTATTTTTAAATGCTTTTTTTTCTTAGATATAAAATTCTTTAAATAATCACTCAAGTACTTATCTTATTTAAATTTTAATGCATGACTCTAACCATTTTTAAGGACTTAATTAATTAATTTTTTTTAGAGGATTAGCGGATTTCTTGATTTCATTTTGACATAAGAAAACTTAAAAACAAAGAATCTCAAATTATATAATTTAACACTTACATTAATGAACAAGTTTGTCAAAACTGTGATTTTTGTTATTTAAAAAAAATGTATATTTTCAACTAATTGACTTGAAGTGCATTGCCTATAACTTTGTACAATAATTTATTTTTTTGCTGCATTAAAAAACTAACCAAGACGTAACGAAAGAATCGAGCTAATGTGTCCTGTTGCAACTGCGAATTATAAATGCGCGCAGTGTGATTTACATAATAAATAATAAGAATAATATGTGTATCAATGGACGTGCGTAATTTAAAAAATAACGGACGTGTCATTAGCGAGAGAAAAATAAAGATTTAACGAAAATAAATTAAACGCGCGCGCGATTGGTTACTTTATTATTGAACGACGATGATTATTATAAAATATAAATATTATATATACAAATACATATATGTAGAAATGTTAGTTCAATTTCGAAGAGAAAGGGCGAGCAGAAATAATAATTATAATAATAATTACGGTAAGGGCAAAACGAAACAGATTAAATAGAATGAACACGAGTGCGATCAGCGCGACGCGGGGGGTTATGGCCGTTGCGATACAAAAATAGTGAATAAAATAATTTTAATGGTATGAATACAAATATTTGTTGTTGAAACTTTTTTTTTAATAAAAGAAAGATAATTAATGAACGTAGACGAGAAATTGATTCGTCGATAATAATGCATGATGCAGATATAACGAAAATTGTAATAAACGGTGTAAAAAAAAAGAAAAGAAAAAAAAAAACAAGAAATTTCCAAATTAAAAATTTTTTAATTAAAAAAGGGGTTGTTAAAACAACAAAAAGGTACACGCGATCTCGAGGCATAACTTTCGGAAAAGGTTGTATTCAAGAGTCTATAATCATGGAGTCGATATCTTTCTAGAGTCAATTTCGATAAGTCGTGAACGTAAAAAAAACCAAGAACACCGATAGTCGTCGTTACTTCATTAACATCATCGTCATGCTCGTCAGATTTGTCAAACGAACATAATGAAATACTATATATTTATACAGAGTTATAATTATTAATTACATGAGCTGGACTAAGCGAAATGACGTAGGGCTCGTTTTTAAGGCATAAATGGCCATGAGTACCAAATCGATACTTGTATAATTATTAAAATCAATAAAGATGTCAAGCCCGCACGTAATTTCGCTGGTACCTTAATTTTTTTTTTTTTTTTTTTCTTTCATACTCAAAACGAACAATAGAGTGTAAATTCTTAGCTTCGCCAACATTGCTCCCAACATATCACGCGAGCGATTTATGTTCGACGAACACGAATATGACTAAAGTTTACCGCGGCGCTGTTTTTTATATTAATCTTAATGGCGTTGTACTTTTAATCATCATTATTGGCGCTATCATTATTATTGTATTACCACTTTTATTATTGATATTTTTTATTGTATTACATGTTTATACCGAGATCATGTAAAAAACACTACAACACTTGCAATAGATTGTAATTGACATGGCAATGCAGACGCCGATTTGCGGGTGAGGTTGTTTGTAGCGTAAAGATGATTTTCGCGACTTCCTCGTCGACTCGAGAAAAACTTGTATCACACACACACACATGTTGTCGACAATATTATTTTGTTATCGCGATGACTGTACGAGTTTGTTGCGGACTTTGGCCAACAAAACGCTCACCGGCCCCACAGATAAGCCTATACACAGAATATTTTCTACCACGAGGAAATAACTACGATTATTTATATATATATACATACTACGACAAAAGACTGCTGTTTGACAGAGATTTTCTGTGAATCTCGAGATGTTTAATTTTTTGTAATAGTACGGATGCGAGAACCGTTGCATTTTGTTGGTCAATGTGGCGCCGAAAGTTCTTCTCGATGCGAATACGGTCGCTGGAATCGAGGTGCTCACCCGAAATTGCTCTGCACTTTTCTGGAGCTTTCTTGTAACCGTACAAGGAAGAGCCCCCATCCTAAGTTCCTAACGACACGAGGATGAGATAGTATGATTATCCGACGAAGTATTATCTTAATTGTTGAAATAAGGCTTGGAGAAAGAGAGACGTGAGGTTAAAAATGATGAAAAAAGAAACGCAGGAGAAAAAGAGACGCCTGTAACGGAATAGTATTGTTTTTTCATTTTTTCGTACGTTGTAAATAGAATCGGGTACGCGCAATCGGTTATTTATTGCGTATTATATAGACAGATATATACATAAATATATAAATATAAATATATATTTATCTACATGTGAATTTCGTATGACGTTCTTCGGATACAACCTTTGATCGACGATTGAATGCAATTGAATGGCGCAATTGACATATGTGATGAGTGATAGAGAGGAAAAAAAAAGCACGAATGAGAAAGAATCACGAAAAACTACGAGGATTAATTTAATGAGACAAATAGAACAAACACCCAGGCGACTTTCACGCTACGATCTCTCGCACACTCAAGGATCTTTCATTCTTTTCCGAACATGATGTAAATAGACACAAGTGAAATCACCAATTACAACAAACAGCAATTACTGTCATAACTCCTTTCATGTTCGGAAAGAATCGAAAACCCTTGGGTGGACGATTCAAAAACCAAGGCAAGGTGAGCCACTCAATTGAAGATTTACCCTTGAGATGGCGCGTCTAGCTGCAGTTGATAAGACTGGGAATCCCCAAACGTCTTTACCAGCACTCAATAAGCATTGGTTGAAAAATGCTCTTATCGATCGTAGGTAACAAAACCGTCTGAGGATCGTGTATTGTCGTTTGGTAACAGTTTTTGAATCTCGTGTAGTGTGAAAATCGCCCAAACCATCAGACACGTTTTATGAGAAAAAACGAAAAAAATAAATTGCGACTAACCGAAATCTCACGTGTAAAGACGAAAAAATAGTTACTTAAAGTGCATCGGTTGTGCAGTCATGTAGTTCCTAAGTCGCCCTAGCCTCGCCTCAAGCGCATAAACAAATACATTCTTGTATGATGATATTATTTGATGGTCACGCTGTACTTTGGCCGTTTTAAGCATAATGTCACTTTTATAGATTTGCATTTATCTGTGTGATTGTCTTATACAAAAAAAAAAAAAAAAAAAAAAAAATGTAAAAAGATTTTTTTTAGTATCAAACGATTCCGAACTCTCTGGACACTCTTCACAAATGATTTATTAGGATTTTAACAAATGTTTATTCGTTTGTCATTTTTACTGATTCATCGAATCTGGACGACAAACAAAACGGTGCATTTTTTACTTTGTAAAGAAACAATTGTGTGAGACATTTGCGTAAGTGAGATATAATTAATTAATTGGATAAAGATAACAAAATGCACAGAATACCCTCGTTCCACCGCAGAATAGTCGATATACGATATATTTGTATCAATTACATGTACCATAAAAGAAATGAGGTGAACGAAAAACGAAAAATAATGATAATACTATACTTATATTATACAGAGTCACCGTCACCCAGTACATATATATATATATTTTTTACAGGTTTACATTGTATTACAATTTATATAATGTTTTATATGACACAGTAGACAATTTTATTATCCACCACATCAGCCACCGAAGGGGAAGGAAAAAGAAAATACTTTTTTCTCCCGGTTTTAACTCTTACGAAATGAAATATTTCAACAAAAACAACAATAGTATTTCGAAGCTAAATAACCAAGCGTTCGCCTAATAAAACTTGTATGGTTTTTTTCAATTCATGTGACGAAAAATCGAAAACTTCCGATCACTTCATTTTTACATCGTTTACTTTTAATTTTTCTCAAAGACTGACAACAATTTATTTACATTTACACCCTAAATTGATAGAAAAATGAAAAAAAAACCCTTTGGCTCGCGAAAAAATGCTTTCAACAGGCGAACGTTCGGTTTTACCGATTATCATACACACAACAATAATGGATGCTAGATATTTGTGATACTTTTTACTGCTGGTTACTACAGAAACTTCCTAAGGCCAAGTGACGTAGAGGAAGTGCCCACACACACACACCACGCATATTACACACGAAGACGCTCCTCTTGGCGCCACTTGGATACCTGCCACTAGTTCACTCACGCACACACGTTTCACGTTTAACAATCAATGCATTTATCACTAATAATAGTTAATATATTGAAAAATGGATTATTCGTTGCGATAAATTCGTTGATTTACCACGAATGATGCTGTCAAAAATTGCGTGTCGATTGCATTTACAAAGAATATAAATTGCGCGAGGAGTGTACCCTGTGCACTTTTATTGCCGAAAACAAAATGCGGGAGCGAATGAGTTATGACAAATATGGTGCGATTGATGTTAGTTTTTTATTATTATTTTTTTTTTTTAATTATTATTATTTTTTACTTTGACTCCGAGCTCGCTCGAAGTGATAAGCGAAGATATAATGTAGAGGCAAAAATGCGCACGAGGCTAGGACGAGGCTAGCTACCTTGAAACTCTTACCCTATCCTGATCCTTTACACCCCTGATCCGATTTTTCGTTCTTTTTTATTTCTTTCAATTCAGATACACGCGTTCACACGCAAAAACCACGTAATAACGTGAAAATTAAAAAATCACCTTCTGGACTATTGTAATGATAATATTAATAACATAGTGAGAGGAATAACAAAAATTGTAAGTCTTGCGAAAGGTTTTGGCGAACGAAAGTTTGAATGTTTGAACGAGTCAAAATTAATGTCGATTTCCGGGGATATGATACTGTACGAAAAAACAATTGACTTTCGACTGGAAGAAATTATAGATGAAAAAATATTACGTTCATGTGGAACAAGATTCGAAAAGAAAAAAAAAAAAAAAAAAAAAGCACTTAATCACTAATTATCGACTCAGCCAAATCGATTAATCACCCGCCCGCCCTTGTAATGAGAATTATTGATATTAACCCCAATAAACTGTAAATACAATTGTATACTTGACTGTGTATTTATTCTACATCTTTATTTATCCTTTATTTCAATGTATTATAAGGTTAATATTAAGGTTGAACTCACAAAATTGATATGATGAGCCAAAACTATTTTCTGTTTTGTTCTGAATCAGTGTTAATAAAATTACTTTTACAAATTATTGTATAGTTGTAAAACGTGTAATTTCATATCATTAACTTAAATTAAATTTTTTGTCTTATTATTTTTTTTCAGAGGTTTATCGAATCCAATTTTACCACTTCAGATCGTTTTTATGTTGTAAACTTATTTTAGTTAGATGATAACTGCAATTTAATATAAGACTTTCACCTTAATTTACGAAGACATTAGTATCAAGTATTTAATGTTTAATATTTATTTACATGGAAATTATTCATATATAATTCAAGTTAAAATATTTTTTTTTTTTTTTAATAACAATAGATCAATTTTCTATTGTACACTATATTTTCATTCTTCATTGACTTTTATTTCAATCGTTCTTCCAATGTATTGAGTTTTTTTCCTAGCTATAGAAACAAAATGATCGTAGAAAATAAAATTTTTGCTAATGAAAGTCTCTTTCTGCCAATGAAACGGAATCCCTACAAGTGCTTTATCAAAAAAAAAAAAGAACACGCGCGGCAAGTATATAAGCTTTTTATCGGTCATCTGCATGCAAGCCCAATTGCCTGAATATCAAGTGATGCACGCAAAAGCGCGAAATTAATATTATTTTTGTCTGATCAAAGTTGCACATATACAGCGTTAGAGACGCTGTAAAGTTGAAGATACTAAAAGAGACGTAAATCATGGTGTTACGTCCAAATGTTCGTTTTGCGGTATAGATCATTACAAGCGATGCGACGTAGAGGACGAAAATGTGGTCCTTACGGGCGATTTGTGGTTTTTTTCAAGGTGTCAAAACACGTGTAAGACCAAGCAGACAAGGAGTCGCGTACACGCACGAATCCGAGAGCTTCTGCGGTCGCTCGTGCACTTTGCACTTGTGAGTCTTCGACGAGAGCGATGCAAAGGTATCCTTAGTGCAGTGTCCAATGCCAGAGGGATACCTGATTAAGGAATCCCTGTGTCGTGTGCAACATTTTTATTTTATTTTCGATTCCATACAAAAAAAAAAAAAAAAAAAAAAAGGATGCAGGGGAACAGTCGGTCTTTTCATTTTGCTTCACACCTCTTTTCCAGCCATGACCATCCCACCCCAGACGCGTTTCGAGATTGACTCGCTCTCTCTCTTAGTTTTTTTTTTTTCTCGCGTGCGCTTAGCTGTCTCTCGGGCAATTCAATATCTTGGTCGGTTTTTAGTGACGACTTGAGTTACGTTGTACCTGCCCGCTGCCCCCCTTTCCCTCCTCTCTATCTGCAAGGATTACGTCTCAATAGACCGTAGAAATCCAATATCCTGACATTAATACGCCTGATTGTAAGTTTCAATAAAATCATCACTTTTAACGTATACCATTGCGATAACTAACACGCGTCTTTTAATTTCGTTCAATTTTATTTGTACAAATACATCGCTCTCGCGAGGGTCAATTTAATTTTTCGACGCAATAGATTTTCGTGAGGTATGAAGAAAATAACAAAATTTGGTTTGAAATTTATTTAAAGTCCCGAGAATATATCAAATCAGGCAAAGGACCAAACGTTAGATTACCCCAATGATTACATACAAAAAATGTCTCACGTGAACGGAAAAAAAGAATTTTAATTAAAGACCGAAAAATAGAGTCAATTACAATCACCCATGTGGATTGGCATAAGCAGTATGGTAATCAACAAAATTCCCATTAATATTGTCATGAGATACATAAGTGCATGTTTCATATTTTGTAGAATTAAAAAATCTGGAAAGCATCAAAAAACCATACTCATTTACATGATTATTCAGTTGAAGTTTCTCATAATTGTGTCTTTTCAGTACACCTTGTACGTAAGATCGGACAAGATTAAATGGATAGACATTTGTTACCTAATTTCCCAAGTATTCCAATGAAACCTTTTATACTTTTATAAGCAAACTGATGTTTCATGAACAGATAAAAAATAGACAATAAATAAAAAAAGTTTTGTATGTATCAATATTTTATATAAAACATAGCTCCCTTTTTGTGATGTAGATGTATAGGCGTGAATTTATTAAAATGACAAAACGTATTTTCGAACACATATAAATATGTTATTGAATAAATGCATCACTAACAAAATAATTAACACACACACACTGACTGACGTACACGCTTTGTTAAAAAGACAAAGGTATGGAGTGCCGAATCAGTTGTAAGGTACAACGACTCAATTATATTGTTGACTAACAGACACACAGTCATCAAAATGCAACTTAAGTAAATTTAATGGTCAATCTACAGTATAGAATTGATGAAACTCTAGCAAACATTTCCCAATACAACAAAAAGAAAACAAAAAATGAACGAAACCATAGCATGTTTTATTACAAAATAAATTATATTACTTGGTAATTTTGTTAATTCCCGTAAACCATAGATATCCGTTCCAAGTCACACGAGCCAACGAAAGACGCCTTCGTGCCGTACACCACCGCCGGTCGGACACTCAATTTTTATTACCCATCGATTCAACCTTGTTTCGCAGCGCTTCGATCATCCCGAGACAAAAAATCGGCCTGCCAAGGGAATCTTCCAAATAAGCAGTTTCTCCGGCGACTCTTTCAACGGCTTCCTCCACTCCCGACCGTCGTGTACACGCACAGAGAACGCAAGCGCGTAGAACAGCTGTTCTCTCGACCGCGTGCACGTATACAAGTCCAATAAAGCCGATTTCTCCGAGGAATAATTGCAATAGCCGATATACTCCCCGCCGATGGCTGTGCATCCCACACAGCAAGCAAATAAGAAGAAAATTACATGTCGCCTGGATACACGGACAACGAGGGGGCCATTCCGCGAGTAGGTATGTTTAATGTTGTGTGTAAAGCCGATTCCGGCAATAACGCAAGCACATAACCGAGCTCACGTGCTTACATTGTAATTGAATTGCAGTGCCAAATGATGTCTTGGACAGCCGGGGAAGATGGCGTTACGACCTGCTCGCATGCGATCCGGCAATGTAACCTCGACGCCCCGGTACGCGCGAGGTGAACATCGAAGGGGTAAGAAGCGATTCTTGTGTTGTTTTTTTTTCGTGGGGAGAGAGGGGGAGGGGCGAAATTGGCGATTATTACACGCGAAATGAGGATGCCTCGTATCCTAGTCGTAACGCAATCGGAATAACCCCGGCGTTTCGAGAGCACTGCACCATTAGGACTAAGAAATTGAGTGGGTATCGGGAGAGGGGTAAAAAAAAAACATTGATAAAGTTGGGGAAACCCCCGGAAGAAGAGAAAAAACAAAGCAGAAGGTATAGTAAGTATAGTGAAGCGGGAGAATCGAGTCCGACCGCGTCATCATAACATCATGATTTGCGGATCGAAGGGTCGCTCGCACGGGTGATTCGTGAGAAAAAAAAAAGGCCACACCTTTACCATTTTTATTGCGTACGGTAGACAGGGAGAGGCTGAAAAATATTGACGCGTATAGATAGATGATGGGGAGGCTTGATTAGCATCGAGACGCCAATCACTTTGAAGAACCTCTACTTTTTTTGTCCAAGTGTATATGTACCCTACCTTATAGTGTGACTTTGGCCAGTTAAACGCAAAACTTGCTTTGCGCAGGGAACATCGCGAGACGTATTGTACTCCGCCTCCTCTGCCAATCGTTTGCACCGCGCGTGTGCTAAGCTGTTTGTGCGTTTGCTCAGAAATTGTTATTTCTTTCTTCGGCCCCTGTGAGATCAGCCGCGAGCCTTGCATTCGTCGCACCCGCGTGTTTCTTGTTCAGATTTTTTTCTTTTCTTTTTTTTTCACTAGCTCCTCTCGTATTTTGGAGGTACGAAAGGAACGGGGAATTTGATATTTTTTTCAACACTTTTTCAGCTCTTTCCCCGTTGACGTCACACTTGACGCATACGATTAACTTTTACTTTCCTCTATCGACTCTGTCCTGCACTGTTCTCTATCTCTCCGTGTGATTCTTATACGTGTTTTTGGGGCTACAGTAGGCCTTTAGTAAAAATAGAATCGTCTATGGGCGTGCAAAACACGGGCAGCTATGAGGAACCCTTCGAGCTTCAAGTCACGCGATTCAGCGTTTGAATACTGTGTATGTGTGCATGGTCTGGCATGGTAAACCGAACCGGCTTGTGTTTCGATGTTTCCTTCTTTTTTTTTTTTTTTTTTTTTTCATTTGTTTCTTTTCCCCTTGCCAGATTTTTCAACGCACGCTCGTTCTTCGTCACTGCCTCTTTCAACACGAAATTGCAAAACATTATTTTTCGTTGTTCAATTTTTATTAAAATTATTTTGCGGTAAAAGTTGAACTGAATCGTTTTTAAATACTTAGATTTGCTTTGTTGAGGTGTAATTGAAGTACAGATGCCATGTAACTTGGGTATAATCTTTAAAAAGTCCCGCATGATATATATATATATATAGACAACGCAACTAGTGAAGTGGTCGGAAAAGGCATTTCACCCACAAACGGTTTGTAAACAAGAAATTTCGGGATATATGTTTTGAAAAAACTTTGAAATTCGATATTTTTTCGTATATATTTGTTTATAACATTTTTTTATCTTTAAATACAATTAAAAATGCGGCCTTTATGTTGCTGATAAGTATTGTGGTTTTAATAAATATACTTGTTAAAATATGTTTTGTAATTTCAAGTTTTTAGTCTAAATAACTTAAGTAATTAATTGCTATTGTAACACAAGCACACAAATTTTTTTTAAATAAAATAATCATCCCACAAAATACAAGAACTTTTAAAAAACATTAGTTCAAATGGAATATTTCCCCATATTTGAATCAAATAAATAAATTAAAGAAACAACTCTATTAAATATGATGTAATGGTACTAAGTTTTTTCTTAATGAAGAGAATCAGAAAATTTATTCGTATTTTTTTTTTTTTTTGTTCAACAGTACAACATTGTGTGACTTTTCGTAAAATATCTTACCCTCCTGCAGTTTTTGTGAACCGAGCTACAAAACCTTGAAAAATATGTATCATCTTTCTATTTTCGTGCAATTTTGCAGCTTCGAACGAGCGTCAAAATATTCACAACTTATAAGGGGATGAAATAAAAAAATTTAGTCAAACAAACAAAACAATAAAGTACATGGTAAAACATTTGTAACAATAAAAACTAAGTGTTGGTGAGAAAAGATAGAGGCAATCTGTAAAATCTTTGCGTTTATCAATTGAATTATCTTGTTTACTAAAGGGGTCACAGACATAAAGATAAAACAGCTGTCATTTGATCTTATCGTTGAATAAAAAAACGTCCGTGCCAGTCTTCACTTTCAGTACGTCAACAGCACATCACTGTACCGCTGATCGCCCGACCACAATGATTCCGTTAAAATTAGCTTTTCTACTCATCCTGTCGCTATTGACAGTTTGCGTTGTCAGTTTTCGTCCGTCGCAGGGAAAGTGTGAAATTCAACGGGTCACGGCGAAAAGCAGCCCCAACGACATTGTCGTGGGCAACAGAAAGCAAGGCGACAGCCTCGTAAATTGCGGCCACTTCTTCCGCGAGGCGAACCCGTCAAAGCGTATAATTGCCTTTCGGCCCTTCGACGTCGCCAACGAGTACACCATAACGCAAGTCCGAGCTCTGGATCAGACCAACGGTACCGGGGGCATTGTCACCTACGAGTACGGGGGCCCAGGTATGACGCGCGTGCTGCTGGGCTTTCACAGTAAAATTAATCAAGGCGTCGAGTACATCATCGAACTTTACGCCGAGCCTTACGAAGGTTGAGCGTATATTGAAAATTTGTCAAAGTGATTTTTTTTTTTTTTTACATCGTTTTAATATTGAGTTTCGAAATTTTATGAAGAAGTTATGATTATACGATGCCACGTGTTTTTGCGGGAATATGTACTATGCATATGTAACTTTTTGTTTAGTTGCTTAATATTGTAAGTTCAATCATTGTTTTTAATAAATTTGTTTTCTGCGTTTGTCGAGTTATTTGAGTAATTCCTTGAACTTAGGTGTTTTCAACCCAAACAAACGTCTGAATATTCCTATAAAGCTTTCCAAATTTCATCCCAATATTTTATTCAAAAAAATCCAATTAATGTTAAAAGGTATTAAGTAAAAACAAATATTTTGTATTTATTTTCTTGTCATCATCTGCGATTAAAATTAATCTACGTATCGTTTTGCTGACTCGTGCGTAAGTAGGTATTATGCACAAATTAAAAATGAAGTTGTCCTACATTTTATTTTGTAAATTAAAGATTTTCGCTTGGACGTATTGGTATCTTTTCTCACGAAATGATATCTGTCTCTACAGAATGCCTTTTTTTGTTAAAAAAAAAATATTATGCATATGAAAATTGATCCCAATTACACACATGACGAAAAGTGACAGTAAGTAAAAACTGACAAGTTAATGTATACAGTAATTTCGAATGACACGAATTTTGATAAAAAATAGCGTTTGGCAACAAGTGCTCATTAAATCGAGATTTGCATAGCTCCATTACTCAGAGTATATGTCAATTATAATCTCTAGAGTGGCTCAAGGTATATAATGAAAAATAACAACTTGTTTATCCGTGGAATATTACTTTTTTACACCACACGATCGCTCCGACAGTTAAAAGTCCCAAGTTAACGAATTAAATCATAAAGTAGTCACAGATAAACAATTCCGCATCAAGTATACCTCAAGAGCATCTATCAATGTGGTTTGGGCTCTGAAAAAAAAAAAAAAAAAAAGATTCCTTCGATTCGTTCTTTGCATTTTTAGTAGTCGGTTTTTACTCGAGTTAGAACCCCCAACTGACGCGAAGAACAAAAAGTTTTGTCGCTCTTAAGAGCACGGCCGGGCAAGTATTTGTGTATTGTTTGAAGGGTCCGCCCGGCTGTGATTTAAACCTTTTTTGTCAGGCCGCGTGAGTTACGACCTGAAACTTTTTAAGGATTTTTTGCATTTCTCGAGCGAGAAAAAACAAGTCCTCCTTTCGACCGGCCGATCCCTCGCTCGTGTTATATGTCTCAATTTAGACTAGAGACTTGTCTGCTCATGTAAATATAGAAGCTACTTTTCTCTCCCAATAAAACGTAAATTGCTTCGTTTGATACTATTTAATTAAAATTACCCTCACGATTTTGTATTGAACATTGATCAATAATGAGGAAAAAAAAATTATACATCCTTTTATCTCTAGCCATTATAGTACAAAATACTGAGATATTATATTTGTAAAAGGACTCAAATATTAACGTGTGAAACATCACCGCTTGACTTACCATAAGAGATGATTATAGATACACTTTCGCGGGAGCTTTGGTTGAATTTGACCTAGAGAAAAAAGCTCACACTAGTTCACAAGTTGTTATCATCGAAGCTCACATAATTATTCAGAATTCACAGAGACAAGAAGACACAACTGCAAAGAGCCTTGGCATTCGGCGAAACTCGCCTGCTTATCATCTCTTTCCGCGTGGCTCGGTGTGCGTGTGTTGTACCTATACCTATACATCTACTTGAAACGGGCGCAAAACTTTTTGCCCTCGAGCTCTCGTTCCTCATTTTTTTCTCTCCACGAGAACATGCATTATGCGTACCCGTTGCAGTATAGACGACGCGAGCAGAGAGAAAACGGGATACCTTATGGCTGGGTATATACCTCGTTCGGGAGGACGAGCTGGGAGCAAAAGAGAAAAAGATGCGGATATTCGGAGCTCCCTCCGAAAAGGCAAAGGGGCACACGCGTCACTTGGTATAGAAACAAGCCGGAGAGAGAGAGAGAGAGGCGGGGGGAGGGAAGAGAAGTCGATGCAGCCTCCTTGGGTTCTGCGAATCCGCGTAATCGATTCCGTCATGTCGCGCAGACCACCCGTAAGTAGCTAATAAATAAAAGGAGCCTTCCATTAGAAAAGATACAAAAACAAAAAAAAAACAGTCCCGAGCGCCCGTGAATCGGACTCTACACGTGGGACCGGAGGGAAATATATCTGTATCAAAGCTATTGGACGAGCTTGTTGCAGTACTTGCCTTCTCACGGTTGCGTCTTTGGAAGCCGTAACGCGAAACTTAAGTAAACGGAAGTTCAGGGAGCTTACACTTTGGATGTACTTATCCATCACGAGTGGAATACTTATGATTGCAATCATTTTCATAAGTTGGGAAAAGCATTTTAAACAGCATTTTAAATTTTACTCACCAAAGCAGAGTTCTGGCTGAAAACAAGTCAAAGTACCGCCAAACGATCTCTTCAAATGTCTTGTTTTATTATTGTCTGGAAAAATGGTACATTATGTCACTAGGGCACATAGTACAAACTTGAGCGCCCGAAGGGCGCGATTGTTGTATGTTGGTGCCCGAGTACCGTGTAATGTTTTTCTTACCGAGGGCGCAAAGTGAAATTTTGTGCCCGTGGGCACACTTTACTCCCGGTAAATCACTTTGGGCCCGGAGGATGCAAAAAACTTTTTTACCCATGGGCCCAAATTGATTCCAAGGGCGCAAAGAGGTAGTTGCACTTTAGGCCCATGGTAAGAAGTCTTAGTTTTGGGCATTCATCTTTTTGGGAGATCTCTGTGTCTTTGTCGACAAAAATTAACTTGCTATGAAATATTATGTCTGTATTGAGCCACATCCAAGACTTTGTTAAATGGCATTTTAAAGTCATAACAAGTTAATTTGTGCACATTTATATTTACAGTTTGTTAAGCTCAAACTGAATTAAAATTGTAGTTTCAAAACTAAAGAAATCTAGCAAATTTATAAAAGAATCATTTAAATAACACTTATAATCCTTACCTACTGAATGGATTGGAAAGCTCAGGCACTGGTATTCTGCTGGAATTTGACTTTTTTCCTTGGCTATTGCAGATTAAACAAAGTCTTTTCAGGATCCTCAGCTAATAATACTATTAATGCTAGTGTATCTGATCTTGAAACAATAATACTTTTGATAGATGCTAATAGACATGAAAAAGAATTAGCCTGCTGTAGTGGGTGTTAGATATGAAGAAACATTTGAATTGAGGTATATATAAATACCTGCTCGAAAAATACAAGGACTACAGGTGATTGAACCTTGGCTGTGTAAACATTTAAGGAAATATAACCGTTTTTACTTCCATAAGGTGTCCTTTGAACCAAACTGACTCTTCTTTCTTGGAGACATTCAGTGGCTTCAGTAATATTAAAATATTCCTTACATAACGGAGTAGCAACCTGTTTTGGCATCTTTTGCTGGACAGTGAAAAAAAAACAGTTAAAATTATCGATCGACTCTCCTGCCTCAAGTGGTTTGTACGGAGCGTTTCTTAGAGCATTGTCTTGCATGGAGTTAGCTAACGGCCCGACAGTATTCGTATCGTTATAACGTACACGGCGCCAAAGATATATATCGTATACTCTTCCTAAACTATAAGACATGATCAAAAGATTTTGTCTAAAACAAAAGCAATCTTCATCTCTGACCTTGATTATACGGACCTTGACGGAAAGCGTTACGTTTTATAGGTTAGAAGAGTCTTCTTTGATTTGGTCTTGCGAAAGCTCAGTAGCTTTCGTTCTATTTGGTTAGATTAGGTTATACTTAATTCTATGAGCTATACAATGGCTGTCCATAAGGATACAACGAAGAACGAAAACGAATTTGCATAATTATATTTAAGGTGTAGGTACGTACTTGCATTGGACATGTTCATTTACTTCGAAGATGAAACGACTTTGTCAATCAAAGGAGATTTATATATAGTATATTATCCACTCCGCAAACGCTACCGACGTAAGTACCGACACTCAAAAATGCTGTTATCAGTTATCACACTCCCCCCCCCCATATCACGTATACAGTGTAGTGATTAAGTATAGTAATCTTGCGTGTACATACATCTATAGATCTTTAGTTATTTTATCATATAGTCCGATCAAATTACTTCTGAATTGAAAATTTTCGTTCCACGAAGGCTTTTTTGATGTGATGTAAATTATACCCGAATTGTACTGTATGCAAATTTTCAGAACCGTAAACTATGAGCATCATTGAGAAAAAGGAATCGTAAAGTTCATTTCACGGTTTTGTCAACGGTGAAAGAAACAATGGAAATAAAAACTGCAGCATGTGTAGCGAAAATTTTTTTATCAATTACATCTTTTAGGCGTATTTGGTCGCACTCGAAATTTTAAGATAAAAATTTGTCATTTCATCAGTGACTTAAATTTATAATTGTTTATCGAATAAAGGTATAGTTTATTTTTATTTTTTATAATAATGATAGATATAGTGTTTTTATATAGTACTCAACCCTACTTACGGCCTCGCCTCGACAACTGTTGCGTGAAATGCGGATGTATTGACCTATATATATAGACGGCAGCCATGTTGTCTGAAGGTTTTTCTTATAGATGACTTCAAGATGGCAAAAAAATTGCATTATCGATTGAGCAATGAAAATAAGCGCTCCATACCAAGGTACCGGTAAATCCCGATATTATCGATTACAATAAGAATACTATCTGTTGTATCGATTAAAATTATACGCTATCGCATACGCACATATAGTGCATATTTTAAGAGGTACCTAACCTAAACATGTCTCAGATTACTCTGACTGATAATAATGATACATTTGAAGGTTTACGGTATCTTATGTATATCTCTTGTTATTAATACCAGAAAGTATATAAATGTATAAAATTACTTTTTGTGCTCTATTTCGTTCTTTTGTGTGAAATAATTGGACACACTTTATGTGTCTCCAAATTTTGTAACAGCAGTGTTACGTTCACTGGAAAAAAAATGTGACGCGCAAAAATCATTATAACCTACAGAAGACGAAGCAATAGGTATGAAACAAACACATTAATTAAGCATTTTAAAAATCGTACAATCCTGTTTTATTCATTTTTCATCCATATAGATGTTTGCAAGGATTTCCATCATACTTTTTCATAAAGTATAACATTTGTTGATGGACCATGGCATCGATAAGACCAATTGACAAAAATCAAATACATCTGTCACAAATATTTGCTCTAAGCGAATTCTCTAATGATCTTAGTATTTCTAAAGTTGAAGCTATTTTGAATAACGGTTTTAATGTGAATTACGTATTACCAGTTGACGATTCAGTTAATTATGAAAAAACAAAACCTGACTTGCTAGGATGTTCTGCGTTACATTTTGTTGTTAAAAATCCTTGGCTAAATAGAGTAAAAATTCTCGACTTGCTTCTGACCAAAGGCGCTGACTTTACTCACAAAAATCACGATGGACTTACTCCGTTGTGTTTACTTTTTTACAGATTTGTAATAAATAACTTCATGTACGAGTATTCAACATGTGAAGCTATGATCAACCGATTACTACTTGCTCATTATGAATCCAACAATACAGACAATCCCCATTGTAAAAATGGAATATCTCATTTTCACATAGCATGCATTGCTAAAAATGTCAAGATGGCTAAATTCTACTTGGAAGCTGGAGTTCCTGTCAATCTAGCTATTCACAACACTTCAAAAATCATCCCTGGATTCACACCACTACATATTGCCATCAGAAACAAAGACATAGACATGATTCGCTTGCTTTTAGAACATGGCACAGATTACACCTGTTTGAATGCCAATGGTATGAGTATTTTACATTTGCTCAGTGATGAACATTGTCGTGACGATTTCTTTACAAAAATTAATGAACGCTATGATAATGAAGCATTAAAAAATAGTCATATATTAGGTTTCCTGTCACAAGTAAGCACCAACGATTTCAATCCCCTTGATCAAATAGGCTTTACAAAATTGCATATGTATTGCATAAGACATGATAATGCAGAAAGACTGGAAGACCTACAAGGGTATTTAAAAAGAGATGACAATATTAATGCAACTATTAGCAAAGATTCACCTTTATGGCCAGGTTACAGTCCACTGCACTTTGCTACTCACTGCAGAAAGAAAATGATACTGCTTCTGAAAAATGGTGCGGATTTTTTGGCTAAAGATGCAAACGGCATTACCCCACTTGATTTTTGCATCAAGAACAAATGTAAACTTATTAGCATTAGCTGCATTTTAAAGAATTACAGTGCTTTAAATCCTGTTCAATCTCGGAATACCATTTTAATTGACTTCTTGCGTGCTTTGAAAACAACAGATTCGTTGAGTGAATATTTAAACAAAGTCAATGTCAATACTGCCATCCCGTGCAACTCGCTCTTATGGCCAGGCTATACTTTACTACATTTAGCTGTAGTCTTATCAGATGAATTTCACAGAAAAAAAGTCAACTTATGTTTGAAGGAAGGTGTTGACATTACGGTGAAAGATGCCAATGGTTTAACTGCGCTTGAACTTGCTTTCCAGATGAAAAAGACAGGCCATGTTAGTGCTATTTTAGAAGCCTATGCCGATGATTCTCACGAGATAGACAAACAAAACATAAAACTCTTTCATATAGCGTGTGCATACAGAAATGAGGTGGTAGTGAAAAAATTTTTATCCGCTGGATTTGATCCCGACACACCTTTACTAGATGATTTTAAAATCCTTTTGAAATCATATCACGACCGTAATCAAAAAGGACCTTTAAACTTGGGCCATACCCCTCTCCTGAATGCAGTGTATGATTTTTGGTCCAAAGATTTAGCTAAATTGCTCCTTGAGTTCAAAGCTGACCCTCACATCGTTGATGCTGATGGTTTCACATGGATACATCGGTCATTCTTTGGTTTCAACTCTTACCATGACAGTCGAAATTTATTGCTGCCACTTATCAAAGCAAAAAAATCAAATCTCATAGCTCCTGGTGGATTGTCTTATCTACACATAGCCTGTTACGCTGGTACCACATCAATAATTAAAAGCTTGTTGACATCCAAAAATGTAAACGAACCAATCACCAGTGAATTGTTAAAGTACATTAAACATCCCCCCGGTTTCATCAGTGTGGGAGATACCCCGCTCCACTTTGCTGTCAAAGGTGTTAATGAAAAAAATGTCATGTTTCTCTTGCGTAATGGTGCAAATGCAGGAGCAAAAAACGCAGATAGCCTTACTCCACTGCATGTTGCCTTGACCAGCACTAGGTGTAGACTCAAAACTAATCTAGTTATAAAACGTCTATACGAAAAGTCTTGCAGAAAATGTAATGTTGATGAAGTAGGGTTTACCCCATTACATGTGGCCTGTGCTCAGCAAGATGCAGCTTGGATAGATAAGTTGCTCAGAGATGGAGGAGACATAGATAGTCAGATTAATTCTGATTCCCCAATATGGCCTAGTTATACTCCTGTAGATATCATTAGTAATAAGTATTTTTATGAAAAAAATGTCAATGCCATGAATGTTCTACTCAGTTATATTGTCACAAAGGTTGAAAACTCTACGTTTACTGTTCAGGAGTTACATGGTAATGTAGTTTTCACGTATACTTTGTACAACTATTTTAAAAAACTTAAATTTTTTTGTAGCAATTACTAAAATGCCCTACTTAACTCAGTGTGACAACACGCTCATTTAGTCGTAAGAAAAGTATTAATTTGAATATTTGTATTAAAACTAGCACAACCAAAACGTCGAAAGATAACTTCATCAAAGGACTCCAAGGACACTTTCGATACAAAACTATTACTATTTGCTTTCCACAATAAGTGTATGGGGAGACAATATGACGTCGTTGAAAAATTGATAAAATTAGGTGTTGATGTTAACGCACCTAAGAACTGTTTTACAGTATGTGATGCTGGTTATACTCCATTACATTTCGCTGTTAAATATGGAAGCAAAAATGTGATTGAGGTTTTAGTACAACACGGAGCTGATGTTACTTTAGAGGATCCGCAAGGATACACTCCTCTGCATCTTGCTGCAGAAAAGTTTCCAGATAAACTTGAAATACTCCTAAGGTATGGTTTAAGCATCCATGAAAAAATTTTTATGTAAATACCTCAATTTGGACTCCATTGGTCAGATACCAAGGTCATTAATTATTTTGATTCATGCATGTTACAGTGCACTAATAGAGATATTTCATTCATTACTTACTTTAAACCTTTTTACATTATTAATAGTTACTTTATTATTTTAATTATTTTAGTACATGTCGATTGAACTTGGAAATGAAAAATACATTTGGCCAAACTTTGATGAATTCACTGTCAAATAATAGAAATGCGCATCGTAGACACTTTCTAAATTTACTACAAACTGATGCATCACAAAACATTAGTTTGTCCACGAAGATGTGTCTTTTGAAAACCTTATTTAAAAAATATAGTGGGAAAAGTCTTGAATCTTTAATTAACTACATTCCAAACGTAAACGATGTAGATGAAAATGGTGATAATATTTTTCACCATCTTGCTTCTAGTACTTTTGAATTTGATTTGAACTTTAGCCAGTTTGTTAACAATATTAAACTTCTTATTGAAAAAGGTTGTGAAATTGATCAGCAAAACCGTTATGGTAAGTTATTAAATTTTTTTTTTTTAATTACTGTAATCTAAAATACTGATATTTACTGATCTGATCCCCAAATTTAATTTCTGCAAAGTTATGTTAAAACCTGTTGTGTTGATGAAACTGATATGATACATTCGTTTTAAAGTATATAGTTTGAGTAGAAATATGTAATAAAATCTTAAATAAAACTTATGTTTGATTTGCACAGGTCAAACACCACTACACAGTGTGATACTGTCCAACAATTTACCATATCTTCAAGCATTGATAGGTATTGGAGTTGATGTTAACATCCGCGACGCGAGTGGAAACACAGCATACATGTACTGCTATGAAGATGGCTTGTTTGATAATATAAACGAGCATATTTGTAAAATAAATGATGCTGGATTATATCTTGATCCTTTGAACAAAAAACGTTGTGAATCACTCAATTCACCGGAAAATTCATTAGGAGAATCTCCTACGTGGAGTACTCTATTATTTATTATGGAAAAGATTGATATTACCAAGTCAATTACTCTACGCGATGTTTTGACTGATGAAATGGTAATGAGATTTCCTCTGATGCCTTTGAACCAGCGTCAAGCCATTTTAGAATACATCAACTCTGATTTTTTCCATATAATGTTTTGGAAGTGGGTTCCTGTGTTCAAAATGCAAGAACGAAAAGCTCGAAAAAGATTAGAGTTATTTGGGCCAGCCGTAATTTCATTGCAAGATCTTCTAGACCCAAGATTACCTGTGCACTGCATAGAAACTATTTTAATACAGTTGAATAATGACGTGTGGAATAACGTGATACGTGCCAAAAATATTAATTGATTTTATTAGATGTAGTTAAGTTTTAACGAAGTAGAAAGTAGTTTATATTTATTATTTTAATTATAACAATTTAAATTTTGCGAGATTTGTTGCTTTTCATTAAAATTTTGTGTTAATAAAATTATTAGCAGCCTAAGGTATTTGTCCACCTAATGTTGACAATACAATAATTTTGTTTCGATTCTAGAATTTTTTTAACCATAGTTAGTATCACTTTGCTGACTTCCATTACTGCTGACAAAATTCATTTTACTGTAAATTTTGCTCAGTTGTTAATTTTCACTTATGTAATGAACATGGTCGTTTTTTTGATAATAGTTTTTAAAGTTTCAACTTGGAACCGCATTGATCACAATACCGTTATATTTAAAACTTGTTTAACTTAACGTTTAATTTTTATAATATAGACTTGTGTTATGTATAATAGTGTATAATAGCTTTTGTCTATTTATGAGGTATATGTTACAGTAAATGTATATAATTATAAATGTACTAATTAATGTTTGTTATGATCAATTAAGAAAAGTTTTGTCTCACCCTAAATACACAGGAAAAATTAAGTAAATTTTATCTGTTTAGTGTACTTACCAATTAACAAACTTCCTTTGAATATAAACAATGAAGCAGAAATAAATAAGCATATATTTTTCAGTGCACTAATTCACACTCACTATATGTATATATGTATATGTATATACATGAGTAACATTTTAATATAGTGCTCAGTTGCCCTGTTAATAAATACATGAATCATGAATAAAAAATATTGGTGAGCTTATTTTGTTAGTTTACAGTATACTAAACAAATATTAATATATGTTTCAAGTTTCAACTGTAATTGAACTGCAAGTACAAAAAGCTGCGTACGCTCTTATAATTAATAAATTAATATTAATAAGTTAACTTGGGTTATTCTTAAGTAAAAATCTTCATCACAATCGTATGATTTTTCATGATAAAAATAATTAATAAATTTAGACAATAAACCAATTGATCGATTAAAATTGGTTTTAAAAAAAAACTTTTTTTTTTCGGTATTACTATAAAAAATACTCGAGACGGTAAAAGTTGAAAAAAAAAAAAAAAAATTATCAGATGTATTAACTTGCACTCTTGATTATTTTGAACATTTCATGTTATTTTTTTTACGTTTGAAGTTAACGAATAAGAGAAACTTTTGAAGCATAAGAAGATAATATATACCCATTTTTATACTTAATGGATGATTGACAATTGTTTAAATATACGATACAAATTGAAACGATTGGAACTAACGAACAATAATATTTTGGAACTCTGGAATGAGGAGCGCTCTGTGTCAGTACTGTCCGTAGTGATCAGGTGATCACACACACTGATCACTATACTTAAGTAAATAGTGATCCGAGTTATCTGAGAGTTATTTGAGTGATCAATCTACATTCCTTTTTTTATCATCGTTATTTCGTTTTCATTAAAATTAAATTACTAATACTATTGCAATTTAGTTGAATTTATTAATTTGATAGTTTCTCCGATGTTAACGAACCCGTCGAAGTGCAATTATAACCTAGAAATAAAAGTAATAGGTATACGTTTGTATTATTAGTATCAGAAATTAATACGCAACATATCTAATGTTGATGTACTTCTGTGTTAAAAAATATATCTGCTATTCTGCTGTACGCACATACATGTGGTCTACAATATTTATTGTTCATTAGGTTGAATGATTTAATGAGTGATTATTTCAGTGATTTACTTAACAAATTAACTAAAACATAGTTGATTGCTTTAAAAAACATAAATAATGACTTTTTAATCTTCATTTTATTTTACCGTAATCACACAAAGCACGTACATTTTTTTCCTAACAATAGCCTATTTTTAGTACTTAAAAATTGAGTGATGTTTCACATTATTAATACGATAATTTTTTTTACAGATGTAATAAATCACAATAAACTGAATTCTGACTTAAATCAAAGGTTTCCTTGTAGTGATTAATTCAAAAAAAGATTGATTTAATTGATTTACCATGTCAGCCTCAGCAGTAGTAGACAAGAATCAAATGAAATTGTCGCAAATACGAGAACTAACACAAGCGTATAAGAGAAACAAACTAGAAATTTTAAGCATTATAAAAAGTGATTTTGATATCAATTTTGCTGTACCAGTTAACAATCGTCTTCAGTATGATAAAACTGAGTCGGCCTTATTTGGCTTCACTGCTCTACATTTTGTGGTTAACAGCAATTATAGAAATAGTGAATATATAATTTATTTAATAAACTTATTACTAAGTCGTGGAGCAGATTTTACTCTTAAAAGTCGGAACAGCTTTTCTCCATTGCGCTTGGTTTTTGAGCAAATGATGTTTTCCAGGAAATGCCAATCAGAACATTCTTTTTATATACCTCTAATCAACCGATTACTACTTGCTCATTATGAATCCAACAATACAGATAATCTCTATTGTAAAAATGGAATATCTCATTTCCACATAGCTTGTGCTGCTAAAAGTCCAGCGATTGCAAGATTTTATTTGAAAGCTGGAGTTTCAGTTAATGAAGCTATTCATAAAACTTCGGATATTCTTCCTGGATACTCACCTTTACACATAGCAATCAGAAATAAGGACAAGGCTATGGTTCACTTGCTTTTGGAACATGGGGCAGATTACAATTGTTTAAATGCTGATGGAATGAGCCCATTACAGTTACTTAATCACAAGCATTGGGGCAGTGAGTTAGGTAGAACGCAAAAAGTACAATTTCAAAGCGAAGCATTAAAAAATAATGCCATACTTGATTTTGTACTGCAACTCCGTACAAACAATTTCAATCCTCTTGATCGTATAGGCTTAACAAAGTTGCATATGCACTGTATAAGACGTTTCAATTCTGACACCTTTGATGAAATAGAGGAATATTTTATGGATAATGTAGATGTCAATGCCACTACTAGATTAGATTCACCTGTATGGGCTGGTTACAGTGCATTACACTTTGCTGCTCACTGTAGTAAGCAAATGGTGATATTGCTTTTAATAAATGGAGGTAACCTTTTTGCTAAAAATGCCAATGGCACTTCTCCACTAGACTTGTGTCTCAAGAATTTTAAGCTCACTTGGATAAGCTATATTTTAAAAACTGATAGTACCATAAATTCTTTTCGACTATACGACGCTATTTTACTTAAATCATTGCCAGCATTGCGAACAACTGAAACATTAAGTGAATATTTAAACAAAGTCAATGTCAATACTGCCATCCCGTGCAACTCGCTCTTATGGCCAGGCTATACTTTACTACATTTAGCTGTAGTCTTATCAAAGAACTTGGACACAAAAAATATTTACTTATGTCTGAGGCAAGGTGTTGACATTACGGTGAAAGATGCCAATGGTTTAACTGCGCTTGAACTTGCTTTCCAGATGAAAAAGACAGGCCATGTTAGTGCTATTTTAGAAGCCTATGCCGATGATTCTCACGAGATAGACAAACAAAACATAAAACTCTTTCATATAGCGTGTGCATACAGAAATGAGGTGGTAGTGAAAAAATTTTTATCCGCTGGATTTGATCCCGACACACCTTTACCAGATGATTTTAAAATCCTTTTGAAATCATATCACGACCGTAATCAAAAAGGACCTTCAAATTTGGGCCGTACTTCTCTCCTGAATGCAGTACATGATTTTTTATCCAAAAATTTGGCTAAATTGCTCCTTGAGTTCAAGGCTGACCCTCACATCGTTGATGCTGATGGTTTCACATGGATACATCGGTCATTCTTTGGTTTTAACTCTTACTATGATAATCGAAATTTACTGCTGCCACATATCAAAGCAAAAAAATCAAATCTCATAGCTCCTGGTGGATTGTCTTATCTACACATAGCCTGTTACGCTGGTACCACATCAATAATTAAAAGCTTGTTGACATCCAAAAATGTAAACGAACCAATCACCAGTGAATTGTTAAAGTACATTAAACATCCCCCCGGTTTCATCAGTGTAGGAGATACACCGCTCCACTTTGCTGTCAAAGGTGGTAATGAAAAAAATGTCATGTTTCTCTTGAGTAATGGTGCAAATGCAGAAGTGAAAAATGCAAACGGCTTGACTCCATTTTATCTTTCCCTGATTACTAGTAATCAAGATCAAAATCAAATAATAAAGCATTTACTAAAAAAGTTTAATAAAAATAAAACATCAGATAACGTAGGACTAACTAGGTTGCATGTTGCCTGCGCTCTTCGAGATATACCATTGATGAAAAAACTATTGAAAGATGGAGAAGACATTAACCACCAGATTAATTCTGATTCGCCGATATGGCCTAGTTGTACTCCTACAGATTTGATCAATATGTATAGGAAATATGATGTGAATGATTCCGATAGCATTAGAGTGATTGTCAATCACGTCCTGAAAATCATTGAAGGTTCAGTATTAGCTACTGATTGGGAGTCACAAGGTAATGTTGCATTGAAAAAATGACGGAATCACCTACATTTTTTTTTTACTATTTCTAAAAAGTACTTTACTTTTTCCTACCTTTGGCATTTTTTCTTAACATTTGGACATTTACTTCGTGCCCTTAGTAAGAAAAATAAAATATACACCTTGCCCGACCTGGTGCGCATCCAACCAGGGCAAGCACCAGTGTGACGTGCGCCCCACCAGATACGACAATCGTTTTTATGTAAAAGGATAAAAAAAATAATTGAGTAATTTTTTTTAATTTTTCAGCTTCAACAAAACGTCGAAAAGTAACTTTGTCAAAGAAGGATAATCGTACTATCAACCCAAAACTATTGTTATTTGCTTTTCACTATAGCTGCATGGGAAGACACTTTGACAACGTGGAAAAGTTTATAAAATTTGGTGTCAACGTCAATGCTCCCAATAATTACTTTGTATATTGTGATGCTGGTTTTACTCCATTGCACTTTGCTGTTAAATATGGAACCACAAATGTAATTGAAGTGTTACTGCAACACGGAGCTGACATTACTCTCGAGGACTCGCATGGATTCACTCCTTTGCATCTTGCCGCGAAATATCATCCTGAAAAACTCGAAGTATTTTTAAGGTATAATTTTTTTAGAGTATTTTGTTCTAGATATTATAGATGTTTAAAGAGCATAATGTTGTCCGCAATCATTAATTTCTATAAAATTTCGTTCAGATAAAACTGATACTCGTCATTATAATTTAGTTTATGATTTATTACAATTTTCCAAATAGTATATCCGTTACACATTTTTTAAACTTTGAAAAAAAATTTTTTATTTTAGATTTTGTAAAGCTGACTTTGAAATGAAAAACACGTTCGGTCAGACACTGATGGATTTACTTTTAAATAATAAAAACACGTATCGTAAACACTTTCTAGCTCTATTAAAAAATGACTTAGCACAGAGCATTAACTTTGAGACTAAAATATCTCTTGTGAAAACCTTGATGCTAATGTTTACTGGAGATAATCTCAAATCTTTAATTGAATACATCCCGAACGTAAACGCTGTGCATATGGATGGTCGCAATATAATCCATTATCTTCATTTGTGTGGAGATTCATTTTGTTCGATATTTGACAAATTTATTAACAATCTTGAAATCCTTTTGGGAAGCGGTTGTGAGCTTGATCAACAAGATATTAATGGTAAGTAAATGTTTATATTATTATTTTTTAGATTTCGAATTGACCTGCTCAAACTCGAGTCAGTAAATAATTAAAGAGAGTAAATTACGTCAAAAATATGTATTTTTGTGCAACCTGTAATTTTTCACATAATCACACTTTTTGCTCCCCCAAAGTGTAGGAGTATCCCCGACTAAAATTTAACAATATTAAAGTCAATTTAAAATAAAAATTTTTATTAACACTTAAATGAGTAATTAAAACTTACAGGATACACGCCGCTTCATCTGGCGGTACAGAACAACAAATTGCAATACGTTAAAGCTCTGATGATGGTTGGAGCTGATGTAAATATTTGCGACGTGAGTGGGAGACCAGCATTTTGGTACTGCGAAGATGATGATTTTGTATTTGACGAATTAAACGATCATATTTGTAAAATGAGTGATGCTGGATTACACGTTGATCCTTTGAACAAAGCCCATAGCGAACGTTTCGACATCAAAGACACAGTAACGTTGTCAAAAATGAAAATAGAAAACATTACCAAGTCATTCACTCTACTCGATATTTTGACCGATGAAATGGTGATGGAATTTCCTCTGATGCCTTTGCACCAGCGTCAAGCCATTTTAGAGTATCCTGACTCTAATTACTTTCGCAGAAACTATAAGAAATGGGTGACTGTATTTAAAATGCAGATAAGGAAAGCTTTGAAAAGGGAGAATTTATTCAAGCCTGCCATTGTCTCGCTGCAACATCTTATAGACCCAAGATTGCCTGTTCACTGTCTAGAGTTTATCTTGATACGTTTGAGTAATGATGATTTGAAAAATATTGTGATTGCGGAAAACGGTGAGTGATTTCATGTATTTCAAATGGTGTTACTATCGTGCAAGTATTTTTATTGATGTTTTGTACCCTAGAATTTACAGAAAAAAAAAAAGAAAATTAGAAATAAATAACTCAATAATATGTAGCATCACCTAGAAATAAATCCATCTTGATTGTCATTTTTACGTCATTATAAACAATGATTACTAACGTTCACAACTAGTGAAGATAACAAAAAAAATCAAATAATTAAAACAAAGTGTAACTTCTTAGTTTAACTATGAAAGCACACTCGATCTGTATCACTACATCCATAAGTCTAATAAATGTAAATGACATTTTAGTGTAAGTTTTTTTTTTTTTTTTTTTTTTTATGTTTTTACTCAAAACAATATAAATATAGAAAGAATCTACGCAATTCTTGTAATATTTTTCATGTATTTTATCTACTGACATTACAACAACATTAATATTTTACCCTGAATCCAAATTTTATACAGCCATGTCTTTGTGAATAAAAGTATTCATCGAACAATTAAAACGTTTGTTTCGTAACAGTATTTTTTTTTTATTTCAATTAAGTATTTCGGACAATATTAAACATCGTCCGTTTATTAGGTACTTCCATACGACCGTTTATTAGGTACTTAAAAAAATTCAAAGAAACAACGAACAGAAAATCAGAGATACAACACTCGACAAAAGTCACCGAAAAATAAAATAGATGTCAAGTTAGAAAATCACATTTGCGAAAGTTAGGAGTGCGCTGAAGTTGCCTTCAAAATATGCTATACACTGTGCGCATTCCTCGTCGCGTGCATATATATGTATCTTTTCGGGCTCAAATACACGTGTGTACTGCGTATATGTAGGCGCAGATAACCGAAAGCTCGAAGCTGAGGGCACCGACCTGTACGAAACGACATCAAGCTTCCTCAAACGCATCGTTTTTTGTTTTTTTTTTGTTTTTTTTTCTTCCAGCTTCGAGAACAAAGCTTCCGCCATGTCTGGTCTCAAATTGAAATCTATTTTTACCCCCGCATGTTCTTTCGATACCTATAGTCATCTCCATACATGCTCCAGCATTATTTCTTTTCTTTCTACACAGCACACAACTTCCAGAGACACAGTAGATCTCTGTTGATCATGTTGAATCAATGGTACAGTTCATTTTTTATTTCTCTCGGTCGAGAATATTAAAAAATTCTACATGTTCTTGTCAATTGTTGGATTAATGTAGCAATTTAATAATTAATTGAGTGGATAATTGAAGGGATCAAATTTTTCAATAACAATGACAATAATTTTAAATTATGAAAATAACAGCAGAAAGGATGATGATAATATAATAATAATAATATATTTCAATTCTCCGTAATTTTCTCATAAAGTATTGGCTTTTAAATCAATATTAAAAATTGTTTATTGATATTCATTGTTAAAATACACGGACATAATGAAAGTTTCATTAAAAATTGGTTAAGAAAGGAAAAAAAATGTACTTCAACCTAGAACGGCGCGTATGATATAAAATACATTTAAAATGGTTGTTTATTTATCTCTTTCGGAATCATTTGTCTGCATTAGAGTCTTTTATAATCATTAAACCCACAAAATGTACGTAAATTGTAAATAATAATCAAGTCGTTACGATATTATATCTTTTTAAGTTTAACTTAATTTCTACTCAATCAACGAAATTGACAATTGACACACCTTTTGTTAACGTTAAGTAAAAAAAAAAAAAAAATTGTTTAGACCTCTGTAAATGCCACTGCAGGAAAGATCACGTCATACGAGTAGTATACAAGTTTTTGAAACTGCATCGGAAAAAATGTAAGGACGAAAAAGTTACGAGATTGTCCCCCAAGTACACGCACAAATATACTTTCTAAAAGCCCCTAAAGGAGTACGGACTTATTTCACGCGTGACCGCCACAAGTTTTCCCCGCGTTTGTACGGCAATTTTTCTGCTTCCCGCTCCCGCGGGACTCCGTATACTTCGGCACTCACTTTATCGAAACGAGTTTATCCGTCTCCTTTCGGCCTCCCACTGCGCGCGAGAACTCGCGTCGTGCATTTCTCGAATGTAAACCACGTACTTACCTAAGTATAAGTAGGTACGCCGCGTGTCTGTTTTGCGAAAGCAGGGATAATGCAATTTTCCCTCTTGTAAGCAGGTATAACGCATTGCTTTCAAAGCTGCTGACATGGTTCGTTTGTTACTTTTTCTTTTCCACGGAGACGAATGTTTCTTATAAAAAAATTATGTATGCTTTTTTTTTGGGAATTTATAATATTTATCCCTGGAAAAAAAATACTGATTTTAATTGTACTCAACAAGTTTAATCATAAATGTTAGACTTTTCACTGATTTTAATACTTATTTGACCCATAGGTATGTTTTAATTTTACCAAAAATAATGAAAGTCAACTTACATTTATGTACGCACTATGTAGAAAAAAAATGATAATAAAAATCTTGCATTCCAGACTACTTTAATAAGAAGCATCTATACACTGTCAAACATTTCTGAATCTTCATTATTATTAATTGTGTGTTTTTTATAATTTAAAAAATGCCTTATCTCTTCGTAAATATATTTAAAAATGTACTCGATACTTTAAATGTACTTCCAATGCTTATCAATTTTGTGATATTTATATTTATTGAACAAAAATTTATTTACTTTACCACCATTGAATTATCCACTAAAATGTTTTTTCGTCACCATTTATATTCTATGCATGGAATCATTACACCTTGTAATTATTATTAAATATTTATTCAGTTAATTAATACAGTTGAAAAATTTTATCATGATGAATAAATAATAATTAAGTAATTTAGATTAAACAATTAAATAAGCCAAAGACAAACTTGATAACTATGGAAACAATAACCCAAAATCGTGTAATACTGACGTTACTCTTTACCTAAATAATGAAAAAAAAAAACTCACGAATCAGGGTGGACGGGGCTTGATTTACCAAACAACATAAAAAAATGAACGAATTGATGCGTTCATTGCGCAATGGCTGTAGTCGAAGGTGTAGGAGAAGGCAAAATAAATAATTGGAATTTTCCTCCTCGGGTCTGTAGATGTACAAAAAGGTCCCACAAAATCATCGCCTCTAGTTGTACGGGCCCTTTTCTCTCCATACAATCCTTTCGCAATCTTGAAATCAGCAATCTCCTATTCCTCATCCATTATTCTTTGACAAATGAGTGTTGTTGACCTTTCAACGACAGCGACGATAACCCGTTTAAGTGGTGCCAAAAAAAAAAAAAAAAAAAAAAAATGTTTGAAACCCCAAAATTGAGGGCCGTATATAATAGGTTTTTGTACATATACGAGAGTACGAGATACATAGGAAGGTGGAGAGAGAAAGGAAGAAAAAAAGAAAGCGGTAGCTGAGATTAAACGCGACCGGCTGCGCCACTGACTCCCGCGAGTTATTCCCTGATGTATATATACAAGCATCCAGCATAGCAGCAGTGAACGCGTGTTTCACCCTTTTAGCCCTGAAATGTGAGACGCGCATATTTGTGCGTATATATACGCGTTTGTGTGCGTGTGTACATATATGTTATACTTACACGCCTCCTTAGCCTCCGTGATCCACCTCCTCCTTCTCTTCTGTCGCTCACTTCTGCGTACGCTGCACCTTCACATGTGCCTTGTAATACGCCTATCTTTTTCTCCTCCACTTCTGTATTTCTCTCTTATTTTTTTTTTATTTTTTTATTTTTTTTCCCCTTGCAATTTTTTGTTGTTGTTAGTTTACTCCCAAAGAAAACAACGGCATGCCGTATAGCATCGCTTACGAGCTTTGTCGCGTTTATTTGCGCTCGACGGTCCGAACGGTTTCGAGAACTTTTTGCACAATAGGTATACACCCTTGCGTGTGCCTTTGGCTCGTGAGGCAATTTCTAAGTGGATGACGGTAAAATACGTCCTTGATGAGCAGTCAACGAAATTTTCCTTACCTGGGAAGTTTTGTTGCGCTCTTGGGAGGCTTTCATCCCTGAAATCAAAACGACAAAGTTTCAAAGAAATCATAAAAATTGTAAAAAAAAATTGAGACTGTCGTTTCGGGCATGGATGTCTTGTGGTACCCGTGTTTATTATATAAATTTACTTTGTTTATTTAAATAATATGCAACGCAATGGTGAGTTTTTCAAAGTGTTGAAAAAAAAAAAAAAAAAGAAAAAATTAAAACTATTTTTAGTTATTGCAGTTATGGGTACTGAACTCAGTCACTTGCTTGTTGTTACGATATTTAGGAGGTGAGTTTTCTTTTTATTATAAGTGAAATAAAATCGTACGCGCAATTTTGGAGATAAAAACAAAATAACTATAACATAAAAAAAGAATCAGAATTTAGAAATTTTGTATATACAAAAACTATCCATTTCAGAAAAGTATTTCGGGAATTTTTCTGCTGTTGGGACAAAAAAAATGATTTAAAACAAGTTTTACCCTCAAATTGAATTTATTTCGCATTTGAGAAAAAAATAAAACATTTAAAATGTATGTATCCAGGGTCTTGTTCCCTACTGCACATATATGTCTAAGTATGTACACGTTTATTGTTGTTTGTAAAAAGATTCGGCACAATCGGCACACACCGTAATAGCCAAACGTATATACATGCACATAACCATTACCATTCGCAAGCTGCGCAAGTATATATATAATTATGTAATTTGCGCGCGAGAGCTTATTGGCTCGATGGCCTATGATATCGGGGCAAGAGTATAGGGGTGGGGTTATAAAAATTAATTAGCCTGTCAGCTCGTACGATCGCCCCGGGCTCCATCACTTTAATGCGATGTTCACGTATGAGAGTTACACTGCCATCAAACGAACTCGCTATTAAAATCAACGTGAATGTGTACAAGCATGAGCATTTCTACGAAAAATAGTTTAGTCAAGAATTTCCCAAAATTGTTTATAAAACCTTGTGTTTGCAAAAATATTTAAAAAATTATTGAATATACATAAAATGATGTGTTACATGCTGTTCCAGTAGTTAATTTTTGTTGCTACCGGGACGGAACAATATTATTTTTCTATTTTTTCTACAATGGTAAGGAAATATTCCTAATAATTTTTCGTGCCGTTAGTAATTTTTCACTCGAAAATTCACGAAATTTTAACTATTTTTAAATGTTTTACTTGAAGTCTTTTTTTACTGAGCACACAATTCCCAAGAAAAATTTTTAAAAAGGCAAAATGTCACACTGAATTTATCATTACATACATTTTATGGCATCTCTGGCGGTATGACGACAGAAAAATTCCTAAATCATAACTAAGAAACAGAACTTTCAGAAAATTTTAGCCGGCGTTTTTTATGGAAACAGCCATGTACCTATATGTACTCATACAGCTGCTCTTGATGGTTATTACTTTCTGTGCCATAAAGTACCGAAGGATTGATTTACTTGGGGCTCAATATTGATTCTGCAGGGATACCTTTATCGACATCTTCTAATGAAGAAAATTATTGACCTCTACAGTTAAATTGAATCACTCGAAATTACATTTGTTATTTACAGACGTTACAAAACTGAAATATGAAGTGCTTGAAGCAACAAGGAACATGACTGAATTTTTTTTTAATTTCGACCGGAAAGAGTAAAAAATAAAGTAAAATTAAATTAGCTACTTAAACTGATTGTGAGGGAAAAAATTAAAAAAACAATACTGCTAGATATAGTCATTTTTACTGATTTACTGTAATAATTATTGTTTAGCATGAACAAAAATAGGTTGTCAAAAATAAAAATTATCTAGACAGTGGAATGACAGTGTAATTTAGTAATTAATACCATCATAGTAGTAATTAAAAAAAAATTTATTTTCTTTTAGTGTTATGAAAAAAAAAAAAAAAATTAATTTTATAAATTTACTAGCAGAACATAGTAAAGTTTGAAGACTTTTTCATTAAAAAATTTACCATTTATTATGATTCTAAAAAGCTTCTTGATCAATAAAAACAATTGTCTTTAATTAATTACATACAAAATTAGATCACCAGAAAAATATTCCTAAATTTTTTGGAATAGTTTTACAAGGAATTCTTTTAGTATTTAAAATACAATCTATGTTTTTCTTGATAGTTGTTTATTGTTTTTTCGAGTAAACCAACCAGATTTTTTTACAGTAGTCCAATGTAGTGGCCAATATCTAGTTGTTAACACAGAAAAAAATAATTAGAAAAAAAAAAACTAAAAACTAAATACTGTTCTTTAAGAATTGATGGGTCCTTTTATTCGAGATTCACCCCAAGAAACTGTAATTTAATAGTATACTATTAAATATATATTGAATATATTCTGTAAACGTAATTTTCAATTTGATTTATTTTTCAAATGTAATTTTAATTAAATTAATTTAATTTCAATCTTAATAAATTTAATTTTAATCAATTTAATTTTTTGTCAAATTTTTTCTCTTGAAAAATATAAAGCGTTAATTTTGTAGAAAAAACTTTTTTTTTTGTATTACTTGATAATAATCTACTCTATTATGTTACAAAAAGGTGATAAAACAAATTTTTCTTCAAAATTAAGTGTTTAGGTATATATTTTTATAAAAATTGTTACTCAAAGTCCATTTGCGCAAGTTTGAAAATCATACTTATCTGTAAGCTGCAAAGAGCTGTAATAACAAATATACCAATGAGCAACTTAGTTGATGCAGTTTCCATTGCTCTTTACTCGCTTCGCTGTGTCAATATCCCGTTGGATATGCTCTACACGTGCATCGTACGTGCAAGGTGATCCCGCAAGCTCAGTTGCCACAAAATTGAAAAAAAAAAAAAAAAAATTTATCAAAGCAAAAAGTAAGAAAAAAAGATCGTGAGAGAAAGATAGGAGTAGATACTCTTGGATACTATTCTGCCTGCCTGTGCTCGGATTAGCCAACATCAAGAGAAAGAGAGATATATATAGGGTAAGACGGTGACAGGGATCTCGCCGTTCGCTCGGCTGCCTGATAAATCATGGATGGCTGCGGTGTGGAAGTTGGGCTTCTCTATTGTGGACACATGGGCGAGCCCCATAGCTGCAACAACCGACAGACTGCGTTCTCTTTCTCCTTTGCTTTTTCTGCACACTGTTTTCGCCCGAGCACATTGACACAAGTATTTGGGAACCTTTTGCTCGCACCCTTTTTTTTTTTTTTTTTTTTTTTTTTTTTTTTTTTTTTTTTAATTTTGGCCTTGCTTTCGATTTCTTGCTCTTTTTTTTTAAGTTCCAAGGGCTTCCCCTTCACTTTTGAAGGAAAAAATTTACAGAGAGATGGGTGTATTTTTGGAATTTAGTGGTTTAAGTTTTTTTTTTTTTTTAAGCACGAATTCTTATACAGTGAATTTACACTTTAGTCTACAAAAATCAGTTGTACACAATATAGTAAACAAATGTAGTATCACTACAAGCTACACCCGTTCAATATACTTGCAGCTGAAAAAAACACGTGTTTTTGATGAATGTCGCTATAACTCACTATTCCCATGGATATTTTACAAAGACATCGCACTGTATCCAGATACGCATGTATCTTTTTCATAATGACAGTGCTGTGATTTAAGGATATTTTTTATAATTGCGCTAAGGATTTCGAATATAAATATCGCAGAGACTCAGAAGTAAGTGAGGAAGTACCTTTTAATATTTAGTTATAAACGAATAACTTGAATTACAAATCAATTTTAAACATCTTATTTTGTTTTAACATAAAATTACTTAAATCGAGAAAGTCTCAAAAAAAAATTACATTTACTTTATTTCATTACATTTAATTAGACGTAAAAGAAGACAAAAAAAAAATTTTGCATAGTTAATATAATAACACCCATAATCAGCTACGAATGAGTATAGTTGAGATGGATGTGTGGTTAAAAAAAGGGAGCAAAAATAATCATGGATACATTTTTTATTCAATTATATCGAAACAACCTGATACTTATGTTTATTTTGTTTTTCTCTCGCAATGAATGTATAAGTAAGTGTATATGCACGACTTTTTCATAAAACAAGTGTACCCGTTAATCTTACATTGTGTACCGCTCAACACGCAGATAAAGCCGCAAATGAATTCCAGTAGTAAACCATAAGTGCACCGCAAGACAATGAAAAAAAAAAAGAAAACAAGGAAACCAAGGCCTTATAATATGTTGTCACGCATCTATGTTCTTACATCTGCAAATGTTCCAAGCAGAAGAAAAAAAAAAAAGGCAGAAAAAAACGGAATCGAAGCATCAGTGTACATGGGTACGCGCGCGTCTGACCACAACGCAACCTCACTACTTACTCAGGTTTGTTGTTCGCGCGGCCAACATGATGTTGTTGCGGGTAAGTGTGCAAAACATCCATGGCTTACGTTTTATGTCCCTGTGATACGAACAGTAGCTGCGGGGTCTATACCAGAGAGAGCGACCACTGCACTTCAGTATTTCTTGGTGGCTGTACACTTACGTGAACGTACATACATACATATACAAGACCTACTGTTACGTATATTTGTGGTCATTTTTCTCCTTTCGCATGTTATACAAATCACTAATAACGAGGTGATAAGTAAGTATCCGTTTTATAACATTGTTTTTGCAAAAAAAAAACATTACTTTCAATTTTATTTTACAAAAAATAATTTCTAACATATGGTTTTTTTATGAAACGATACATTTGTTATTATTTTATAGAAAAATTTTTTATTTTGTATATATAAATTACAGTTTAAACTAGTACATTGTGCAAAAAGTACCTATACGAAAATCTTACGAGTGTGACAATTAACCGTAAGCTATAATTTTTTAAACGATTTATGGTAACTGCACAGTGTCCGAAGGCCCGATCTGAGTACAGTATGCAAAATGATTTCTTCAAAGGATTTGCGCATAATTGCTTCGCTCAACATACCTACGGTTTTTTTAACTGCAAAACGCGTGGAGATAAAGAAAAATATTCGTCTAAAAAGCAAAACTGCATCTTTTTTAGCGAAAAAAATACTGTGCCATCTGTATACCAATGTAAGCATGTTATGTACGAAAATGTGCACAAAACAAACGTTTATCGCGCGTGACAAAGTCTAGCAGTAAAGATCAGAGATCGCGTTTACATGAAGCTCCATCGTTGGTTTTATTTGATAGAACTCGTGTCGGTTATATGTATACAAATAGTCGCGTGTACAGTTGTAGCCCTTATTCTATCTCGGCGCGTACACAGGATCTCTTTTGTATAATATACACGCGCTCGTTGAATCAGAGGGCCAGTGATGCCGATGTTCTGCGCTCAAGGTATGTATTCATTCGAAGGGATACAGAAACAAAAAAAAATCACGCATGTGTGGGGAGGTGTATAGAGTCGCGCGCGCCACACCAACGGAACAGAAATAGCAAAGATCCGCTCTCTCTCTCCGCGTATACGAGAGGAGGAAAGAAGGAGGTGGGCTGTCGTTCGTATGCCGAAATAAACGCGAATTTTCGACGAACGATCGTATAGCGATCGGACGCGCGCAGGTATACGTACATGCGCACACGTGCGTATTATGTGCACCAAGAGACGAGAAAATCTTTTGTTTTTTGACTCGTTAATCCCCCCCCCCCTTGTGCGACCCTAATCGGCTCGAAAAGTAGGAAAATGGAACAAAGAGACTCATTAGATTTTAGCATGCAGTCCAAGAGACCAAGGAGGAAGAGGAAAAACTTTTGTTTGCCTTTCCTTGCACGTTTATATTAAACATTTGTGTTAGTGCCCATACGTTTCTTGGAATTGATTTTTGTTTTGGGTTTCCGGCCCGATTAACGCTTATGGGGAAAATTAGTTTGGACGATAATACTTTGTTTTCCTCGACGGAATGAGTAAGATGAAATTGAATATGCGAAAAGAAACAAAAATCAAGATTTTCATAAGGAGGAGGGTAACGGGAAGGAAAAAATTAAAATTGACCTCAAACAAAAGAACATTGAAGTAGCAAATGTAGAGTGTATGGAAAATAGCCATTTAAGTCGAAGACCTTATCTAATTCGATACAATAGTCAAGTCAAATTGGTTTTGTGGATAGGGAAAACATTGTGGTTGGAAAAATGGGAACAAATTATAAAGTGATAATACTTGGATATATGTATAAATAAAATTGAGAAATCGAGACTAGGAACACAGAAGGAAATTATTTGCCGAAAATTACTCAATTAGGGTTGTAGAGTTACATGATCCAAACTTTGCAACAAACTTTCACCATCAAAAAATGCATAAAAATTAAAAAATAAAATAAAATAAAATAAATAGTATACTAAAAAAAATTTATATAAATATTTCGAAAACAAAAAATTGAAACATTTATTTCACACAATTAATAATAAAATTTAATACATGAAATGTATTTCACTTATTAGACAAGAAATTATTTTTTTAATATTTGATTGTCAATACTTATAAACATAAAAATAAAAATTTATGCTAAAAATTTTATACTTTTTTTTTATAATATAAAAAGCAGCTAAATTTTTTGCAGCAAAAATAAATTAAAATTAAAAAAAAAATAAAAAAAATATAGAAAAATATTTTAAAATGTATTTAAATATTTTATTCCGCATAATGTACATTAAAATTAATTTTAAAAAATGTATTTTAGTTATCAGACAGAAAAAAAATTTGTTATTTAATATTTCATTATCATTAATAATAAATAAAAATTATGATTTATACTAGAAGTGTTTTACTGTTTTTTTTTTTTTTTTTATAACTCAATACGCATCAAATAAAAAAAAACACTTTATTGTAAATATTAATTAGTAAAAAATAATAATGTATGCTTAGGGTATTTTTTTATTTCATAATTCGTAACAAAATCTTTTTCAGCAAAAAAACATTACTATGTGAAAAAAATATTAAAACTTAAATAAGTCTTTCAATATTTTACTTCACGTACTAATACAATCAAGTTTATTTTGAAAAATGTATGGTATTTATCAGCCAGAAAAAAATTTGTTTTTTTTATTTTTTATTGTCAGTACTGATACATAACAAATAATAATTTATGCTAAAAATATTTCACTTTTATTTTTTGATTTTTCTATAACCCAATGTATAGCAAAAAAAATTACAATTTGAATAAAAAAAATTTTTTAAATATAGAAAAATATTTTTAAAAAGTTATTAAATATTTTTATTTTACCTTATATATAATTAAATTTATTACTTAAATTGTATTGTACTTATATCCACTATAAAAATTTTTTTTTTTTAATATTTCATTGTAGATAATTTTTTAACACCATTATACGCATAAAATTTTTTATTTTTATATTTTATTGTAAAAACCAATTAATCAAAAATAATAATGTATGCTAAAAGTATTTTACAGTTTATTTTAATACTATTATGCGTAACAGTATTTTTTTCAGCAAAAAAAACATTGCAATGTGAAAAAAAAATGTTTTAAAAATACAAAAAATACTTAAATAAATCTTTAAATATTTTTCTTCGCGTACTATATAATAAAATTATTTACAAAAATGTATTGTACTTATCAGCTAGTAAAATTTTTTTTTTAATATTTCATTGTCAGTACAGATGAATCAAAAACAATAATGCATGCCTAAAATGTGTTCCTTTTTTTTCCATAACACAATATGCAACAAAAAAAAAAAAAACCTAAGAAAATATTTTATTTTACATAACATACAATAACAATTATTGTAAAACATACGTTTTACTTATCGACGATGAAAATATTTTTTAAATTATTTTATTGTAAATACTGGTGAATAAAAAATTTTTTTTTCTATACTTCTACGACATAGCATTATGCATGTACTGAAAAGTATTGTAAATCGAGACTTATGCTCGAACGTAACGAATTTGTTTAGTTCATATTTATTATTAAATTAATTGATTAATTAAATATTGACATTTATTAATGGGTCACTAGACGGTCTCAAGACTTGTTTTTATTTATATGCAAGATACTTCTTAATGATTTAATTTTAGAATTCAAACCAAAAAATGTTTCAAAACATGCAACAATTACAGAAAAAAATTACAATTTTTAAGATGTTTAGTCTCAGCTCCGAATGTAATTTATTATCTTTAATTACATCATTTAATGATTTTATAACTTCAACAGATGCAAGATTCATCTCAGCATCGAGACTGAATTAAATTTGGTACTTTCAGACATCCCTCAAAAAATAAAAAATAAAACCCAATTTCATCTTTTACACCCCTTAAGAATGGGACACACCTGCGCGTATGACAAAAATAGGGAAACAGCATCCGAAAAACCTGCTGTAGAAACAATATATTTAATTGGTCTGAAACCTCCTCAAAACGAGCAGCGAAAGAGAAAAAGAGAGTGAGAGAGGAAAGAAAAAAACAATAATAAATCAGCCTGAGATCACAGCGGCCTTTAAAAGAGCTTACCCAACGATCAACACCGACATCTCTCCAATCGACGCACACTCGGCGCATCAAATCACTCAAGCCGTCGTCCGATGGCTCCCGTATTAGCGGCATTCCTCTCCGTTTTGGTCTACATTCGCGTTCACCGTTAACCATCGCTTTGATGGCTATACACACACATTCGGGGAAAAGGATTCCGGTTACGATCGTCAACGCGGCTGTAGTACGGAAGATACACACTTATTGTGTACACGTGTACAATACGGGCACACGAGTATAATATTTTTCACAGCTCCAGTATAAAGTGTTCGCGTGACGGTGAGCTATTATATCTGTACATTTTGCGCGAAAAATTCGCGTGTAATTTGACGTGCATATATACGTATATAAGTATGCCCCACCGATGTATATATAGCTCCCGGGCACTCTCTCTTACATATGCGCATATAATACATCGACGCTCCGTGTGTTTGTATACTTATGTATTGGGGCAATTTTTTCGCCAAGGGCCCCCGGTCGCGTGGACCCCTCTTAAACTATTACGCGTCCACGCCTTCTCCGGCCCTACCATTTTTCATTCCTTCGGCTTTTTTCGGTTCTTTTTTTTTTTTTTTATTATCTTCTCCTCAACTTCTATTTATTTTGGTTCTGCGGTGTATATGAACATAATGAATAACCTCGGACGCCTCGCTGGTGGATTTAATATATGTTATGCGTGTGGATTTATTTGAAAGTGTGTTTTATTATATTTGTACAGTTGGAATTACAGTGCCATGATCATGATTAATTTGATCCGTCGTTTGTAATTTTGAAATGGTGTAATTGATTCGTTCGATTTTTTTTTTTACCTTTTTTTGGATGTTACGTGATGTTTTAACGCTGCGAGAAAATTTTACAATACCACGTCCCGGAGCGATCGTCAAATTGCATCGTTATTACCTCATTATGATACACTTGTATATATCCCAGAGAACAAAACAAAAAATCATAAAAATAATTTCAGCTCCAAAGTTTTAGACAATTTTGTGAACATGACTTAAGGCCATGTATTTAAAATCACGTGATCGGCAGTTAAAAAGAGTACGAGATTTTGTAAAAAAAAGCCCCTCTCTCTGCATAATTTCATGCAAAGTATAGACTATTACAAATTTTTTAACATCCCATGGAATTTCGAAAAAAAAAAAAAAAATAGAAGGTACCTTGATTGTATTTTTTGCTAGCCGTTTCAAAATTCGGTATGTGATAATTTTTTTTTTTTTTTTTTTTTTTCAAGACGTTCATATTAAAAAACGGCGTAAATTGTACAAAAAATTTTAATTATTGATACAATAAAAAATTGCCTTGACCTTTGTTTCGATAAAAGATGATCGCAATTTTGCATTTTTGCACAAACTATTGATTACACAACATTAATACTACTTGCGTGAGATTTTATAACTAAAACGCCAAATTGCAAACACTCTAAGGCTCCATTTCCAGCTCCCAGCTCAAATTTCGTCGAGTCTGCTCTTTCGGACAAACAACTAGAAAAATGCCATTATACATGTACTTCCAAAAACGCAACGCGGTGAAAAATGAAATAAGATATCAGCGGGACACCGAAAGCCATCGTCGGGAAAAACTTAATTCGAGCGGCCATACGATGCATCTGCTATCACCTCTGCATCTTTCGCTCCCATAAGTATAGACAACTCGTTGCAAACCGTACATGTATATAGACAGTGCAAATGTTATGTACACTGTAAATCAAAGTACACGTTTAAAGCATGTATAGTCGAAATTTCGGATTTTTACAAAACTAATTGCAGTAGTACATTGATAAACATTTTAAGAAAAACCAATGTGACGCCAAGCAATTATTGATATTCCTCAAAAATTGAGGTGAAAAAACATCCCTGTCATAGATTTTACACGCTTGTAAGCGCGTATTTTTTACTCCAAAGCCTTATTTCTGTATCTTCAAATTCTTATAAACGCCACCGCGCTGCACTTCACAAAGGCACACGCTTCATCACACTTGGATTTAACAGCGATGTCGCGAGTACGAGGAGGAGAATTGAATTTTGCAAGTGTATATAATATATGTATACACACGGAGGCGTGGATGCAAAAGTGAATGAAACGGCAAAGCGAGTAAGTATATACACGATGAGATCGGTAAGACACGGGGTTGGTGCGCGTTTTAGCCAGCGTGCAAATAGAGGGGAGAAAAAAAGGCAACGGAGAAGAAGACGAGGAAGAAAAGGCAAAAGACGAAGGAGACGAAGAAATCGGGCGAGTGGGAGGGAGGGGGGAGGGGGATCGAGCGAAGCCGGGGGTTAGCCGGCTGGCGCGGGGGCTCGGCTACAGTCGATCTCCATCCTTGCCGAGCGACGGACGGGCGTATTGTTGTGTGCACGCGCGCTCGGGCACCGGGACGAACCGACCGATCGATCGTCGAGTCCTCCGTATACCGCGGCAAGTATACACACGGTATAATTATTTATCACGCGGCATGCCGGGTGATTGTCGCGACGCCGGTCGGTTGGCACTGGTGGTGGTGCTGCTTCTGGATCTCGGTGTTGGGGGAGGTCGGGGCCTCGCGATGGCCAACAGCTCCGAGGAAAGTCCGCTCCAGCGACGGATGGCCAGCTTGAGCAGTGGCCACGGGAAACCCAGGCCGGAGAAGTACTCGATGGCCGAGGAGTTCAACTTTACCGGTGTCCTGCAGCCGGAGTACCAGATGAGGGCCACCCTCAAGCCGAACGACGTGTCTCAGTGAGCGCTCTTTTCGTCATTTCCACTTTTTTTTTTTTTTTTTCTCATTTCCCGAGTTTTTGTGGCTTTTTTCCGTTTTGAGCGAGTTTTCACGCGCATGGGGAGATTTTTCTACTCGGATCAGCGAGGGTGTTTCGTTTTTCGCCAACTGTCCCACCGAAACCTTCGGTTATGCGACAGGTATCTATCTTCATAATTGGCATCGGCAACTATTATTAGACACTTTGGTGGTAAAATTCGTACTAAAATGATGGATTTTCCACATAATATGTGGGATAAAAAAAAAAAAGTATGATATCTATGGCTCGGGTGAATTAATTGAATAAAGTGGAAATCTAAAAATTGAGATATCGAATTTCAATAGCGCGGAATTCCAGCGATTCTTTCGAAGAAAAAGAAAACAAAGAAGCGATAGCCGGCTACAATATGTTAAAACTAATTTAAATCCATTAGATTCGACCGACATACAAAGCTCTCAACCGGTCGACCAATAAAAAAATCTTTTATTTCGGCCAATGGAGCAATTATCTGCATGTGAAATCTGTTACCAAGTTCCTATTAGGCAGACATGTAACAAATGCACACGGCCGATGGTATGGATCTAAAACTTTGAATCGTCACATTCGTTTAATTTAAACGACTCGGCATCACTACATACATCTCAATTAAAAGCAAAGGCCCCAAGCGCGTGCGAGGACACGAGTAAATCACAATCTTGGTAACTTATGCGCCCGTGGATAAATATATCATCACCTGTAGCCCCATCTTGCGTAGGAGTGCATTCCAGCTATTGATTTTTTTTTTTTTTTTTTTTTTTTTTTTTTATTTACTCAAGCTTGACTTTGATGCGTTACTCAACCCTGCAAGATTTATTTCTACTGCACGCGTGTCGGAAGCAATGCCACGCTGAGGAAAATATTTTTTTGACTCTCCCCTACTCTTGTAGTGGTAATTGTAGGTGGCATATAATGTCCCTTTCGTAAAGCAGTATATCGAATCGGTGCACTTGTGAGAAGAAAGTCCGCACGAAGGAGTTACGAGGGGAAAAAAGTAGTTAGGTATACGCACGGAACTTTTAGACCGAACGCGAACTTGAGCTTAGCGACCTTACGTAACTCGTCTACGGGTGTATGGCGTATGCATATAAATATACGTAAGCTAACCGGTGACAATGACTCCGCTTGCTCGATTCGCTCGTTTTCCTTAACAGGGTATACAAAAGAGCCGACGTGAAATAGAGAGCGAGAATGCAAAGCATGTCCATGTAATACAAGCGCGGGCGAGATGCCAAAAGTTGCCACGTGCTTCGAAGCGCCGGTGACCGTTTCTCTCTCTCTCTCTTTCCGAGCTTTGTCGCTTTTCGATCTCCCTCAACCTTCGTTTTTTCTGTAACCGATGATGGGACGGATACGCGATAATGAAGGATACAATATAATATACAAAGAGATCGGATGTCTCCTTCCGTTTTTACTTTACTTCCTCTTTTTCTTCTTCTTCTTCTTCTTCTTCTTCCCCTTTACACTGCCGTGCCGAGCTTCGAGCGCTGGCTTTGAAGTTGCAGAAAGAGAGAGAGGGCGCAAAACGAACCTCGAGCTTTTTTTCTTTTCTCTCTTTTGTTTCGTCCCTTGGGACCGAGAGATACCATAAATGTATATCAAACGCAAAATCGCTCTCTGATTGCGAGCCGCTCAAAGGCTCCTTTAACGTATGCCCACTCGACAACGAGACCTTGTCACGCAAACGAGCGTCGGAACGCGTCGCGTGCGCGCGTACAGTTGTATACATATATATTTAGTTTTGCAAGCTCAACTTTTTGGAGGAGCTTAATTTTGCGCTGACAGTTTTTTGTTTTTTTTTTTTTTACGAAACGAAGACAGCAGCGAACACAAACTATTTTGCGTTTGCGTGGGTGCATGGATTTTATTTGTGAGATTTGGAGGAGCACGACTTACAGGTGCCAAACACGAAAATGGCACTCCATCCGTACTTTGTTCGAGTATATATTTATATTTTTTCCAACTTTGCGAGAGTACTGTGACGTTAGAAAAAAAAATCAATACCAATACTCTGCTCTGTTTTCTTGGTTGCTTAATAACATAAAATAAATCGACGGTACCCCTCGCAAGCTTTTCTGTGCACGCGAGGAACGTAATGAAGAAAAAAATCTATTCTGCCACTTCGTCTTCCCTCGATTGCTAATTAAAGTACTTTTCTTTAATCGAACAAATTACTATTATTACGTGTCTGATGAAAAACCAACGTGCAATTCGCTCTCCCCGAGTGCATACAAATTACCTTGTATTTCGCAATTTTTAATATCAAACGCTTAAAAACGCATCCATCTCGGAACCTCGGAGGGGGGGGGTAGTAAGATATTTCAATTAACCAAAATTACAGGCCAAGAGCGAATTTATGAAATTAATGATGAAAGTTAATAGTCGCGTTCTCGTTTCTCTATTCATGCTTTCTCTCATTTTGCAGTGCCAAGCACTAAGGTAAAACGCCCAATACTTGGACAGATTTTTCGAAACTAATTTTAACGCTCATATTCCGAAGTTAATGTGCAATACTTCCATATTTTTTAAATAATTACTTGTAATTAGGATGCCTTAGGATTATATAACACACAAAAAATGTTTTAAAATAGCTCTTAAATAATAGTTATCGTACATTTTAAAACATGTCAACTTATCGGAGTAGTTGGACAATCATTCTCGACTGTCGTAGTAGTTGGACAACCTTGAAAACCAAAAGTTGGACAATGCTGCAGTACTTGGACAAGTTGGAAAGCAGTACTTGGACAATACTAACTTAAACGATTTTACAGTTGTATAAATTACGATAAGGCACAAGTACTTATTAAAACTAAAGTATGTATTTAGATAAATACCTTATAACGAAAAAATGTTAACGAAGGGGATAAATAATAACAAATTTATTACGTAAAATTCGTAAGTAAAATTATTAATCTTTTTTCCAAAAATAATTTATTAAATGCAAGATAAATCCCTCAGGGTGCATTTTGATTTTCAACATTTTCAATTGTGAGGAATCGCACTTCTCCTTCTTGATTTGAATTTTCTTTAGAAGGAACTGCATCTCTTCAATAGCAAACGAATTATCCAACTCAATTAAGCTCTCACCTCGGTACTCAGTTTTTTCAATTATTCTATCAGTGAGATAGTGTAAAACCAATTTTACTGTTTTTTTTTTAATTTTGTTATTTAAGATTTATTTTTAATAAGACTATAATTTTTCTTACTTTTCTTTTTTGTTTTTGTTGTATGACCTCCACTTTTGTTCTTTTTCATTATTTTATATTTTTTTAAAAACATTTTTCCTCTTTTCAGAACCCATACTTCATCTGTATTTACAGTGAATTGGAGGTTAACTTTTAAAAATGTTGAAAAAACAATTTTCTTAAAGCGGTGCACCCCTTAACAACAAAACTGATTAGTAAAGTGTTTTTTTTCTACAAAGTACTTCACTTTTTATACACTTTTGTTTAAAAAATTCGCATAAAAGATTAACTACGTTAAAAGGTAAACAACTTTGATTGTATGTCCATGTACTGGCTACGACGTTTTTGTGCCTATGACCTGAAGTTGGACAAGAGCTCCACGTCTGTCCAACTACTACGAAATCGTGAGGTGTACTTGGACAGCTAATTTTACATTATAAAAATTTTTTTTGTCCACGATTACATTAGAAATATTGTTAATTAATGTAAAAGTTGTAAAATAATACCATACAGCATTTATACAAATGCATTGGATTAATTTTAACGAGCATTACCTATTATCAAAATCATAGAAAACGGAGAAAAATTATCGCAGTCTTATGGCGCCTACGGTGAAATTTAGAATCATTCGCATGTATTAAATGTTGCTGAAATTTTTTTAAAAATTCAAGTATATCATCAATAATAATCATAGCAATATTAATCTATTACGTTTTTTAAAATATCTCTTTTTTATTTGCTACAATGACTGATTTTCCACTGTCCAAGTATCGGTCTGAATTTCAGTTTTGTCCAAGTATTGGGCGTTTTACCTTACGTGCATACATAATATATATGGGAGTCGATGCGTATACTTTAATTATTGGCATCCTCTCTATTTTTCTTATTTACATGGCATGTGCCTCGCGATACGTAAGTTTCAAATTACCCCCATGAGTTTAACAGAGCTTTTTGATTTGTAAAAAAGAAAAGTTGAAAAACACACATGCATCGGAACGCAAAAGGGAAAAAAAAAAAAAAAAAAACATTTTTCAATTCCATAACGATGCAAAATTATATAGTACCGGCACAACTCATCGTAATTGCCAGTATATACGTGAAAAAAAAATTTGCTCGCATTCTCGAAAACCACTTTAATTTAAAATTTCACAAAAAACGAGGGGCCAAAGAAACAACATCGAAAAACCACTTGTCAAAACCGAGCCGACAGTTTCGAAGCGCTGCGACGACGGACGGCGCGAAAGAGCCGGGAACTCGTCGCTCTTTCGACAACAACTCAGTGTGGTGTCTCGCACTTACTAAAAGCTCTTCTACTTCACTCCAACTCCAAAGGGGGAAAAAAAAAAATTATAATATAAGTATGAGAAACAAAAACAAATGAAAGGGCCGATGAAGAGGGAAGCGAAATTTTCGTCACTCTGGTGCGCGTCGTCTGTCCGTCGTTACGCGTTTACGGTATACATACAATATTTGCACCCGCGTACGTATATATATCCGAACAGAGTAATAATCTCGCCCGTATGGCAAGCCCAACGACTCGCTGCGTCGCGACGCCACGCGCCATAAAGCTTCCTTTAATTTTTTTCCTTCTTTTTCACCACTCGCTCTTTCATTTTCTCATTCATCGTCACTCGTGTCTTGTAACGCGTGTGTACACGTGTCATTCACCTATACAAAACATCGTTTTCCTTTTATATAAATATTAACAATCATTTTACAATTGCCCTATGCTCATGTAGGGTGCGCTTTTTTTCTTTTTCGTTTTCATACCGATACTTTGATCAATTTAAATGCATTCATTACTAAAGTGATCGTATACACCCGTTTAACTTATGCATGTCTGCAAGCTCCGTCTTAACTCTATATGGAAGAACTCGAAAGCTCGAGTTGAACTTGAAACCGGAATTAAAAACCATTGCTGTAGGCACAGCTTGAAAACTTAAATCGATTGTTGCTCTGATCTTCCAAAATTTCTCTGCACCCTTACACTCCCGGGCGGATGTTAAAAAGAAAAACCGATTGGCATCGATTGGCCGATCATCCGGTCGACTCCCAGCCACTAACGCATATCCGCTCGCGTGCCCGTTTTATCAATGCGAGACTCCCCAGTGATTCACAACGCGCAGATGTATATATATACGTCCGCATGTAACTCAGGCACGCGCCCAACTCTCGCAAGCTCCGATAAATATAGCATCGCGTGCTTACGGGCGGGCGAGCGCGTGAATCGTGATATGCTCTCTCTCTCTCTGCTGCAGCGACCCCAGACGCCGCGACGCCGACATTGTGTCCCAGCGCTAATTTTACAATGGTCCCCATATAACCACCCCGAGGGAGCCTCGTCGTCTGCGTTCCCGCGAAAAACAGTCTTTCTCCGACTGCGCGATAGAGCTTTGGGAGGGAGGGGGGAAGACGACGGCGGGCTCCTTCTGGTACACAGCTACCGATTCTCGAGAAGCTGACACGTCGAAGGAGCTATAAATTTTAAATTACCGCGCCAAACAAGCGGCCCTGCAACTTCTAGCCGCGTATATTTATATAACTCGCCGTATAGATGTGTGTACTGGGAGCCGGACCTCCCCCTATATCCTATACTCTTTGCGAGCTTTGGCTTTGTTGTCGTTGTTGTTATTTTCCATCATGGTTTGTTTTTTTTCTTTTCTTTTCTTTTTCATTTTGCTAGGCTATTTTTGTTTCGTTTCATTTTTGCGCTGCTACAAGAGCAAACGGATGGGCGCTTCGGGACCGTGATGTAAACTTCGAACTTTGACTTTGTTGGACTATGTCGGGGGTGAATCGACTGACAAATATTTCGACGATTGAGGAGTTGGTTGGGCGTAGAAGATTTGAAATTTTTCCTCCACTGTTCACGAGAAAAACTGGAAATGCTATTAAAATGCAATGAAAAAAAAAAAAAAAAAAAAAAAAAGAGAGAGAGAGATTTCACTTGGAGAACGGTGTCGCGCGTGTGTACTTATCCGCGCTCACTTCCATTATCCCGGGCGGAGAAAAATATAGGAATTTATCAATCCATTACCGAAGTTAAGTGAGCGCAAAGCCAAGCGTAATCCCCGCCGATGTGCACTTGGGCTTCTCTAAACATTGGGAAGCGGACACGCGAAAATTTTCTGCTCGCGAGTTTACACATGCACTCGAGCGCGCGGTGTATGTACCTATACACTCCGCGTCAACGTAGTGCACGCACTTACGCGGTAAACTTCCATCGAAGTTGTTCCTGATGCTTGAAGGGGAAAATCGAGTACTTACCGTGTGAATGTCGTTTCGACGCGCGTTAGTTTATTTATTTCGGGGGTTAAAGTTGCTTTAATTTCAAATTAAATTATACGCGCAAAAAAAAAAGCTGAGTAAGAATTACGATCCAATGATCAGGTTACCCGAGTGAAAAAACATTTTCATCGAAATTAAAATTATATGAAATCTTATTTAATTCGTAATCATATAATTGTACCCGTTAGATTATACCTTAATATTAAAAAACAACAATATTTATACCCACAGTACGTATTACATTTCTATTGTGATTCAAATTAAAATATCGGTTCCTTTAAAACGTCAAAATCTACATTAATCAATAAATTAACAAATGAACCCATCACTCTTAAGTGCCGATTCGGATGTTGTCTTGTCAAAAGACACAATTTTTTTATACTTTGTTGTAGTTAACTCTGAGGAGGTAATCATCTTGAGTCGAAAAGGTGAGCGCTTCGATCAAAAACTAAAAAAAAAAAAAAAAAAAAAAAAGAAAAGTTTTTAATGATCCCTACGAGAAATACATAGCTATAGACCCGTGAAGAGTGCAATTGTGCGATGTGGCAGCCGCGTTTATTTATAAAGCCTCGGGGGTAAATGAGCGTAACGAAACCGCTCTCGGGAGGATCGCGAACTCTAGGACCAAAAAGGTTCAGCCGAGAGAGACGATCGGCTTGCGGACGTAATTTATGAACGAGTGTTCTCCGTACGATACTTAAATCTAAAATGCGCTTGTTTAGTGCTTTCGTGAGAAAATACACTCTATCCGACGTGTTGTTCGAGTTGTGAGTGGGCATATAGTTGACGTTTATGATGCCCGAAAAAGCATCACGTCCGAGAGAATTCACATTTTACGTAACAAAAATTTCATTTGACTCGTTGCTGCTACAGGTAATACATAAATGCATACTGATCTTGAGGTTCACTTTGGTGAGAAGAAGAATAATGTGCCATTGACAAAGAGCACCTTTTACCTGTGGTACATGTAAAATGAGAAAAATCGGTTGAAAATTGCATTGCATTAAATTACATATATAGGAGCAGAGGTTCGTTCCGAGCCGATGCGTACAAGGTAAAATTATGCGTGAATAATTTGCAAGGTCCTCAAAGACGTTTTGCAGTATGAATTTTACTGTATATGAGAAAATCATCGGAACGGTATGTTCTTAAGCGATCGGTATTTAAAGGGGCATACGAAGGAAAGGAGAGGAGTACCTATTGGCGTCGAACCTACCGTGTGTGACGTCATCAGTAATGACGTCACTACCGACTCGTTGTAGGGAAAATACGTTAGCAGCATAGGGGCGGAGTAAGGTTTTATTTATTGTTTTAAAAATAAAGCTCCAAATTGAGGTGAAAAGTATAAAAATTTTTAGACTGATTTGTATTTATACTGAAAAAAAATTTTCAAAGCTCAAGAATTGTTGTAAGTGTCATTACTGCCTGAAATGCTTACTATACCTATAACCTATCCCGACTGTTTGTTGAAGTCAAGAATTTAGGTGATTTTCCGTTTGTTATTGGATATTATGTAAGTATTTGAACTTTGTACAAGCTAGTATGTAAAACTATAATCCCTTCATAATAAAAAAAAAAATACTTGTAATTAAATGCAGATGTTGAAATATGGAAAGTTCTTCGAAGAAAGTGAAAAGTAAAGTTTGTTGTTGTGTCTCTGGTTGTAAAAGTACAATGGAAGACTCAACAATTTCATTTCATGTGATGCCAAAAGAAAATGCGAGTTACGTAACTGTAACAAATATGTTTGGTCAAGAAGAAAAAGTAGAAAGGTCAAGCCTTTGGAAGAAAATCTTAAGGTTAGATAAAACGCGAAGTTTAAATGTCAGAGTGTGTTCTCGTCATTTTAAAGAAGAGGATTATCTGCAAAAAAAAGGTAATTATAAAAAATTTATTTTACTTTAATAATTTGGCCAATTATATAATTTTTTGTTTCTTTACAAACAGGTAACAACACCAAATATAACATTTTAAGAAGCGATGTAGTGCCCTCCCTTAATATGCCAGTGGAAAGTCATACGATAGCTGAAATAAAGAGGAAAGGAAGAGATTTGCTAAGAAGTAGAAGAATAAGAGAAAGAGCTCAAAAGAGAAAGAACCACGAAGAGAATATCAGTCAGCGTGCGCGAAGAGCCATCGATGAGGGATTTGTCAATGAGTCTACGGATGCACGTGTAAGCACAGATGCAAGCATGGAAACAAGTATGGATACGACTGTAGGTGCAATGATTGACACTGACCAAATCAGTTCATTCTCTCATCCGAGAAGTGTTGATGTAAGTGTACAAATGGAGGTTGAAAGAAAGAATCAACATGTTCAAGTTGTTGTCATGCAGGAAGACAAGGCTTGCCAAGTTTATTTTGAAGCCCACACCACTTTCATCAAATCGGAGAGAGATTTGAATACGATGACTGGTATTCCTAGTTTCCGCATTCTGGAGAGCCTAGTGGACCTTGTAAATGTTGTGACGTCAGACTCTACTTTACTCAGCCTTAAAAAAACTTCCAAGTTGTCCATTAAGGATAGGATTATTCTAACGTTCATAAAATTAAAACAAAATGTCAGTTATTGTGTGCTCACGACTTTATTCCAAGTGTGCACAGAAAAAACTTGTAGGCAAATTTTTTTAAAAATGATACACCTGCTCAGTATAGGTTTAAAATCTGCCATCCACTGGCCTGCGAAAGAGGAAGTTTTAAAAAATATTCCTGAGTGCTTTCATGGATTTGAGCATGTGAGAGCTGTAATTGATGTTATTGAAATAAATATTGAAATTCCGAAAAACTTGTGCTGTAAAATAGCATCATATTCTTCATATAAGAACTCAAATACCGTTCGATTCATGACAGCAGTATCTCCAGGCGGTCTTATCACTTTCGCAAGTGAATCTTTTATGGGCAAAAGTTCAGATAAAGCGATCTTTGAGAAAAGTGGATTTATTAATCTTTTGGAAGCAGGTGATGGCCTAATGACAGATAAAGGTTTTTTAATTGATGATGACTGCTTAAAACACGGCGTAACACTTGTTAGACCAGCTTTTCTCAAAGACAAGAAACAATTTTCCATGGAAGAAGCTATACTTAACGTGAAAATTGCAAAAGCAAGAGTGCATGTCGAAAGATCCAACCAAAGAATAAAAATATTTAAGATTTTAAGTTCAAGAGTGCCTTCGTATTTAGTGAATAGGATTGATCAAATATTTGTTATTATTTGTGCTGTTGTAAACTTAAGTGCTCCCATAATGAGTGATGACAAATTTATAAAATAAAAACAAATAATTTATTTAATTTTCAATTATTTTTATTTTCCTTACCATCGTTATTAAACGCACTTTCTTCCAAAATGCAAGCAACGTGAATCATGTTTTGGAAGTAATTTTTTTTTACAGTACTTAAAATATTTGTTATGTAATCATAGTCAAATGGAACATTAATTACTAAAAGAGTTGAGTCAAAAGACGCATAAATAACGAAGTCTGTAGACTGTACATTTAATACTGCCATGCCCAATTGAATTTGTGCGTAATACTCATGTTTTTTTTTAAGATACACATCTGATTCCTTAACATAAATATATTTTAATTTTGGGATAACTTCGTCAATACATTTGGTTTTTCCAGAAAAAGGACATTTTACTTCGATGAGTCTAACAGGCTTTTCATCTTCCAAAACAACACCATCCGGACTATACGCAAGCCAAGGGTTTAGTTTTGAAATAACGATTCCGCATCGTGTCACAGCTGTGTTGCAATGTTTTTCGTAGGCTTCAATGGCTGCTTTTTCGTGGATTTTACCATGAGCCGTATATTGGCTCTTAAACGATTTAGGGTAGAAATAATCAGCAGCTTTTTTCTTCCAATCTGGATTTTTCTTTGAACAGTATGTGAAAATCTTATAAATTCTGGAACCAGTTATACGGTACTGACGAAGTTGAAGCCAGTCTGAGAACGTATCTTCAGAATTAATATAAACAGCAACGTGCACATTTACATTATAAATTTCTAATAATCGACGTTCGCAGCACAATTTTACTGTATTCACGGGTATCCAATGTAATTCTCTCATGACCCTTGATTGCTCGTTCTTTATTATCAGTTCGATAGAAGCATCTAACTCACACTCAATACCCGTGTTTTTTATTCGTACTTGAAAGGGATCGTGCCTGCCATATCTTAAAAATTATTACATATATGTACAAAATTATAACAAACTATTGATAAAAAAAAAAATCGTAAAGATCTGTAAATAAAAAATTGATCCAGCTAAAAACAGAAATAAGATCATCGATTCGCATATTATGCGTGTAAATTAATTGATTTTGATTCGTTGCTTGGCAGTTTTTCAGTAATTCATTCTTACATGTGCTTTGTGAGAGCATTTTCTCCTGTATTCGCCAATATCTCCATGATTCGTTGACGCTGGTCTGCAGATAAATCTGAAGTATCGCAACCCCTGTGCGATGACGAGTAACACTCATGATCCTTCACCCTCGTTGCTTTGTACTGCTCCAGAGTTTTCTTTTGGGGTTTCTGCCAGGCACACTTTACATCAGTACACGATAGTTGTTCAAGTCCATCAATATCATTTCTAAAATTCAATTAGGAAATTATTATTCATTGAAATGACAAAAAAAAATTCATTGAATTTTACCTGCAGCAGTATAGCAAAACAGCCAGCACGTGTTTGCATTTTTGACTTAATCCAGCCTTGCAGGAACACAAAAAAGATTTTATACTGCCATCTAACAATATTTCTCCACTGATTTCATGTGGTTTTCCATTTATATCAGTCGTTTGAAGGCAATAAGCTGTAATGCGAATGACATTTCCCATCTCTGACATTTTCCCGCACTTTAAAATATGATTAGCGTTCAGCAACTTTTCTCCTTCAACATAATTCCGACTGGAAATGGTGCACTTTCCAAATTGACAAATCGCAGACATAGGCAGATGCATTGATAATTGATGGACTTTGCACGTTACTGGAAATACAAACAAATATTGGGAGAGGTTATGGGGGACTTTTACATAGATATTACTCTTGTCACTATAATTATTAAACTTTCAAAATTTTATGTTAAGGGATTTTCATCACTTTACAAATCACAATAAAAATCACATTGATTCTTACCTTTGTTGTCGAGAAAATAAATAAAACCTTACTCCGCCCCTATGCTGCTAACGTATTTTCCCTACAACGAGTCGGTAGTGACGTCATTACTGATGACGTCACACACGGTAGGTTCGACGCCAATAAGGAACGAAAAAAAAAATAAAATAAAAAAAATCAAAGCACATATTATGGTACATAAAACGAGAGTCGAAGGACGCGACAGCTCTGCCGTATGGCTTGTTGGTAATCGGGAATGCCAACCCGGCCATTAGTGCGTAACTGATACTTTCGTGTTGGGGATTCTTGCGAAAATTTTCGTGCTTTAATTTCCTATACGTGCCGCGCCACGCGTCCGCTTACGGGTCTTTCACACGAAAAAGTGGAAAAATGGAGCTTCTACGTGTACCTACTTATTTTTTCTCTGCGTGTGCAATGTGCATTATACAGTCTTTGTTTCATCGTAGTCGGGCGGATTATTAACGTGAGGACTCCGTCTTATTTGTTGGATGAAAAAAAAATTTTATTCGTAGGTAAGTAAAATTCAGTTAAATGTGCAATTAAAACAAAAATCGTTAGTGACGCAGCAGTGGAATTTTTTTTACGTGAACGACAAATATTCAGTTTGAAATTACACATAATTACGCTCACTGTCTGTGTGCTAATTCGGTAAAATAAGGATCTTGTAGTTTATGCCGTAAAATCTTAAAAATGTGACTATTAGTTTGCGTGTAGTTGTATATAAATATTTCCAATCAAGTCAATTATTTTGCAAAATTATTTTTTGTAAGTAACTTTTTTGCTTGTTTTAATAAAATTTTTTTTTTCTCCATTTTATTTTATGTGATCATTGTAATTTAATTACTTAAAGCTTTGATCCTTGATGGGTTTGTTTACTGTTTCTTTAATAATAACATTAAATTAATGCATTGCAACAATTGATGCATTAATTTATTAGAAGAACTCCACAAAACTGTTAAACAGAAAAAAATTGGTTTTAATAATTTTTTCTGAATGTCATACTTTTTTGAAATACTTTAGTGTTCTTATTTTTTTTTTTTAATTACAAATATTTCTCAAAATTACCTGAATAAGTATATATTTGTATGATTTACTATTCGTTGATAAGTAAGCGAGGGTGTTAGTAATTTCAGAAAGGTTCGAAATTTTTTCACCAAAACATATAGAAATACTGATTATTTATGTAAGTAGAAAAAATTTAAGATCAAGTACTTTTATTTAAAAAAATTTATTTTGTCTGCAAAACGGTTATTACTAGAAAAAAAATTGAAAATCCAATATATTTTAACCTACAACTTTAGAAAAAGTGAAAGTCTCATATTTAAATTTTCTATTAAATACATTTTAATTTATGTTTCGAATTTGGAAGTTATAAAAAAATATCTAATTTTGTACAAACTTAGTCAGCTAGTGGTGTATTAGTTGTATTAGTTTTTGCAATGGTAGAAAACTGGAATAAAACTTATGTATGAAAGTTAGTTAAAAAAAAAAATGAGTCAAAAAACCAAAGAAAATATAAGTTTCAGTAAGAACTAAAATCATAGAGTAACATTTTCAATTTTTTTTTGCTTATTGTAGGATAGATTTCTTATAATTGGAAACGTTTCGAGTATCAAGTTAACAAAGGAGCTTATGTTACTATTTTCGAAGTACGTAACAAGTTTAACACTAATAAGTAATCATTGTACCGCGTTTCAAAATTGCCACAAAAATTACGCTGTACTATCGTTAAAAGTTTAAATAGCATATATTAATTAAACCCAGTTGTTACTTTTTTTTCTCACAGGAGTATTGAAAGACATAAATATGAAAGCGATGTGCACATGTTACCCACTTGTAGGTACACCAAAACGCGAACGTGATCGAAATTTTCGAAAACCACCTTCGATATCTGTTTCTCGTACAAACTCGTGCATGCGTAATTAAAAAAAGTACTTTTGATTTATTTTTTGACAAAACGAGTACATACACACATACAGCGTACAGCTTCTACCATCAAAGAGTAAACGTATTATGTAAAACACAGCACAAACACATATATGGACTACAACTCTCTTGGGTCTCATTAAAATTTCAATTATTCAAAATAAGAATTACAGCGTTCGCGGATCCGAGAGTCGATTTAAATTTACAGCCTTGCAAGCTCCCATCCCTCCGTATACACGCATTATGTATATATATATACAGTGCATACAAAGAGAAATCGACAGGAGCCCCATGTTTTTCTTTCGCTAGTCACTATTACCTTTCAACAAGTATACAGGTACTCGTTAATAAAAATTACCATTACTTGCTGGTATCATTATTATTATTATTATTATTATTATTATTATTATTATTATTATTATTGTTATTATTATTGTTATTGTTTGCAAAAAAATTCACAGTTCCGAATAGACTGAGTTGCTGTTGAGCGCTGCCCGCGTCATCATCGGTAAGCGATACATAATAATAGTTTAGGGGAGAACCGATGGAAAAACCCAGATCGATATAGGCACACGTATGTATATATATATATATATATATATATATATATACTCACACGTGCGCGAATTCATCATGAATCATACGAAATTTGCTCGGTCACATTTGTTGATCGATCGGTCGATCGAAGCGAACGAGCTGGAGGTATAGTTTTATTTTGTGTTTGCGTATTGAAAAAAAGGGTTGGCGAGTGTTTATGGTGGTGGGGGAGAGTGGGGTGGGGGGAAAGGGGGAGAGTCCTGACTTATGGGCGCCGAAATGCACTTTTACGATGCCCTCCTTGGGAAAGAAAGAGTAGGTATAATATAAGGTGTATGGCGTTGCGTTGCTGATGAATATTGATCGAGTCGCGCAAAACGTATGCATAATTGATTTTGTTGTTGTTGCTGACCAGGGCAGTACTTATATATATATATATATATATATGATACGTTTACGAACGGGGGAGCTTTTTGCGGGTTATTTATATGTGGTCTTAATTCGTGCACATGCCTGGGAATGCGTAATTTGTTTGCGGTCCTTGTCCACATTATATACATGTACACATAATGGGGTGTTGTTTGTGTATGTGTGTATGTGTGTGTGTGTGTGTGTTTGTATGTTTTTTAATCAAGGCCGACTACATAAATAAGCGACCGACTTTTAATTAGAATCCCGATAAATATTCCGAAATTAATGATTGCATGAAATTATATACAAGTGCGCGTGCACGCATGTGTGTTGACGCACCCTTACCTTCTTAAAAATTATACGCTCTGAGTGTGTATGAGTTTGTAATGTTATCTTTGCGTGTCCTTCCCATCTTTTTATTTTTATTTATTTTTTATTGGTTTGACCAACCGTACATAATTGTATCATCGCGTTTGCGTTGTAATTCCTCATAATTGTATGCGTAAACGTAGTATTACAAAGCTTAATTTTTTTTGTATTTATTTTTTTTACACTTGTTTTATTTATTTTTCTTTGTTGGATATTACTTATAATAATATTCGATCTGAGAGAAGAAAAATACGTCAATTTACTGCACTTCAGTAGACGACTGCTTATATTCATAAAGACTAAAAATTACTATAAATTATCAATTTTACTCTTTTATTTTTAAAGTATAATTGAATGTATTACAAATAATCTGCATCTCTAAATGTGTATATATAACTTTTTTAAACTAATTATTTTCAGTTATTAATTTTTTTTTTTTTTTTTTTTGGTGACAGGACTCAAAAATTACTACATCGTAAAAAAAATTGACGAACTCATTTTTAATAAATAAGGTAATCAAAAGAGTAAATAAAAAAAACGGACCATACAATTTTGTAAATTTTGTTAAGCGTCAAATTTTATTTTTGCATATAAGTGCCTTGGCACGACTGCTATATTTTCGTTAGAAAAGTAATTGTAATTATTAAAAATATTTCTATATTTTACTAATTTTTTTTCACTTGAATAAGCACAAGATATATTATTATTTAACATGTTTATGCATTTTTTTCCTCTTAAAGTATAAAAACGTATGTTTTTGGGGATTTAAAATTTTAAAAAATCGTTATTTGTTGCTACAATTTTAAAATAAAATTTCTGACTTGAATGGTTATTTAATATTTTTATTATTTCTTATAGCATACATTCTATTGCATAGAATCCAATATTGATACATTTGTTACCATGGGAAAATTTTTAATTTTGTCATACCTATGTTACATAAAAAAGTGTAAGTATATTCGTATATGAAAAAAAAATTACCATTCACGATGATAGCCCGGTAAATAGACAAATGTATGGAAAAAAATAATAATAAAATAACATAAAATAATGAACAAACAAACGAGCGAAGGAATGAATTTAATCCATAACTCCGTGACCTCGGCTGAATAGTAATATCATACTGGATGCAGATGAATTCGTTCCAGGTTCTATTATCTGAACCCGAAGACCGGATCGCCGCCGACGCTACTGGTCAGCCCGTGCAGTGGCCCGATTTCATGGAACGTCAGCTACGTCGGTCCTCCCAAGACCGAGCAGCACGCGGAAGGCACCAAGTGTGAGTCTTTATCTATTTTTTTTTTTTTTTTTTTTTTTTTTTCCCGTGACCAAATAAGTATAGCCTTATATGCAAGTACAAAAGTAAAAATACGGTCTGTATATCTTTTGACGTAATTTAGTCACCCAGGACTGATGGGTTTGGGCTCTGACCTTTTCTACAATTTGCGTGTAGTAATGTACTTGCACATGGATGTCTTGTGTTTTAAATTTTCAAATTTTAATTTTTGGTGAATGAAAAAATTATTTTTACGCACACACATTTATACATTCATACTTTTTTTTCGCATTTGAATGTATCCATTTTCTGGAACAGGCAGACTTTTTAAAATAAAAAAATTTAAACAAAAAAAAAATAGTTTCAATTGTTGAAAAAATGTTTTTCAACAAAAAATTTATATTATTAAAGATAAAAAATGTATGCTCCAATACTTAATGATACAAACTGTATCCTCTAAAAATACATGGTATCATGGTAATTTGAATATCACACGTCTTATCATCAATGCGAATTAAAAAAAGTGCAATGAATATCCCAAAAAATCGTTAAAACAAAAGTACCAGTAAGAAATCGTTTCTCGTTTGTATCAGCGTTTCTTTCGTTAAACTCTTATTATAATTTATGACGGTATATTGTTGAAAACGTTTTCGAGCTTTCATTGTTCGGTATGTGTCTAAACTTCAAAAATGAGAAAAAAAAAAAAAAAACTCGAGCACGAACAAAAACGAAGCCAATTCATAAATGGAGAAACCTAATTGGCGATAAAGCGAGCAAGAGAAAAAAGTTTTAAAAAAAAGTAGAAGCCGAGCGGGGAAGCTCCCGAAAACAAATGGTGTCACTTCAACAATCCAATACATTCCTCGCATAGCCGTGTACCTATAAGTACTCTCTTGTGCACGCACACCTATCTCTATTGTTGAAATTTCTCCTCCTTTTCTTGCAGCAAGATAGTTATACTTAAATATATATATATATATATATATATATATATTCTCTTCTCGCCCTCTCGGGGTCCGGTATATATATTATATATCCCGCACACACAAACTCACGGCGGCTCATTGGCCTCTCATCTCTCCTCTCGTTCTTAATTCTTCCACTGCTCCTAAATATATAGGTATAATATCCTTTGCGCCCCTCGGCTCTCGCGCTGCACACGCGATGTTTGGACTCATTTATAGCTTGTCGTCAAAGTGCCGAGAGCATACTTATATATCGGCAGCAGTAAACTATTTCGCGACGTCTAGACGAGCTCAACCCTTTCGGATCTCTCCCTCCCTGCCTGCATCACTTTCTTCTTCTTCTTCTTCTTGTTTCCTTCCCGGACATCTATATAAATATAAATATACACACATACGTGCCCACGATGAATGTTAGATGCAAGGACCGTGACGGAATTAGAATTGTTACATAGGAGCGCGAGACTCAACATTCGCATCACTTGCAAGCACTTTTTTGTTGGGGGAGTAAGTACACGACTGTTGTTACACGTGTGCACGTACGATCTGGATTTTACGTACTTTTTTTTTTTCTCTTTTTTTTTTATTTTAAGTAGCTTATTTTTCTTTCATTACTTTTGTCTAGTTGTCGCACGCTTTTTTTACTCAGTAAATCAGATTTTTGTCCAACAAACTTAACAGTAGATGATAAAAACCATAGGTATGCTCAGCTTATGTACCTTCATGTAATGTATTTTATACAGTTTTTTGAGTTTACATTTTTTTTTTCCAATAAATTGTAATCTAAATCAGTATTATTAACACAATATTACCCTATTCAACATGTACTTTATACATTTGTTGAAGGAACGTTAATATAACTTTTTCAAAAGCTCACCGTGTTTAATTTAGAACATAAATGTGTATTATGCCTCATAGAAGGTTGTGAAAAAAGATTTTATCTAAGAATATTCACTTACATTGTTTGAAGTACATTATTTAAAATATTTTTCCTCCTTTCGGGCGGAAAGTGAGGGCCGAAAGTACTTTCAGTGCCTATTTCACGGGCGGAAAGTGGAACCTCCCGCCCTAGGGCGGAAAGTACATTCCCGCCCGCAAATAAGAAAAATTAGTAAATTTTGTAGTTGGTGCTGTACATTATCAATATGTTATATGCGACATCTATCAAATATCTTTCTTTATACATCTTCAAAACAAGACTTGATTATTTTATGAAATTCTATTATAAGTATATTTTGTGTATAATTTCTTAAGAAAAAATATAATATTACAATAAGGGAGTATTATATCTCTGATTGCCATTTTTTGATACTCATACTCTCATTCCACCAAGTTTTTTTTTTTTTCGGGAGATTAGATTAATTTAATTTTTTTTTTTTTTTTCGGGAAATGGTTGTAAATTTTTTTTAATCGAACGATCAATTGATTTTTTGGACGAGGGGGGGGGCTTTGCCCCCCCTACCCCCCACCGGGGGCTCCGCCCCCTGGATCCCCGCCGGGGGCTTTGCCCCCTGGTCCCCCACCAGGGGCTGCCGCCCCTGGACCCCGCACAACCTTTGATGCGAACTTTCGTTTATTAACAATTAACTCTTACTTATTTTAAAAAATTCCCTACCTTACCGACTACTTTTTTAGACTTATTATTTTATAAAAATAAAATCATACTCAATTTTAAATAATTGATGCAAAATAAGCTTTGTGTACATTAGATAGACATTGAATAAATATTTTTCATTTTTAATCCTGTAGTTAAATTTCTATTGAAGTGATCATTAACCAGACAAAATACGTTCTCACTTTGCGCCCTTAAGGAGAAAAATAGGATACGCGACTCGGGCGGAGGCCTTCCCGCCCTTGAGCGCACTTTCCGCCCTTCGAGTACTTTCGGCCCTCGGGCGGAAAGTACTCGGCGGGCGGAAAGTGCGCCCGCGGGCGGGAAGAAGCACTTTCCGCCCTAGTGGCGTAATATACTATTTTTTAGAATACAAACGTATTTCATAAAGTATTTAAAATAAAATATTTAAAAACAAGTTTTATTTAATCAAGCAATTAAAATAATAAATTTATCATACAGTTATAATTGAATGATTTATTTAAAATACATTTATATTCCAAATACCTAAGTACCTTAATTAAAATACATTAAATTCAAAGTTTTTTGATTGATAATATTTTATTTAAAATTATATTTGAATTAAAAATAAATTGTTTTATGCATTTGAAATACTAGCTGATATTTATTAAAATATTTTTAAATACATGCAAATAACATTTTATATTAATTTTTTATAGTATTCATATTTAATGTTTTGTTTTGATATTTTATCTTTTTTTTTATTTTAAATACAATTACGTTTAATTCATAAAATAATTGTCTTGTGTCAAATAAAATAGTGCATTTTTTAAATGATAAATACAACTTTGATCATGTCTGTCAGTGAGGAATAAAATGGATAAAGTTCTTACTACCAGATGGAGATCAAAACAATGATCCAAATAAATCTTTGTCATAGATAAATAATTTAAATAATCGTGTTTTTCTTTCTTTAAGATTTAATAACAATGTACATTAAAGATATTAAGGTAAAAAATGAAAGATTATCATGACTATTGTACATTAATGGTATACACTGAATAACATTTATGATCCAACCGAAGATGAAGATGACACGACATTTAATGCAACAAATATTTCATCATCTTCAACATACAAGAATATTGTATCAGATAATTATTTATAAAAAAATTTGTTAATTTCAAAGAACCAATATTTTTTAAATAATGATCAACAAGTGGATACATTAAAATTTAAGGGAGAAAAAAAAATCGCAAATTAGCAAGCACGGTATATATACCATTAAAATCCATGACGCTCTCCTTTCCACACGCACCGCAAACAACAGCGGCTCAAACGCACTACCTGGTGAAGAACATGATACCAGGCTCGCCGCTCTTCAAATACGAGGGCGCAGAGACACGCAACTTCACGATCCCAGGCTGGGCCCAAGCCAATCTCTACCGCATCGACATGCGACCGGTGAGCTCGCCGATACTCAAGACCCGCTCGCCCAACACGGTCTTGCTGTACGCCACATCCGACGCCCTGGCTCACCTGCCCAGCAATCTCGCGGCCCCGACTAGAACCAAGAGACAACAGCCGAGCCTCGAGTTTCAGCAGAGGTGGAGCCGGCGCAGGCTCATCGTGTCCTGGAACAAAAGGTACCCTGTTACATCGAGAAATTTTCACTCTGGGCCTTTTAATACTGGGAAAAAAAGCTAGAGGCACGAGCTTTTGACATAAGTTTACTCTCTCTCTTTGAGCCGGTTCCAAATTTTCAAAATAATTTACACAGTTTTTTAGGCTTTTTAGTCTGTTTGAAGTGAAACGTGTCGTTCATTTTTTTACACTCCTTATGATTTTACAGTAACGAAAATTTGCGCGCAATTTTACAAATTTTTTTACTCGTAAATGTAAATACGAAAAAAACTTCCAAAAGCTTTTTAAGGTAAAATGTCACGCGTTTCTTAATCTGGGCTTAAACATTTTTGACGTGCAGATAGAAGATAAAAATCGATTTCTACAGGTATGCTGCAAAAAAAAAAAAAATTTACCTCTTGATTGGAGTTCTTTGTAAAATCGCTCGTACAGCTGAATCAACTACATCTTCGCTTTTTAATGATAAACTGTACATAATGTAGAAGGAAAAAAATAAAACCATTTTATGTATGGAAAAAAAAAAAAAATCTTGTCCACGTTCAGCTACATCGATGCGGACAAGTCGACTTACCTGCTGGCAGTGACTTCGGGGGAGATTTTACATCCACCGACCCTGTGTGCTGCCGAGAACGTCCTGAGGAAGCACCCATGTCCCAGCAGGCCAATACCGGGACAACCGATCCAGCATCGGAGCGATCCCGAAGGTTTGCACTGCGTCCGACGGACCAAGCTCACCCTCTTCGGCGTCAAATACAACATGACTTACCATTTCACGCTTTACATCGTGAGTCCCTTTTTGTTTCTTTTCCGGTTTTTGATTAAATGATTCCGATACCCCGAAAAAAAAAAAAAAAAAAAAAAAAAAACCTTTTTGCCAGCCATCTAACTTTAAAGTAAAGGACTTCGACATTTGAGACGTAAATCAAGAACTGTATAATATTAACATTTTTTAATGGTAATTTTTTAAATATTTTTCCAACGTAGGTGACACAAATTTATTTGCTGACTATCTTGATAAAAATAACTCGGATAATCATATTCTCGTTAATTCAAAATTTTACTTTAAACAACGAAATGTTTCGTAAAAACAATGAAAGCAATGAAATTTGAAATAATGTAAATAATGTTTTTTTTAACGTGTAGTACTTTACGTCAGTTGAATATTTTTTAAACATTTTTTTTAGTCGATTAAACTGTTGTAATTATATAAACAACTTATTGGAACTTTAATTAATTAATGTTCTTTACTATTTCGCAGATGTAAGATTAAAAATTTAAGCAATAAATATGCAATAATAAACAATTCCAATAATTTATAAAACTATGAACTTGAAAAAATAAATAAAAATGTTTATGTAAAATTTCCTTTAAAAAAAAAAATCGAAACAATCACCAAAAGGGTATGTTCTTCGACGGAAACGTCCATAAATTTTTTTTTAAAAAAGTTACAATATATTTTTAAAATTCAGACATGAAATGATGTTGGTAAAATTTAAAAAATAAAACAATCTTTTTTAAAATTAGAAATTAATAATTAGAAAATAAGTTATAAATTTACAAGTAACCCCATTAGCTACTCGGTCCATCCGACGGCGATATCCTCATTTAAAGTTTTTTGCTTTGTCTTATCTCTGAATTAAAAACATTATCGTGGTCATAAATCAAGTGACGCAACAGAATTCCGCACGTAAAGGCAATTAAGGAACTCTGATTTTTCGCGATCTGCGCGCAGATGAACACGCAGACCAACGTGTCGAGTTTGGTGGCGATGGACTCGTTCCGCTTCCACAGACGAGCCCCGATCAATTTGCAAAATGGGCGCTACATCAGCGCAAACTTGCGGGACAACGACGGCTTCGTTGTTTTTCGCTACAAGCCCCGCGACAACACCACCACGATATTCAACATCCTCGCTTGCGGCGCGTGCTCGATCAAGGCCAAGTTTCGCGCCCCGGATTACTGTTTGGTAAGCTTACATGCTATTATTATTAACTATCATTATTTGAATAATTGCTTCAGTGTTTTTTTTTTTTCTTACTGTAGTATATTTTTTCATTCGCATGTTTTATAAAACGTATCTTTTTTTTTTTTTAACAACAATGTTGAACCCATTGTACAATGTCGAATAGTCACAAGTAAAATATAATTTGTCCATCACGAATTGCAGGACGAGCGAATCGGAGGTCAATTTTTGCTGCGAGCACCAGCCATACCGCCGGGCAGGAGGTTCAACATTCAGCTGAGCGCTCCGCTGTCCGGACTCGATCTGGTCAATATGTCGAAGATCAAAATACTTGCCATGGAAGCAGACGCTCTACCCTTCACTGACGTGAGTCTGCTTTTTTATTTTTTTTTTTCCCCTCCATCATGTACATTTTTATTTCCCAAATTTGCGCCTCGATTGTTTAATCCTTTTTCATCACATCCCAACCGATTACACCCTGTGAATTTCTTCGCACGATCTGCTATTTGAAAACTTTTGTGCAAAGTTGATTTAGTAATTGACGTGACGTTGCGTGCACTTTAGGTGAGGCATTATTGCTTGATTATTTTTGTCATTTACATTACATTGTGATTCTTTTTTTCTTACATCTCGGGACTGAGATCTTGTATTTTCACATCATGCAACAGCATAGGCGCATTGCAAAATCAGAATGCAACTGTATGAAAAAAAAAAAAAAAAAAAAAGGAAAAAAAAAGGAAAAAAAACAGGTAAACGTGTTGCAGAACTCAGCTACGCGAAACTCGCCGTGGGAGTACAGGACGTTGCGCAAGTGCCGGTCGAAGCGCGCCTCCCGGTGCGCAGCGGTGACGAGCGGCAGCGGCTCGCGCGGCATCTTTGGCACCGGTGACTACCTCCTCCACGACGGCGACAGCAGCAGGAACGCCAGCAGGCCCTGCAAGACCACCCGAAGCCCGGCCCACTCGCTCGCGAGGCCCTGCCCATCCCCCTGAACTGCTCGCGGTCCTTCGCTCATTCGCTTTTCTTCTTCTTTCTCTTATTGTTCCCCGTCGCCGTCGTCTTTGTTACTCCACCGCGTGTAATGTATATTTTACACGTGTATACTTACGTTGATGTGCCCACGCATGCTCGCTTTATAATATATACTTGATTTTTGGACGAGCGAGCGAGCGAGCGGAGAGAGGAAAAATCGAGGCGTGCAGCATTTCATCCTTTGAAAATGGCTGCGGTTCTCCGTGTGTTTGTATCTGATCCCCCCCCCTCATTCTCCTCCTCCTCCCCTTCCCACCGTGCAGCAAGGGAGCTTTTTCTTATTTACTCGCGTCATGCTGTATTACAAATGTGAAAGGAAACGTTCTCATTGGCTGGTTGCAAAACGCTATTTTTTTTTTCTCTCATGTAAGTATACTCTGTTGCTTACCGGCCGGTGTACTTATGCGTTGTCGAGGTGGAGTGCTTGTATACCTATGTGTGTGTTTTTTCATTTGAATGTTGGCTTTTGTCTTTGCCAATCACTTGTTGCGTGGGTCGGGTTTTAAAAGACAACGCGCAAAAGGAAGAGGACGCGCATACGCGCTATTATGACATTTGCAAAAGTGTGTACTTATTGTTGTCGCGCAGGATTTTTTTTTTTTTTCTTTTTCTTTCTTTCTCTCGTCTTTACAACAACACTATTCATTTATCTTCGTTAACAACGCCAGCGCGAGTTTTCACAATGGCCGTCCTCCGTTCGATTCGTATTGTGATGATTATATGGGTGCCATGCCGAGTGCGCAGAGCTGTACGTTTGCTGGGGAGGGTATTTTACAGTGATCGGTAACACTGTACTAAGAATTTTTTTTTTTTTTTTTCCAACCAAGAGATTTCTTTTTGCCGACTATCGTATATAAATTGTGAATTTTCAAATAATATATATTTTTTTTTTTTTTTTCAGCCAAAGTGGCTTTGAATTTCATTTTACACTATTTAAAATACATTAAAAAATAGAAAAAAGTTTTTGGGGGTTTGTTCAAATCAAATAGGTCACAAGACCCTCTTTTGGCCCCTACTGAGAGCCTCCTTTATTACGAGTATTATTGAAAAACGCGCCAAGGATGCTATGGTATTTTGTGCAGCTGATGACAATAAATAGTATTCATGACTATGATCGTTTTTCACAGTCATCATCATCATCACAGACTGATATCGTTGGAAGGGTTATTTTTTATTTTATAAATTGTCGTTAATTTGAATTATAGGGGATAAAAGCTTTTATACTTTTTTAACAGCTTTTTGTCGAAATCAATGATTTGACATTGCAATAAAAATTTTAGCTTATGATTTAACAATTTTTTAAAACAACTACTTCTTTCATTACCTATACATGAAAAACTGACAGCTGCTGTTACTTAATTTTTTTATACTCCCAACATGTAGTTTATTAACTATTACAGGCACTAATGTTCATAACACAAAATTAACAAGTATTTATAACCCATTAATATAATGTATTGTTTCGTACGCATATTTACTTTTAACATTAATACGCAATTAACAATAATACATTTTTATTGTTCACACTTTATGTTTGTATTCTTATGTCAACAATTGTTTCATTGTAAAATAGAATTACTAAATTATTATATTTATCAATACCGAATCAAACTAACAGTTAGTATTATTCTTCATGTACGTGTATACTAGTGTCCCCTATTTTCTAAACTTTATTTTTTAGTCATATAACTAGAAAAAATTTTTATTGTAGCCTACAATAAAAATTCTAATTAAATTAAGTTCACACGCACAGCAAGATGCATTTGAATGTCCTATTTAAATAATATGGAATTTTTAAGGATTTTAGAAAATAGTTTTTTTAATGCATCTAATAATTTTTAATCCGTTTAAAAATCTTAAAATCACATTGAGTAAAGTTGAAATAAATACTTGTTAAATTTTTTTTTTGCTGCAAAAATTTTTGTAAGGATAACTACAATTTTTTATATTTTTGTTTTTTTTTCCTTCCTACTTTTGTCTTTGCCTTAAAAAATTATTTTTGCCATAAAAAGCCTAAAAAATTTAATAAATAGTTTTAACTCTACTTAATTGTAATTGAATAGTTTTCAAACGAATTAAAAATCATCAGGATAATATTAATAAAAATTAAAAAAGTATAAGACATTATAATGCATTTGGCTATAGCTCAAATTTTGCACGGAAAAAAAAAAAAATTGGTTAAACTATTTTACTTAAATCAGGTATAATTCCTCAAAATTGTTAATTAATTTTTTTTACCAATAATAGTTACAGTATCAAAGTCGCTTAACTTTGTACTTATAAAAAAGTTTTAGTTTTAATTTGATGAAAGCTAATTTTACTCCAAAAGCAAAGGGACGTTAAAGATAACGAGTTTTCACGGAAATATATTCGGCGATGCCGTTATTTTTGGTAAAGTAATTCTGACCCTCCGTTGGATATTATATTGTGTACATAAAGCCACGCGATACAATTCGCCATTATGTACGTGTGCGCAGGAGGTATGTGTGTCTGTGTGAAAGTGTTTTTCTCGGTACAATTATTTCCGGGGAGTGTTCGACGTGCAAAACGACTTTTCATTTTGAAGCTGCGTTCTAACGCTGCAAATGAAAACGTCGTTGTAGTACTACACAAATACAAGGGAATTCGATGAAATCGTAAGACTTGAGAATTTTGTGTGCAGTATGATTAAGAGTAATCGCCGATTGGAGTATCAATTATTTAATTTATTGCTAATTTTTATTATACCCACATTATCACCTACATATTCATACATATGTATATCGACGTCATTATAATTATAATAACATTGAGAATCGAATGTTGTGCGTAAGATTGTTTCGAATGCTCGAACAAAATATATATATATATATATATATATATTTGGAACCATATATTGAAAACTTACAAACTCACATCGCGTGCCTTTTTTTTTTTAATTCGATTTTACACTTATACGTACAAGTGCGAAATAAATTGTGCGTACACATCTATAGGGCGGAAATTTATCGCACCAAAAACGTATAGCTTGAGATTAATTTTAAGGTAATTTATAACCAACCAAAATTTTTGTATAAATTAAAAAAAAAAAAAAATTAAAAAAAATAAAATTTTTACACTAAAACGCTATTGTCTTTCTCATTGCACCGTCTTTTCCACGAAACCGACCAGCCGAATACTCATCAAGTCCAAAACGCCTAATCCGCAAACTCAAAAACTCTGGTGGGAATCAACAAAATTGTATTCATCCCAAGGTGGACCGACCAACACGCAATAAAACAGCAGTTCAAATAGATAAAACCCAATGGGCTAATAAAAATGATGCGTGTATCAAAAAGAAAAGCAATAAGCTCGCGAAACCGTAAACACTCGACCTGAGACCATCTGTCCAGTTTGATATTAAACGACAGCCACGTTCGTATGTATGTAATGTCCGAGCGGCTCCGTATAAAAGCCGCAATCGGCATTGGTTATCGTCCACATAGTCCCGCGTTCTCTTCCCACCAAAATGTAGAAGCGCCGCGTACTCGCCGATTCATCGCCATCGTGAGAAACAAAAAATACCGCTGAAAGGGAAAAAAAAAAAAAAATGCCTCATCAGGCCCAAAAGCCAATCGCACCATCGTCCCTGCGAGGGGCACGACCATTGGCTCTGGCACTGGAATCCGACCTCGTGGTGTTCTCCCCCAACGGGCGATTGGTCTTCCAGATGGTGCTCTGGCCGACGGTGATCGCCGGCGTGATCGGCAACGGCGCCGTGCTCTGGCGCATCCTCGTGCTGCCTGGCGGCAGGTTCGCCCTCCTCAAGCCCTTTTACCGATGCGCCCTCGTGAGTTTCGCCGTCTCGGATCTGGCCCTGCTCGTCGCCTCGGGGGTCCACACCCTGGCGAAGCTCAGTTGCACGGCCACTCTACTCTGGACCCTACCCGGCTGGAGTTGCGCCGCCATACCCTTTCTGCAGACGTGCGCCATCGTCGCTGGATCCTTCGTTTTGGCCTCCGTCGCGGTAGATCGGTAATCTTTCCATTGATTCAACCCCTTTTTATTGACAATACATGCAAATTTTAAGTGAAATTACCTGCACCGATTTCGTCGGAGATCATTTTTGTTGCGAGAATTTCGCACGTCTATATCGAAGTGAGGCTCGACTGTTTTGCAGCTACAGAGCACTGATACCTCATTACCCGAGAAGCGAAGGGCCCACGTGGTTCCACGCCGTATTCTTCAACGGGTTCGTCTGGCTCTTTGCCATGGCGGTGTCTTACCCCGTAGTCGGAATATACGAAATCGACGTGATCACCGTCGTCAGAGAGGATTCTACCGTGTACGAGTGAGTTTTGGATGAAAAATCGTTCGAGTGCCATTTTCTCGAGGTGTAGGTACGGTCATTTCAGAGAATAAATTCGCTCTTGGAGTTTCAGCGGTCGCTTGTGTTCTACGGACCAAGAGCACACGGCTGTCGTCTACACTGCTCTGTTTGTCGTGATATTCGCGCCATTGGCTTTGATTTTCTTGCTCGTGCACGTGCTGCTGGCGCTTAACATTTGGCGTCGTCGACAGAAACAGCAGCAGCGCACCGATAGGTCGAACGTCGGAAGCGATTCCCAAAGCACGGACTTCTCCTCTTCTGCAGGTATAGGGAAGAATGAATTTCGAACAATTAATATTTTTCGAATTATTTTATGAAAAATAGGTCTTCTCCGCACTGTCGATGATTTTTAAAACTTGGGTGAAAATTATTTTTCCGTGCTTGAGTATTTGTGATCGTCCGGATCGATTGAATAAGAAAACTATAAAATATATACCATAACTTTATCAAGAAATTTTTCAAACACAAGCTTGCGATGATTTCTTTGAAAACAAAAAAAACCGTATTTGTAAACCCTCGTTCCGTAAAATATTTTTTCAATTTAATAAATAAAGTTTGTTCAAGAAGATATTTCATATACTCGAGTAATTTTTTTGTTCATTTATTGAAAATGAACGGTATGAGAGTAAAGTAATCGGGCACTCAGTGATCGGTATATCGGTGAAGCGATGAAAGGATCCTCATTAAAGTTTCCCATTTGAAAAAAAAAAAAAAAAAAAACAGATTTTTTTTACCGATTTCAGTGTCCAGCAGCAGCGCGAAGCAACAACATCCGATTCCATTACCGAACAACCACGCGAAACGCAAAAAGCGCACTGTCAAGGTGATCCTCGTCCTGATGGTGGTATTCCTCGCTGGAAGACTACCCTCGTGGGCGTTTCTCCTGTGCAAGCAACACATGCGTCTCTCAGGCGGGCTCTGGCACTACCTACAGACAGCTTTTACGGGCCTCAGTTTGCTCAGCGCAGCCCTCGATCCCTTCCTCTACGCGTTCCTCTGCGAGGCTCTATCCCTCGTCGGACTACTGCGCTCTTACTGCGCGAAAGTCAAGGAGTCCGCGACTCATCCTCGGACTGGGGCTCATGCCACGAGTGCCGAAAGTCCGGCTGTCATCGTACCACGGGGTCCTTACAATTTTTGAACAATCGGGTTTTCATTGCCAACACCATATTTATTATATATATATATATACGCACATTTCTACAATTAAGTGTCTACAAGATAACCGTTGGTTCAGTTCGTATATTAATTACAATTTATCATGTGTACATGTACACCGATGATCGGTAACGATTTTTATTGACAGTGCTTACTATTTTCGGAAATAAATTATGGATCGTATGATAATATTACGTTGATTTACGTGCCGTTAAAGATAACGGTTTGTTCACGTGTGCAAGTGCAAGTTTATTGAATAATATGTCATGTGTATTAGGTACTAACGTTATATCAATTATATTTATGTTGTGATTATAAGTATAAATGCTGAGTTTGAATTTTATATGATTCGTAAGCTCGTGTGTTTCTGAAAATGATCAAAGGTAACTTAAATAACAAAAAATTTTCACATATTTATACGACTGTGTTATAATATATGAGTCTTTTTTCTTTTTTCCTTTTTTTTAACTGCTATTTTGATTAGAAATACTTCAAGTTTCGACAATTTTGCTGAGTAAGTACGCTCTATTGAAGACTTTTTGAATCGTACCAAGTTTCTTGTTTGGTAATTCTTTTTATATACCTACGTATTTACTATACGTTGTTGTTCAAGCTTTCACTAAAATATAAGGTAAATAACTCAAGAAATTACGCAGTTTCTGATGTGGCCCAAACAATAATATGTTGTTGCGTCTCAAAATCGTTTGTCCAATCATTTCCGTTTGTTTTCTCGATTCGTCTATACCAAAATCGGCACGGACCGCCCGTCGATATTTCCTTGAAGGCGAAAAACGACGGGACGTGTGTTTTTTTCCCGCCCATATGGAGGACAATAGATTTTAGAATCGCAGACTTGGACACAGTAGTATTACTCTAACACTTTGAACGGAAATTTTTAATCTTTAATGAAATACGTTTTTTTTTTTTTAATTCGTCACTAATAACAATACAATCTCGTGAAAAATTTTCCTTATCTACCTGATAAGTGAAATACATCATAGATGTTAAAGCTTATTGGAAAGTATCTTATTTTTTGTTTAATTGTTTTGTCTTTCAAACTGTAATGCATTGTCAACACAAAAAAAAAAAAAAAAAAAAAAAAAAAAAACACATTTTTGGCCAAAAATTGTATTGCAGAAAAAGTATCTATGCCCAAGTCTGAATGGTATATCATTCATGTAGTGACAAAAGCACCCTGCCGTAAAATAACCCACTGTGGCATACGATCGGTATGAGGAAAAAACAACAATGAATCAAGACCCCGTTAGACCTCCTGGAGAATGATATTCGAGAGAACCGCACCCGGGCTCTTTGGCGGCTCGTAGCGCAATATCTCCATGGCCCTTGTCAGCAGGGCTTTCTTGTCCTGATCGGGGCACAGGGATAGCTCTCTTAAGGCGATCACTTGGTAAATGGTCAAACGTGCCCCGTACGGGTCGACGATCTCGAACAGGTCGATCATGCGCCGGCAGAGCTCTGCCTTCTTCGGATCGTCGGGCTCGAGCATCTGCAGTAGCGTGTGGCTCACCGTGATGCAGTGCTGGTGGCACGGGTGCAGCAGCACTTCGAGCCTGAAAATCACCCGAGTCACACATAGGGTTGGTTATTGTTGAGCTTGCTATTATATGACATAAGTACCTGAACAGGAGATCGGTAAGGATCTCGGTGTCGGGGCCGCTCATGGCTGCTTCGACCTCCTCGCCGAGTCTGTCGAAGAGTTGGGCCACCTCCTTCGTGCTGAGGACCCCGGGACACTTGTCGCACGACCACTCGCTGTTCTCGGCGAGGGGCTCCTCCGGGGTCATCCAGCCGTTGCCGCAGGGGCACTTCAAGCTACCCATGTGGCTGCCCAGCTCCGTGCGGTCGGAGCAACGCTCGCACTTGCACGCAAAGTACTTGGTTGCCCGTAGGTGCTCCCTACGGCTACGCGTCGACCACAGCGCGTGGGTGTAAGTTGTGCTCAGGTGCTCGCCTCTAGAAAAAAAAAAAACAATTTTTCTTTCCTTTGTTTTCCGATCAAAGGTGGAAAGAGCATTTTACGGGCCGATCTTACGTTTACTGAAAAATTGATCAACTTTACAACTGCGAGGGGGGGGGGAAAGAAAGAAAAAAATCGATAGGTGTAAAAACCATGCGCACTTTTTGATGGGCTTGACGGCGATGACCTTGATCCTCGGCCTGCCGTGTTCGTCGACGACGAAGGTGTGCCTGGTATTGGCGATGCAGCGGTGCTCCAGTAGGCAGGCGACCTCGTATATGGCGGCCGAGCCCTCGGGCGGGTTGGTCTCCAGGGCGTTGACGTCGACGAGGCCGCACACCTTGGCCAGGACCTCCGAGGCGCCGGCGTCGAGCGCCAGCATGGGCCCGAAGTACTCGGCCACGAGGCGCATCTCCTCGTACGCGTCCGTCCCCGGGCCGCGCTTCTCCTCGTGGCTCTCGAGCTTCGTCAGGGTTTTCCAGCGCTTCGGGTTCCGCCGTTGCAGTATGAGGGCTCGCAATATCAACAGGTTCTCGCACCTAAGCGGATTTTGCATGGGACTTTTTTTCATTACGTTTTACGAGTCGAGGAAAGTGGGGTCGGGTGACTTTTTTTTCACCGTTATTTAATAAATGTACAACTTCGAATTTCATTCAATTATTCCGAAATTCGGCACAAGTTTTCGGCCCCAATTCATTTAAATAATAATGGCTTTCTTCTTCCCTTATGTTGTAAAATATTCAAATATGAGGCAAAAATTAAATAAGTATACGTTTTGAAGGGTCCCTAAAAGCAAGTCAACAATCGAAAAAAAATTTAAAAAGTGGCATTTTGCATCAGCAAATCAATTATTTTATAATCATAGTCTAAAAATGATTGTATTTTGTTTTGTACTTTTAACAACTCATTTTCTTTGTGATTGTCGTGATATTATGTAATGAATCATGATCAAATGACAAACAATAAAAATTGGTCAATTGAAAAAAAAAAAAGCTACTACTTTCATACTGATATTTTAGAATAAAACATTTGTCACTTGACGAAATGCATGATTGTTTAGATTCCATATATATACCAAATCAATTTTTTCTTACATTACGTTTAATATGTTATTAGGAGTAATTAAAAAAAAAAAAAAAAAAAAAAAAAGACGAATTTTGTTAAAAAAAAAAAAAAAGAAATAAATAAAAGGCAACCTTGGCAAAAGCCGAGCCGCGGCTAGGATCTTGCACTCGAACTTGTGCCTCTCGTCGTCGGCCAGTCCAGGACAGGTGATCTTGCAGGCGGGCCACTTGCACCCGGGACAACGCATGAAGACGTCCTTGATACCACAACCGACGCATACGCTCGACTCGGCGTGATAACTCGGGCCCCAGACGATCGGCAGCTCCGAGAGGATGAGGTCGTCGGCGTCGAGGTCGCGCGTTGCCACGAGGTGACGGCCGAGCTCCTCGTTATCTCGCACCTCGTAAGCCCGACAGGCGGACTTGTGGCTCGGCCAGTGCGAGCGCTGGTGCTCCTTCGTGCAGTAGAACACGAGCTTGCAGTCGGCGCACCGGGTCGCGGCTGGGCCCCCGCACGAGGCGCAATTACCAGTGGCTGCCGATGACGACGACGATGACGCCTCGCTGAGGATGCTGTCGCTCATCTTTTTTTTCTTTTTTTGTTTTTTTTTTTTTTTTTCTACGTAGGCCGTGTATAGGTGAAACAAGTATACTTTTAGGTGGACAGGCTGGGCAGCATATTAATAATAATTATTGTGCTGAATGATAAATATTCGTATATTATATCATTTTTGTGTACATTTACAGGAATATCTGGTGTTTCTTGAGTTTTACTGGTTTTTCTAAATTACAATTTTTATATTTTCATTTGACGCAATTAACACCCGTTGAATGGTTAATTGTATGTTTTTTGTTGTCTTAACACGTTACAAAAACGTAATGGAGTTGTGTTCAATCGTTTGTTAAGAAATTAATTTTTGGGTATGAATGAATAAGTAGCTATGAGAAAAAAAAAAGGTGAGCAGTAATTTTTTCAAATTAGCTTTTGTTTAACATTTCACCACGTAGGGGTGATTTCAATTTTCCATCAATCAATCATTTAATTTTTGTATCATTTTAATTGTCATGTAAAAAAATGGAATTCACATGATTCAACAATTTTTTTTTAAATAACTAAAACAAAAATAATTTAATTCATTTAGTTGTTATGAATTATGTATAAAATAAAAGTAAAAAATAGAAACTGATAATTTTAATTATTATAGTAGTTGATAGATTTCAGATTCGAGACTATAATAATCATTGTTTGTCTATTGTGGGCTAAAGTAATACTTTCCAATGGTTATTTATCATTTTTTTTTTTTTTTTTTTTTATATTATTTGTAACACCTGAATTGAAAAATATGATTAAATATAAATAATTTTAAAAAATACAACCCCAATTCATTATTTTTACAAATTCATAATAACTATCAACAAATAATAAATATTATAATCCACATAATTAGTTGTGATTTATAAATTTTTGTTTTTGTTTTTACTTTCTTAAATATCTTTTATAACGAAATTTAAAAAAGTATTTTAAATAAAAGAAAATAAATTTAAAAACCGGGACTAGGTTGTCAGCACTTCTTGTTATAGTTTATTCGTCAAGATGATTTTCACTTGAAAACACGTGTAAACACGAATCAAATTAACTTCAATAGTTAATGCATTTTCAGTCGCGGTAATGATATAATTTTTCTAAAATATGCATTGCAAGACTATATTATCAACTTAGTAGTTTAAAATATTTTGTACCTACCTTAAAATACGCCTGAAACAGGCCAAAAGAAGCCGGAAAATTTGTATTTGCTTTTACATCAATTTTTAATAAAATATAAAAATTCGACCCATGCGTACACTTCTAACAAATTTAAAAAATCTCCATAGCGTTACCGACGACCAACAAATATCACCTGTCTCGAAAATCACTCCAGCCGCAGTCGAACTCTTTGCCGCAGTGCCTCCGAGGAAGCTAAGAAAAGATCCCGAGTGAGGAAGCTTAAATTTAACGCGCTAGAATTAGAAGAGCGAGTGTGTGCACGTGTGTGGGTGCACAGGCACGTAACATGCCGTAGAAACAAGTTGTTTGATCGAACTATTTCTATGGTGATTCCCATGCTCGCTTTGGATTGATTTAACTTGCAAACGCATTAACAAGCACACGAAGCATTGCAGTAGGATGGATATTTTTTTTTTTTTTTTTTTTTTTTTTGTGATGGAATTCGACAGAAATCAGACAGGCTTTGAATAAATTTGATAAATCTGTTTATTAAACTTTTTTTTTTATATATATATCTGGAACAAGTCTTTTATACTTATGATACGTAAACTGAAACTTCGAGCACAGCTCTCTAATTGAATAAAAACAAAACGAGAACTTATAATATTTCATTGGTGAAATAATAAAAATCACGTATCAAATATAAAGTATATGCTATACCTATGTTATGTACAACTGAGTTCGATCCACGTGAATTACTCAAAAGCGTCACTGACAGCGATGGCGCTCGTGTTTTGACTAACAATTTTCTTACATAATTATTCAGTTTGGCAAAGTCGTATAACCGTTGTGCGGCACCGTAAAAAATGTCTTATACAACTATACTGTAATATTTTACATAATATAATACATATTACAGTCATTCCTTATTTACTTTGGACCTATCTAGAACGTTGTAAAATTCTTTATTTATTTGTTCGTTCGTTTAATTATTTCTTAATTTACTATTATTTTCACAATTACTTTTGTAATTTTCATCAGGATACTGTACAAAGTTAGAAAGGCGTTTGAGAAACAATTTTTTGACTTGCGCAGTCATTGCTATTTCTTCTAACTCTTTGTTGTTGTTGTTGTTGTTGTCAAGAGTGAAGAATTTGCAAGAAAAAATTTACAAATCATAGGTGCACAAAACTATGTATGTATATGTATGTATGTACATTGTTAAATGTTAATGCTTCAAATATTGCACTGATCTGATAGATCGAAATCTCAAATAGTTTTCGAAATATCTATATTTCGCATGAACCTACTTATTTATTAATATCCGAAACGATTTTCAAGTATTTGGAATGATAAATGCCTTTGAAAAACCTAGTTAAACTAAGAAATTGAAACTAAAGACGGCTTTTGCCATGTCGTTTTTTTTTTTACAATGTCATGAATTGTTTTTTAAAGTAAAAATGTCATACTGATTTAAAAAAGAAATGTTTAAATCCTTTTGCCAAACTCATCAAAAATTGCGAAAGAATGTCATTTCCTTGCAGTTTAATAATGAGCAGAAAATTAATTTTATCACATTGTACCGTGAACAAAAATACTTAATTATTTTTATAAAATTGTAAAAAATTTGATTTAATTGTTTTTGATCAACAAGCTAATAACCTAAGACTGTTAAAAAAAGTTCAACAATTTACGTTTAGCTGTGATTTACATGTTTTATCAATTACACTGTTATCACACCGTTTCATAAAACAGTTACTTTCTTAGAAATTTTTTTTATGAATTCACATAAGTGTGTCGTTACACTTGTAAGCCTCTTTTTGACGAATCGTAGACAAACGATGTCTGCATTAAGATTTCTTTTTACTACTACTACTCACGCTACCATTGGACTTTTCTTGCAACCTACGCACGCCAAACATGCATATTCGCAAATAATTGCCGGTGTCCTTGACAGCTCTGATCAGGTTGCAAATAATCACCGATGGCGTCTCGTACTCATTGGGTATGATTCCGTCCACGGACGACTCGAAGAAGCTGAACAACGGGAACCAGATCCTCGTTCGATTCGAATCGCGCTGCATTAAAGCTTGGTTATTGGCCAATGTGTGGTAATACAAAAACAGTCGGGAGGTAATGTAGAAGGCGACAAAGACATCAATGGAGTAGTGCTCGTGAGCAGCGAGGATGAAAAATATGCCAAACATGTTGAGCATCCACGTGAATGTGTGCACAAAGTACATCTGTCTTGGAGTATCTGAAATATATTATTGCACAAACATACGATTTTTAAATACGTGAAACTAAACTAATACGTGACTGATAAATGATTAAAAAGAAATATACTAACATTCAGTAATAAAAAAGTTTAGCATCGTCAATGCAACTGTATGTCCACTGAACATGTAATCACCGCATGTTCTGACACCTTGAATGGACATACCAGCACCACGCCATATCACATAGGCCATCTCAATCTTGTTATACAATTCGTTATACAAACTATAACAAAAATTTGTTCATGCGATGAGTTACATAATCGTTTAAAAATTGAACATTGATGATAAAAGTAAGTTTTTCCTCAATTATAAGCAATATAGAAACCAACAAAATATGAATGAAAGTAATGAATATTGTGTTTACCTAGACGAATCTGTAATAGGATTATTCCTAGGCTGGCATTGTAAGTGTGCACCAGGCACAGAGAGGGATGTAATAAGCATTGTAACACATCTCAGTAAAAAGACTGTACCAGATAACGCAAAGAACCTTCGGAGCAATATAAATCTGAAAGAATTAAGATTATGATTAGCTATCAATATTTATGTTAAACTCTGTGAGATATACTCAAATGGCAAAAATAAGCTTATATGTATGTTACCTATATTTATGAAAAATAAGAACAACTAGCCATAATGCAAAAAGCAGGGTACCAGTTACTTCACACATGTCAAAAGCCCATGGTATGTGTGGCACATTGTCAAGAAAAATATCTGGTAACGGCGGATATTTTTTCATGTCAGGCACTCTGTCATGAACTATCACCATCACAAAGGCAGTAATCCAAGTTACAATAAATAAATAACCTAAGCTAATGAACGTTTTCCAAATTTCTGGAGGTAAATGAGAAGCCGTTCCATCCTCGGAAATTGAAGCAGGATAAAAATCATGGTCTATGGAACTTTCATTTGTGATTCCACTGAGAGTCAGCTGTAAAATAAATCGTATAATTAATTATGAGCATAAGCGAAGTGTCATTTGTTACACAATTTTCAATAGATGTGATTACAATACACAAGATAAATAAATTGACTAACATCATTATTTTTAGGTGAGTAAAAGTTTTGCGTGAAAAAATCAAGGTAATTGAGCTCCAATAGCAAAGTTGCATTTTCTCTTTGTAGCTGCCTTATGCTAATGATCAATCTCTTAATTGTTCCAATCCTTAGCTTTGACATTGCCTTCAAGTCATCTTCTTTAAGTGTAATTAATGCTTTGCCATCAATCTCGTGTTCCCTGAATCTTTCAATAGTACAGAGATCTCCGTGACCTGTCTGTGTGAGCCAGCTCACAACATCATTGATACTCCAATCTGTTACAATTTTTGGTCTCATTTTGGCCCGTGCAGCTAATTTACGTTCTTCTTTCATTTGCGAACCTGAGAACACATAACACTTTTTGTAGATATGAAAAAAAATTATATGAGTATTGTTGTTGAAAAATTATGATTAAAAAAAAAAGTTAGATTCAACAATGACAAACTACAGCAAACTACTGCAGAATTATTTTCACAAATGACTCATGTACTATTTGATCTTTGTCTGTACAGACCTATTAATAAATGTAGTTCTTTTGTCTCTTAAAAACACATTTAAAAGTAACTTAAAAATTTTACTCACAGACAAAGCTCTAACGATGGCAAAATTAAAAAATGTAACGTGTGTTCACGGTAGTAAAAAGATATGCTAGAATATTGTACATGCAGCATCATAAAGTCCATCTAAGTGGGACATAACTGTACACAACATTAGAGTCTTCAGGTTTGATGTACACAACTCAGCTCCTTTCACAACTGACATTTGACAACAGTTAATATTGGAAAAATTACTGGTCAAAAACTTTAATAGAGCACACAAAAACATTTGAAAAATAAAATTAATAAAACGAACAAAGGTATCGTAATTTAATGTCGCGATAAATGTAAGATGCTATACTGACTAAGTAAGACAACAGCAAGTTTACGTATTTTCGATGGCACGTTTGAGATAAACAAAGTAAAATGCTTTATCAGTTGATTTCATAACCCTTGCACGAGTGACAATGGACTGAGCTATTAGCGTTTTAATAACAAAATGCATTTCATGCGTAAAATATGCAACAGCCAATATATATGTTGCATGTTATATTCGCACTTCAGTGCAATAATGATTTTATACCTATACACTGCATATTTGATGCCAAGAACACAACACAGATATACTACTACACTAGTCTCTTGTGTTGTTTACCTTCGTCTGTGATCTGTCATTCGATGGTATATCTTTTTCGAATTAAAATTTCTTCCCTTTTTCTCACTTCCTATACTTAAAATTAAACTAAACCACCATTTGAACTATAGGTACAACTGTCATGATGCGAAAATGATGAGATCTATTACACGACTAAGTATACTTTGTTAATTATGAACGTGTCGTCTGTTAGTCTGTACTTTAGATGAGGTAGATGTATATCTATGTATAAAAAACTGAAATATCAATTATATACTATATATGTTTAATAAGAAAATATAAGTATACGTGTTTTTTTAGGCATATATACTTGGAGATTTCAGTAAAAGCTTTAAAGTAAAGTAAGCTGTAAAGAGTTAATCGTAAAAGCTCTAAAGGATGGTAATTTATTAAATGTAGTCGATTTTATAAGCCATATAAGATAAGTAGAATATTTATACTTTTAAAGGTCTATTTTTGGGTAAAAGATAAATTGTAAACTTGCCGCAAATAGCAGAAAATACGTCAACTTTTTATTGTCTATCCATAAGATTAGTTGCGGCTGGTTTATATGTGATTAAATGGCTCTACTGGGAATTGTAATAATTATTTGGATCAGCGCCATCTAGCGGTCTTTATTTTTTGGCCAAAAGTGGCTCCTAAAATTCTCAATCAGAGCATTCAGGATTAGAGCCATTTAGTCAATCATAAACCAGCCGCAACTCATGATAAAGCTATAAAATAAAAAAATAACGATACATATGTTTTTGGCGGCAAAATAACAATCTATTTTCTATCAAAAAATCGACCTCCTATGTATTTATACTTTTGAAGATAAAATTTCGGCAAAAGATAAATTGTTAACCTGCCGCCAAAAACACATGTATCGTTATTTTTTTATTTTATAGCTTTATCATGAGTTGCGGCTGGTTTATGATTGACTAAATGGCTTCAAACGCTAAAGCTCTGGTTCAAAAGTTTAGGGGCACTTTTTGGTTCAAAAATCCGCAACGCTAGATGGCGCTGATCCAAATAATTGTTACTATATTTACAGTAAAGCCATGGATTTACGTATAAACCATCCGCAACTACTCCTATCGTATAAAATAACAAGTTGACGTGTTCTGTGTTGTTTGCGGCAAGTTTACAATTTATCTAAGTACCCAAAAATGGACCTCCAGAAGTAAAGATATTCTGCTTATCTTTTATGGCTTATAAAATCGACTACATTTAATAAATTACCATCCTTTAGAGCTTTTACGATTAACTCATACAGCCCTTTATCTTTATAGTTCCAATAAACAGTTAATATGCATAACAAAATTTGTGTTACAGAAATCTTGAATTACTATCAAATTTATACGTAAATTGATCAGTCTAAAAAAGACAATTAAGGAAAAAAGGCTGTAAAGAGAAGCACACTTACACTAAGAATGGAGCATTGGATCTCGCTAAATAAAAATATATATTTTTTGCAGAGAAGTAAATTTTAAGTATTACAAAAAAACAAAGAACTTAACCTTCTCTGATTATGTGAGATCCAATGCTCCATTCTTAGAAGACTTCGTATGACTGTACTTCTTTTTTAGGCCTTTTTTCTTCAGTTGCCTTTTATAGACTGATTAATTTACGTACACATTTGATAGTAATTCAAGATTTCTGTAACACAAATTTTGCTATGTACATATTATATAAGTTAACTATTTATTTAAACTATAAAGTTTAAAGGCTGTATGAGTTAATCGTAAAGGGTCTAAAGTATTGTAATTATGTAATTATGATCGATTTTTCAAGCCATATAAGATAAGTAGAATATTTATACTTTTAGAGGTCTATTTTTGGGTAAAAGATAAATTGTAAACTTGCCGCAAATAGCAGAGAATACGTCAACTTTTTATTATCTATCCAGAAAATCAGTTGCGGCTGGTTTATAGTTAATAAAGTGATTTTACTGTAAATAGCAATAATTATTTGGATCAGCGCCATCTAGCGGTCTTTATTTTTTGGCCAAAAGTGGCTCCTAAAATTCTCAATCAGAGCATTCAGGATTAGAGCCATTTAGTCAATTATAAACCAGCCGCAACTCATGATGAAGCCATAAAATGAAAAAATAACGATACATGTGTTTTTGGCGGCAAGTTAACAATCTATTTTTTATCAAAAAATCGACCTCCTATGTATTTATACTTTTAAAGATAAAATTTTGGCAAAAGATAGATTGTTAACTTGCCGCCAAAAACACATGTATTGTTATTTTTTTATTTTATGGCTTCATCATGAGTTGCGGCTGGTTTATAATTGACTAAATGGCTCTAATCCTGAATGCTCTGATTGAGAATTTTAGGAGCCACTTTTGGCCAAAAAATAAAGACCGCTAGATGGCGCTGATCCAAACAATTATTGCTATTTACAGTAAAGTCTTTTTATTAACTATAAACCAGCCGCAACTAATGTCATTTATATTAAATAAAAAGTTGACATGTTTTGTGCTATTTGCGGCAAGTTTACAATTTATTTTCTACCTAAAAATTGATCTCCAAAATTATAAACATTGATTATCTTACATGGCTCATTTTTAGTAGGTATCGTATTTACCTATATTGCACAATACCGGTAATACAGGTTCTGTCGTATCGACGACCGTCGGTAAACGGAACCTGTGGATATATATAACTGACTCTTTCTTACTCTCTCGCACTCTAGTCTAATATATCTTCATGCTGGTAACCATTGCGGAAAACACCCAACAAATTTTTATCATTTGTATACTTATACATTTAATTACTTATTGTTTGGAATTTTCACAAACAGAGAAAACTCCCATTATGCACAAATATTCCAACCAAAGTATCATGTATGTTGATGTTAGCAAGGCAATACACATGTTGTTTTTTATCAGCTGGTGTTTATTTTATTTTTAGCAAAGCTTAAATCTCCAAGTATATATGCCTAAAAAAACGCATACTTACATTTTCTTATTAAACATACATAGTTTATAATTGATATTTCAGTTTTTTATACATAATAGATATACATCTACCTCATCTAAAGTACAGATGACACGTTCATAATTAACAAAGTTTTGGATAAAAGATAAATTGTAAACTTGCCGCAAACAACACAGAACACGTCAACTTGTTATTTTATATCAATAGGATTAGTTGCGGCTGGTTTATACGTAATTACATGGCTTTACTGTAAATATAGTAACAATTATTTGGATCAGCGCCATCTAGCGTTGCGGATTTTTGAACCAAAAAGTGCCCCTAAACTTTTGAACCAGAGCTTTAGCGTTTAGAGCTACTTAGTCAATTATAAACCAGCCGCAACTCATATTGAAGCTATAAAATAAAAAAATAACAATACATGTGTTTTTGGCGGCAAGATAACAATATATCTTTTGCCGAAATTTTATCTTGAAAAGTATAAATACATAAGAGGTCAATTTTTTGATAGAAAATAGATTGTTATCTTGCCGCCAAAAACACACGTATCGTTATTTTTTTTATTTTATAGCTTTATTAGAAGTTGCGGCTGGTTTATAATTGACTAAATGGCTCTAATCCTGAATGCTCTGATTGAGAATTTTAGGAGCCACTTTTGGCCAAAAAATAAAGACCGCTAGATGGCGCTGATCCAAATAATCATTACAATTTACAGTAGAGCCATTTAATCACATATAAACCAGCCGCAACTAATCTTATGGATAGACAACAAAAAGTTGACATTTATTCTGCTGTTTGCGGCAAGATTTCTATTTTTAACTAGAAAATTGACCACCCAAAGTACATATATTATACTTGTAACTTATCTTATATGGGCATATGGCTTATAAAATCAACCATATTTACAAAATCACAATACAAAATTACAATGTTGCCATTCATTATACATGGCGATAATCTGACTTTCGGAACGCACCCAATATGCCCCTGCAGAATGCTTACTGCTCCTCCTCCTACGTTCTTCCTCGTCAACAACCTGTTGCTTCACCAGTCCCTAACATACTTAGTCGCGCTGCACGATTGCTGGATCTGCCGTTAAGCGTAAAAAGCTTAGTTTTTTCGTCGGGACCCTCGGGAACGGTTCATGTTTTTGTGTTATATTATACATTTTATAATTTATTGGAGGTATAAATTTTTAGATTTATCGTCTCGAGGTTTGCGAAATGCTCGCGCGTGGGTGCATAATATGTGCATGTGCACGGATGTGATGCACTGTGTTAACTTGCTATAGTGAAGCGAGAGTGCCTTTCTTTCCTGTAGGTAAAATCAAGTATAAACCACTTTTGCAACCATCCCAAGGTCTCCGGAAGTTGAAACTTTAGATTAAGGATGAAAAACATTGAAAAAATGATTGTAATGCTGGTGCCGGCAGGGTGATGCAGAAGGACCACTGCTGCAACAAGTCGACGATACCTGGTTGCTGCTTTTTTCGGTACCTATTCACCCACTCATGCAAGAACTAACTCGAAGAAGCATCTTACTCGTTTGCAAAGGGCGTTTTACCCCCCCCCCCCTCCCCCCGTCTCTTCAATATTTTAAATTGAAATTCTTGAAGGTAACTTTTTTTCGGCCTTTCAACTTTTCTTATGTTTTGCATTGTGGACAACAGTTTTTAAAGTGCATTGGAATTCCTATGTATACATCTACATTCTCTAGGAACTTCAAGACCATAACCTCTCGAAGGTGGGAGTGAAAAGATCAAATGAAAAGGATGCGTGCGAACGCGTTTTTTTTTTTTTTTTTTTTTTTTCCAAGTACTTGCAGCGTCTCTTGCGCCTGCCGTTGCCGTTCGAGGGTGCGCACTTGTATAATATTTGTATACATATAGTTGTATGCAGATAATGCCCAAGTTATGTAGCGTTATAGTTCATTTTTTACATGGCTGAGAATGTACGACTGAAAATATTTTTTTCAGAACTCATGCAGTTAAAGATGAAAAACGTATGGTATTTTGAATTATTTGCAGCTCTATTTTTTTCGTTATTTTGGTACTACAAAAAAATATTATAAAAATCAAATCATTGATACAACAATAATTTTTTAGAGCTATTTTGTCTCCCTTTTCTCCCTTGATACTTGTTGGAAGAAATCATAGTTAACGACAAATACTATTTAAAACGTATCAATGAATACCAAAATTTTTGTTAATTCTAATTCTTATAAATAATTCTCAAACATACCATACATCGGAGAGATCATTGTGTAGTATGGAATCAACGCTGTATCAGAGTGGATTGATAAATCAATATGATAACGATGCGCTCACGTATACTTAGATGCATCCAAAGTTGTTTATACACGCACCTGCCACATAACAAGCGCGACGGCGGCTACCATAAGACGGGTTACATCCTCATTAAAGCTCGGTATAAATATGTATACGTGTGTATACACTTTGTGGAATTTATGCACTGGCGTCCGGAAGCGTTCCTGCATATGTGTGGTGGATCTAGGCCTCTTTGCACACCTGCGTTTGATTTAATCTTTTCACGATCCCTTTGCTCAAAGTACTGAAACTCTTCCCAGTTTCATTTGGTTTCATAAATAAATATTACAAACTGAATGATAGTTTTATGACAGAACTAGTGATTATTTTGAGATGCTGTCATTACGTGCGTAAACAATATTGCAAAATTTTCATTTTTTCATCAATAATTCCTAATTATTACCTTGTTAAATCTTACTTTATTGTTTTCAACACTATCTTGCTTGTTCAACAGCAAAACAATTATTGCGCAATTATTGAAAAAAGAAAAAAAATACTTACCACACCCGAATACCTTTATGTGAGTAAACAGGTGTACCCTTCCGAGTGATCCAGAATGCAACAGCAGTCGCAAACAGCCGGGGCCCAGCACCATCATCACAGCAGGCGGAAAAAGAAGCGCGTCAACAATGGCATTCGTCACCTGGAAATAACGCGAGGCACCCGAGGCTACGGGTTCACGATATCTGGCCAACAGCCCTGCATCCTCAGCAGCATTGTACCCGGCAGTCCGGCCGAATCGGCTGGTTTACACTCCGGTGACTATTTGCTGTCGGTTAATGGCCACGCGGTTGGAAAACTGCCCCACGACGACGTGGTCAAGCTGATTGGAAGGTCCAACGGACTGTTGCGCTTGCAGATCGCGGACAGCTACTACAGCGACTCGAGCGACGAGGACGAGGCCACGAGTGTCAAGTCGCGCTCTAGACCGAGATACAGGTGGGTGCTGTACTCTTTTTTCTGTGTACTACATTCACACGTAAATGCACAAAAATTGTTTGAACGGAACGGAGAGTGAGCTCTATTTCATACATTTCTATCAATTTCAATAGCAGGTCGAGGTCGAGTAACGCTTCGGTAAGCTCAACAGCATCGGCGCAGCCTCAGTGCCGAGTAGCAAAGGTCGTGAGAGATCTGCAGACTGGATCGATGTTCGACTCGATCACCATCCAGTCGTCCGCTGTGTCGAATCCTATTCACAGGTGGGACATGTCGAGTCCACTGCCACCGCCCCCACCGCCCGCCTCGAGGAAGCCTGACTCCGAGAAAATCGTTCACAGGACTGTGCTGGGATACCTCGGCACGATCGACATACCGAGCCACTTGCAGTCCGTGTCGATGATGTCACTCGTGAGAAAGTGTATCAAGAGAATCAAGTCTGATAAACGCGATCCCACGACGGTGAGTGCAAATTACTCTATGATTTTATTGCTTAAATGACTGCATTTATAACTTTATTGCTGAAAGAAATCTGTAATCAAGTAAAGGTCTTTGTGGAAACGTTTATGCATGTATTTTAGCACTAATGATCGGTGCATTGTCTCGATTTTAAAGGTATTTCATCAATTTTTTTTATTGCAGGTTTTACTTACGATTCACGTAGCAAACATAAAACTAGCCGATAAGGATGGCCGCATGATCGCAGAGTATCCGTCGTATCGCATTGTCTACTGTAATTCCTTTTCAAACGAGGACAAGCTGCATTTCGGCATCCTAACGAAATCGCCCGACACTTACGACACTTCGGAAGATGCCACAGACTGCTCGACTTCTTGCCATGTGTTCAAAATTTACTTTCAGCTCACGGATCACGCGGTACACGCGAACGCCAGTCTGAGTTTTGGCTTTGCGTGCACCAAAGCTAGTGAGCTTGAAAATGCCTGCCAAGAGTTCCCAGCTAGCTGCGATGGCTTACTGGGAGCGATACAGACCCTGTATATTTCAGACGGGGCCGAAAACGAGGCTAGTCTATTCAATGATTGTAGAAATCTCCGGGAAAAACAGTCTTCACCACAGCCCAGCAATGTTAGTTCTTCTACGGCTCACTCAAGCAATAGCGATTCTGGTATTGGGTTCAAGGATGACTATGGATGCTACTCAGACCGAAACTTCGTAGAGTATCGACCAAAATATCATGATTCGGTAAGGTTTTTTTTTTTTTTTATTAATCTTCAAGGAATTTGTTCGGACGCCATTTTTTCATGCACAAACATTTTATGTTGTATATTGTTTTCAGAGTATTGTCGTTTCCTCACTCGGGAGAACTGTCAAAGATGCTGGTGGCTCGAAATTAACAGTTCGTGCGATCTCGGACCCAAGGTGGAGCGATTTTACGAGGTGAGCTCTCTAACTTGCTAGATGTATAATTGTTAATTTTTAGTGAATTAAAATAACCAAACCTATTAAACGTACCTGATCTGCGTTTTATTAAAAATTCATGATGGTAAAATGTAAACGTTCAATTAAGAGACGAGAAAATAAATGTTGGGTACACATACATGTGAGAATTTAAATATCTATAGGTACTTGAGCGGATTCAATTGAAACTTCTCAAACTCTTGAGAGATTCCAAAACTAGTTTTTTTACTAGGCGTGTCATAATTTACGTTCGAAAAGGGCGGAAGTGGCATATATTTAGTATGATTTTAAAAGATCTTCTATAATTAACAATGCAGAAGAAAAATCTCCATCAAAAAAGACATACTCCTTTATGAAATTTATATACTTGTGTCTACTTCATGTACTGGAAATGAATAAAATCATGGTTGCATAAGGCAAGATTCTTTGTTCAGTTTACATATTGTTCTAAAAGGATAAATTAGGGAAGGATTCTATTAAAATTGAAAAATCACGTATGTGAACGAGGAAAGATAAATTTATTTAATAATTGGGGCCCACAACATTTAAAAACAATTAGTTTGACAAAGTAATCACATTATTAAAAGTGCTGGTTCCTTTGACCTGGTGGTACACAGTAGCAATATTTTGCAGTGCTAGAGTAAGCAGCATCTCTACCAGGAAAATCTTTATCGCACTCTTCTTGACAAGATCTGATAGCTTCGCAGTCACACATTTCACCGGAAACCACTGCAGCAATTTGATTAAATATTTTACATTGCTATTCTGAGAATAATTGCAAGACTAAAACCTTTCGATAATTTACAAAATTTTGAAAGATAATTAAAAATTTTTTAGATCTTACTAGTAGTAAAATTCAAAAACAATTTTTATACTTTGTTATTTTGGAAATTCTTAATATCTTTGAAAAGCTTTCTTATTAATATTCGGTGTATTACTTACTGGTTACCAGCAGAAAGACGGCCGTTAGGAAGAAGAAGATGAATTTTGGAGACATTTTGTTAGGCTTAGAACTTTAACGCTGTCGTTAACTGTGCTCGCTCCAAATTTGCGATGCTTTTTTATACCGTTTTCGAAACCAAACCATTGGTCTGCAATTTACTTAATTTCAGACCTGAAATTTTTTATCTCTATTTTTTTTCAACAATAATTAAAATAAACACTATTTTTACATGAAAGTGTTTGAGGAAAAATTTTACTTCACTTTTCTAAATTACTTTTAAACGATCATATTTTCAAATTTCCTGTTATTAAAAATTATTCAAGTGCTTATGAACTGTAAATATTTAATAAAATAATCTTAATAAAATGTTTCCCTGATACAAGTAGTCAATGTTATACTTGATGCTATTAAATAATCGACTTTTCAATCATAACATAATTAATGAATCCACTTACAGAATTTTCAATTCACATTTTTTCAAATTATTTTTTATGTTCCCTAAAAAACAATAACTTTTAATGCTCGCGTTTTAAACAATAATTATCCTTATCCCAAGGTGAGTTGGATCATATTGCACCTTTTCTTTCTATCACAATTGCTATTTTATTTTAATTGCCCGACAAAATTTAGATAAAAAAATTGTTCACCCATTGCTCTATTTTTTTTCAGTTAATTAAGTCAATTGCATAGTGTTGAAACATACGACTGTATCGATAGGCTGTGCATACACTGCATACATATGTATGTAAAATGACTTTGTATTCTGTGCGTATGAGATGATAATATTAAGAAATTGGCATAATTATGGAGGACGTATTATCGGTATAATCATTAGTGACATCGAAGAGTTTTCGCTAACTTATCGTAAACAGTAAGTTTTGTCACTTGAGTGGAAAGTACGGCTACTGTGGCCTCGATGAGAAAAATGGCGTTCGTCGCTCCGACATAAATGTGCTGAAATCGTATATTTGATGCCCTATACAGTGTATGATGAAAAGTACTATATCCGGGGCGCAAAGCTACGTGTTTCGAGGAAGAAAGGTTAATTTCCACTTGTGGGCACAAAGTATTTCCATAGTTGAAAAAAGCTGTTTTTTACACAAATGTACAAATTATCTGATTCCAACTTTTTTTTTTTTTCTTCTCAAATCAATAAAAATAATTTCAATAAAGTTGGTGAATCGTGTAAAATTTTTATAGCTTAGTGGAAAAACGCATCATTCCCTGATAATTCAGAGGTTTTAATGTTATGCTACGTAAAGCTAAGTTTTATAACAAACGACGATTAAAATTATTACGAATGAGAAAACTAATAGAAATACATGAAGCACCTACTTTTCTTGACAAAATAAGTTAAAAATATTTTTATAGAAAAACAAATGTATAAACCTTGAAGAGGTTCAATGATTTTTTAAAAAAGCAGAGAAAGCAGTAAAATTTTCAACAATAATCATTCAGAGTGTTTGGAAACAGTGAGAATTCTTTCAATATTTTTTACCACCAATTTTTTTATCAACAAAAAACAAGTCAGCCTAATTTGATTGGTATTCTTAAGAGCTTGTATCAAGAGTTAAAATTTCATCAGTAAAAATAATTATTTATGTTTAAAAATATTTAAAAAAACTGATGTAGTTTCCTGACTCTGAATAGTTATTGTTGAAAGTTTCTCTGAATTTTGAGAAAATAATTGAACCCCCTTATATTCAAAAATACGTCAGTTCTGCATAATTAATGAAAATGTCCCGCTAAAAGACGAGTTCTGCAATTAATTCTTGAAACTTCTTTCTGTAGTCATTATCTTCAATGCAAAGCTAAAGAATTTCAACCGTTTTTTATTCACCAAATCTAAATTATCAAACAAACAAAAATTCACAAAAATTCATGAGGTAAAATTTCATAAACGAAAATCCCTGGAATTCAGGCCCTTCGGTCCAAGGTACTCGGAGAAGGCACCGAGCGAGCCCGACCGCACGATCATCCACGGGGACAGACACTCGCCGGCCCGTTGTAGCAGCAGCAACGACCTCGAGGTCAGCGATCGCAGCAACAGCGACCACTACTTCAACCAGGAGGACCGAAGCGACAACCACCCCAAGAAAACATCATCCCCAACAGCCGGAGGAAGAAAAGCCAGACGAAGCGTCAATCATAACAACAATAACAAGGAGCGCCGCCGACGTAGCGCCGGAGAGGGGAGCATCGTCAGCTGTCCCGCCGTGCCATCTGGCCGATTTGCCCAGCAGCACCATCAGTACCAGCAACAATGCGCCAGTCTCGCGGCCCTGTCTGCCTTGGCGCGCAACTCGCCGCCGGATCGACTGTACACCTCGTCCCTCGTCGTCGGAACGCTACGGACTGCTGGTGCTGCTGTTTTCGCGACCCCGGCTGCACCTCCGCCCCTTCGTTCTCAGCTTCCTGGAGGCATGCCGAACGGCCCTCCCGACAGACTCAGTCCCAAGGTAGGTCGTTGGCTTTTTACTCACCCCCTCCGTTTATATATATTTTTGTCTCGGTGCATGCAGTGGTGTCGGGGCAAACGGTTTTTCGCTTCACTGGTGATGTGTGTGTGTGTGTGTGCGTACGTGTGCGCGCGCGCACGTGAGTCTTTGTTGTGACGTTTTGTTGGGGTTTAATTAAAAATACTAGTCACACCCTTATTGCAGAGCTTTCACCGAGTCTAGTTTGAACAATCAATCGATGTTGCGGTTGACGATTCAATCGCGAATCAAGTTTCATTGTCGGTCCTTTTGTAAAATCGGTCGAATCGGAGAAATCGATGATTTAACGATAACGATTTCACGGAAAAACTCTCTCTGTTTATCAAAATGTGAAGAAAGTAAACAATCGAGTGGCAAACACTTTTCGTGAAAGAAAATATTCTCGTGGATGATAAAATGTATTGACGGAAAAACGTGTGCAGGTGTATCCAAGCGGCATGGGCTACAGTATGGAAAATCTCAAGACGAGTCCGGGTTCAAAGTCGTTGCAAGAGGACCACTGCAACACGACCAAGTCCCTGCCGTCGAGCCACAAGTCGGGCGTCGACAAGCCAAAGGCTTGGGGCAGCCTACAGGAGATTCGAAAGGTCGAATTCGACAAATGCGAGGTGAGTGTAGTAGAAGTATGTACATGTGCCTTTTTATCCTTTATACATGTACACATGTGAGAAACGGACGCGCGTCGTGCGCGAGTATATCATACGTGTGCGCTATACTTGTGTGGGTTGAGGTCCCGTGTACGTAGGTATATGTAATATTCTGCCCTTCTCTTTCAGTCTTTTTTTCTCCCTACGTAAGTGTACGTAACGTGGGACCGGTGCACGCGTGCTTCCGTTTTCTTTTGTGCTCTATTGGTACTGTGTGTACACATATCCATAAGAATATGGGAGCCATGGGTTGAAATATTTTTTTTTAGTTTAATCGATCGATTTTCTTTTTTTTTTTTTTAATTTTATTTTTTGATCAATCAATGATCGGTATCCATACAGTTTTTTTTTTTTCATTAATTATGTTTGTGAGTTTTACATCATCCTAGGGTAAATTTAATCCCCTTATACGTGAATTTCTCGAATTTGGAAAGGAAATAACGTAAATATTATAGTACGAAAATAGTAGTTGAATTTGGTGCATTGTATCTCCCTTTTGCATGATTTACAGTGACAATATCACCTGAAAAATGTTATGTCATTGAAATCTCTATCCATTCAAATTAGGTGAATTATTCAGCCAAAGTCAGTCAATTTTGTGGTCACAACAGCTTGGAAATTTATGTAGTGCCTTCAAAATCCACCTGAAAACCTCTAACTGGCGAATAACGTGCTCGACATCCATATAATATACCGATCATTGCTCTATGGCGATTACGTACCACGCCAAATCACAATTAACCTCGCGTCAAACGTTGCTCCAAAGTCAATTAAAATTGAAGAAGAAAACAACGATGCCGTTAACCCTGCACCTTCGCAAAAATACTCCACACCTCGAGTTCAAGGCTTCGATAGGCGCACTTCATTAGCGAGGAAGAAGAACAGGAAAAACCGTGGGTGCACGAAGATGCCCGTGTACGAAGTTTCCACGCTCAGGCCTGCTCCGATATCCGCGCTATGTAGGTACCGAGAGAGATTGCGTTGTGAGGGCCAATTACGCCACTGTGCTATTGTTTTCCACCTCTTGTTTTTTTTTTTTTTTTTCCAAGGCCGTGTGCCCTGCGTTTTGCCGAGAAAAATCGCGGGAACTTTCACAGGCTATAGCGCTTAAGCGATGCGTGTACGCCTATTAATAACTCAGCGTCCCTTTTTAAAAGACTCTTCCTGACAATCTTGATGGGAGTAAAATGCGCTGCTGCAACGGTTCGGCGTGTTTTAACTTTTCATCTACATGACTCTTGACACAACGCATTAGTATACTTTAGGCGTTTTTTCGATCAAAGTATCAATCGCGCTGGTTTTGATTTTGAAGGAGAAATCAAAGTATCGTGAAAATCAGCGGTATCGTGTGTCCCGGGGCTAATAAATTAATTTTTTTCTAGTAAAAATAATCTTAAACGTGTGTCCTGTCGATGCGAAATCGCTAAGTTGCGGTCAGGCCGCGCTCGTCTCCGCGAGATTTGTCTCGTAATATATCAACCTACTTCGAGTGAGTACGTATGGTTCAACAGTCGAGGGGAAAAGAAAAGATAAACCGCTGACGTGTGCACGTGCAGAGAAATGCCTCGCAAAGTTCTCACCAGCTTGGATTCCCTTTGATCCACTGCACGCGACGCATCTCTCGACGGAACGTAAGATCCGATCTTGAGCATAAATGTGTAATAAATTAATAGGGCTGCTTTGAGTCGCTCGAGAAAATTGCGGGCGCGGTAGTTCACAGCAGTTTAACTGTTTACTATTATTATTATTTTTTTTTTAATTGGCAGAAGATGTTGTATATAGAGTATTTAATTATGTGGCTGGAGCGAGTTATTACGTAATACAATTAACAGTTGATTGATCCTTTTTTATTATATATAATTGTGTCGACTCTAAGCAAAAGTCTCCAAATCAAGCCTATGCATCGATATAACCGATGAAAAGAAACATTTCCGTGACTTCGTCGAGGAACCGACGCTCTATGTGAGCTTGTATGAAAAAAAAAAACTCGTGGCTGTGCATCGGCTGCGGCGTTGAACTCTTTGTGTTATACATGGGTATATACTTATACAACAAGTACACTTACTCTGGTAATTTACTCGGTGATGCGCGCACAAAACACTCCCCCCTTGCTCTCTGTCTGTCCATCTTGTTCGTTCTTTCACGTGATTGTACCTACACGTCTTGTACACCCGTGTTTACAGCTTCCGTCTCTCCATGTATTTCACTGCTATTGTGTACCATCATCTGCATTATATTATTATGCGTGGCTCATAATTTATATTAATTTTAAAAAAAAAGACTGAGATTTCAATTTGTTATTTGATAGTTAAGGTGCACCTTCTATTCAACTTCTAATTCTACGGTGAATGAAATGAGGGAGGACACTTGTAAGTGAAGCCAATTTTTACAATGTGTAGACTGAGCTTGGATTTGATTTATGGATCGAACAAAAGAAGAAAGTTTCTCTTTGCTTGGGTTCTTCAAGAAACACGTCATGGTAAAGGAAACATAGTCCTCGGCGATTTTCATCATCCGTCCATGGATTTCGTATGAATGAACTCACGAATGTTATTTGGTCTCTACGAAAATTAACTGGAAACTCTGTTTAAAGATTCCAAACTTTGCGAGTGGCAAAATGCAAACTCCAAGTCCAACGATCGAACAAAGGACAAGTTTAGAGTTCCCTAAAGGATTACCCCAATATATTCCACACGAAAGTAGAGGGAAAGCGAATGCGTCATAACTTTCTGGATCCTGTGTGTATACATACACTGTATCGTCACGTGGGTAGCTGTAACTATTCATTTTGACTGTACCAAAGATAAGCACTCTTGCTGCTTGAGACAGTACCCTTGTTCGCATACGTGCGGCTTCGAAAAATTGCAGTCGGACGTGCGGGTATCGGGTTGCGCGGCAGCAAGGGAAGACGCTCGTTTCGTTCGCCATCAGCTGTACTTACATATACATCCCCAATTACTTGGTCGATCATCGGATTTCGCGCTTCGGTGTCGAGTTCGTGTACTTATTTCCTAGTTGTTTCTGGACTCGATTAGCTGCTGGAGCGTTCGTCGAGTGAACATCCTCTTTTCGATACCCACCGCGCATCTTTGTACCACGAGAGCGCTTACATAGTGACTTTCTTGTGCTCTCGCTTGGTTTTATCTCTGCGATGAACGTGTGTTTGTGGCTGCGTATTGTGCAAGTAGGTTTTCTTTCGTATTTCAATGGGACTTATATGTGGCTAATATATGGTTTTTTTTTTTTTTTTTTTTTTTATAAATTCGTAGTTTATTTTTGGCGAATCTGTAAAACAGAGTTTCTTTATAAAAAGTATACAAAATCACAGTGTTACATTTCGAGTCCAACCAACATACACTGCTGACCAAACCGCAGACTACCTGCCTCTGTCACCAGTAACCAAGGGGGGGCTATTATAATCCGCAAAACAATAGCCCGCTTGTGAAAATAAAATTCGCGTTGCGGCATCGAGGCTTCTGGTGAAGCAAAAACCGCCGAATTTACATTCTACCCAATCCCTCCCTTTGCTTGTCCTGATCATCTAAATATACGCACGTCCAATTGAAATTCGAGCCAACGATGAGCACCCACACGGCCTCCGCTCGAATTCAAAAGTAGGACCAGAGAGACTGTATTGTCGTGCGATGCATATGTACCGCAGTTACGACTCCAAGCTATATGGGGGAAAAGAACAGGGCCCTCGCCCTTTTAAGTTCGCACAACGCGACTGTGAGATGCGTGCACATGTTCGAGTCTTTGAAAAGTCGCGGGAGTCGAAGGGAATCGAATGTTTCGGAACGTATGGTCATGGCCATTGGTTTGATCTTTGAAAGACTGTATACTATGGAAAATTGAGAAGATTCAGTAAAAAGTAAGCTCATCGTTTAGCCAAGGTATCAACCGATCTACATGGGAAAATCGAAAATTCTCAAGGATTTAACTTGAAGTTTTGACTCTACTCACATGGCATGTCAAAATTGCAGAAAAATAAATCGACAAACCCTCGATACGAGCTTTCATTCCATCAACCGATTGGCTTATGATATTGCAAATAATTCAATTTAGATAGCGAATCGATGAAACAATCGTGTTACCATCCGTCGTAATTTCACACACCATTTCTAGAGATCGTATTGAAGATCGTTTCAAAAAAAGCTTTAGAGTATTTGACTTCATTACAACTACAACGAGGGGTGGAAGATACCACCGGGTGTTTCTTGTATCGCAACAACGATAGTTCGAGTTGGTTTATCCCAAATCAACAATTTTTGTACCTAATTTTTTTAAAGACCCAAACATGTACACTGTATTCCATGCAGAATAGCGAGCGAGAGGATAGAGAGCGTTGGCTATGATGGTTCAAAGAATAATAAATACACGGGAGTGTAAGTAGTGGCGCGGCGGCGGTATAATGACAGGAGCGAGCGACCGATGGACGGGATCAACAAAGCGTAGTTGCACATGTATATAGTAAACGTAAAGTCCATATTATATGTATACAGAGGAGGAATAAAAGAGCGAGAGAGGGGCTCGCGAGGAGGGATTATATCGGTGCGGGCAAGAGCCGAAGAAGTAGGGACCCCCCTATGTGTATTATATATGTATATGCACGCGATTTCTACGTATTTGTATACCTATGTATCGGCAGCACGGGAGAGCCGATCGGAGAGTCTGGTGGTCGCGCTGTCAGTACATTGCCGCGACTCCGTGGGCCCGAACACTTTCGTTCCGCGCGGCTGTGTTACATGTCCCTTCTTTGCCCATTCAGTGCGATCGAAAACTGCGGATCGCTTGATCGATCGGAAATCGGTTTACGATACCAGGTGCGTGAAATCGTCGGGTGTTATCGTCTATGGTGAAGAAAAAAAAAAGGAAAGAAGTTCAAGTGCACTCGGTGTGGTTGAAGAGAGAGAGAGAGAGAGAGAGAGAGTAAAAAAAAATTGTACGAGGGAGGCAAAAGTAATAGAAGTACAAGCATAGGTGCTCCTTTCTCTCTGCGGAGCGAGTGTTGTTGAAATCGAGGTCGTTTTTGTTAGCGGCGTGTTGGGCGGCGCCCCTCGGTGCACACCGGATCGTCAACGTCATTGTCGTCACTGTGATCGCCGACGTCGGGCAGATAATAGGCGCGCTCGCGTGGTATTGTATATACACAGTTGCAGTGAGAGATCGGTAAGGTGAATCGTTGGTCGTTCTCGGGCCGAGTGGTCTTGGACTCGCGGTCGTGCGCGTCCGAGGGGAAGACGATCAAATGGGCGTATCAAGACGAAAGAGGCGGAAGAAGGCGCGAGTCGTCCCGCCGACGACGAAGCACCAGTCGCCCGGTGAGTTGCAGTTTGCTGATTTGTCACATTCTAGAAGTGGAGCCCTTGAAAAATCATAACGAAACATTTAGGGGCAACGTGAAATACAATCGGTACACCTGATGTGTTGCGGGCATTATATACATCAGAGTTGTTGTACCGTGAGAACTTTACTCGCGAGGGATGAGTTTGCTTCGACCGATCGAAGAGAGGAGTTGGAAAAAAAAAAGATTTCTACTTCGATATGCATGAGGATGTTTTTATTAATGAAGCTCTGAGTTGAATTAACTCGAATGAAACTTGAACGTCATTTATAACGCCTGTAAATATGATAACGTGGGATCAGTTATTTTTAGGATAGGATTCGTGTTTTTGTTTTGTTTTTTTTTGTAGTTTTTACAGTCTACGATTAGTTAAAATAGTGGTTTTGTTGGGTATAAATGATGCATGATTAAAGTTTTTCAATAATCTGAAGTTGGTAGATTGATGGGTGTGTGCTTTAAGTAATTTTTTTGTTGTCGATTAAACTTATCTTCTTTGCAAGTTTTAATTAAGCATACGAGGGAGACAGCTAGCGGGGTTTTTATTGGACCCCTTACGTAATAAGATGCTTCATGATATTGACCTAGTCTAGATTTTTTTTTAATTGTACCTAATTTCTGACAAAAATCTGGTGCACTGCAGGAAAAATAATTGTACATTTGTTAATTTCTTTGTGATTGGGTTGGTAAAGTTTACCGGTGCCCCAATCAATTGATTGATTCTTCGATTATGCAAGAAATATTTTGAATCAAATAAAGTGCGCTTTCAACGGAGTGTTTCAAATTTCATAGGGATCGGGAATATCAACACCAATGCCATTTTGACTAATTATAATTTTAACAAAAACTTAATTATTATTATTTCCGATGAACAATGCAGTTGGTATATAATTAAATTTAACACTTGTGTCTTATTAATTTATCATTGAGACAATAATTACATTTATCGATGATTTTTTTTACCCACGAATCTTCTACTATTAGTTTTTTTTTAATTAGTAAAATGATTAGTACATTATTTTTATTTTCGTTGAGCTCGGAAAATACCTAGTCACATATTTGTGCACAAATACTTAAGTAACCATTTTTAAATGTTTACTCGATACTCGCACCATTTCATGGCTATATATATATATGTATACAACTGTAATAGTGCCAAAAATACCATACCGATACAAGGTTACTTTTTTCCACGCAAAAGGAAAAAAAAATTCCACGTATGTAAAGTTTATCTCACCTATAATCTGTCCATCCACAGTAAATTGGTCAATGTCCATAAATGGACAAAAAAGACCATATAACCACTGATACGTCATATTTTGGGGCATCGTGTAATGACATTCATGTTGATCGGCAAACGAGATGAACAGATCACAATTCAGGAGTCCGTTTCAGTATACAATTTTATTCCTATCACTCAATGCCAATAGATTAATCTGCTCATACCCCCATTTTGTTCTTTGTCTCTTTGCCGACAAAGCACAATGGCCACATTTCGTAGGTAGTCATAATGATTTTCTTTCTACATTTCCTTATCAATTTTTACCCCCCCCCCGTCCCCTCCCCTTCCACTCGTACATTCAATGTGCGACTTGCTGGCGTCGCATCGCGTTATGGTTCAGTCCTCATACAAGCACTGGTTAGTTTAACTTCAGTTGTAATTGGTGTAAAACTTCACTCATCCAGACTTTGTCGGGGAAAAAAAGATCATCTTTCATCGCAATGTCGCGTCAAAATCCCAAACCCCAAAATTACAAGCTTAAGGAGTATGTGCCGCCAAAGATCCAGATGGCAGTGATACGCCAAGTCCAGCAACCTCAGGGTCCAGCTGTCGTTACTGAATCATCGACCCTCAACAACTCGAGCACGAAGCCCGTGGATAAGTCCAATAGAGGGACTATTTTCTGAAACTAAATAGTAGACCATCTTTGTGAGCGATGTGAACATGTTTCCTTCGAGTATTTTACAAAAGTTGCAATAAAGTGTTGGAAAAAAAACAATTTACCACTTGTCTACTCTATCCTCGATTTCCCCTTACTGCTTGCTTCACCAAGAATTTACTTTTACCTTAAGATTTTGTACAGCTGTACTGGTTGGATCAGTTTACTTGTTTTTAAAATTATAGCGCTTCTCATTGGTTGGTACGAGCCAATCTCGGATACATTGTTGACTTTAATTTGTTGTTTTTGCGCACGTTGCTGCACTTCTCGTGTTATTATTTTTACTTTTTTCAAAAGTTCGCTGTATGAAAAGTATATTTGGCACGTGACTTTAATTTCATGTAACTTTCGAGGGGATTGGCCAACCTATTACTTGTAAGCGTTGGTCAATTATTACTAATTTTTACACAAGTAACAAAACGCTTTTTGATTTTCACTTTACCTCAAAAATTATCAAGAAGAAAATTCTTGAGTCACCTACTGTAACTGTGTGTTACTATCAGTAAATCAATTAGATAATCTAAAAATAGATACTGAAATCATCCAATGGTAAAAAAAAAAATCATTCTCGTAACTTGTCTTCTGATAAAAAGCCTTTATGGTATTGGTTTGGTGACAAGTTCTTATAAATTGACAAATTGCTGCGAAAAAGTTACAAAGTATTGGAAAAAATAAGTTCGATGTTAGTACTAATTCGTAAGTGTTATTACATTTCCTGGATGACGAATTTTCGTGGAAATCATTTCAAAGCATGTTTAGATGAGGCATGAGAAAAAAAATCGAATGTGCTGCTTGAGAATAATGGTAATTAAAAACTTTCAGTATCCCCTATCTCGATGTTAGAATCAAATGTATTTGAACAAAGATATTGAAGTAATTGCTTGTTTCATAATTAAAAATTCCATTAAAGCCAATCAACTGATCCAATTAAACCTTGTTGGCTTATTAGTGAATTTCACTATTTGGTGTACGAATATCTTGTTAGCAGTATTGTATTTTTTAATTTTTTTTTTTAATCGAATTACTTTTGACACTTTTTTTTTTGTATTTATAAAATAAAAATTTTATGTTCAATGAGTAGTAAGTTATAAAAGGCTTTTTAAAGTAACTCATGTCTCACTACGGTGCGTGTCATTCAAAGCTGATGTCTGCAATCATTCCGAATACGTGACTAGCATAAATATCCCTGTGTGTATGTACGTGCCCGCGTCCACAAAAAGGGGCTTTTTTTCTCCGTTAGCCAATGCCGTAAGTACTTACGGACTCAACCCGTGTTGGAGTTTAGAAAGTATAATTTTCCTTCGTACAATCACAAGGTGCCTAGTTTGTGCACTGAAAATCTAAAATGTTTTGAACCGTGTGATTCTAACGACCATTATTATTATTATTATTATTTTTTAATTTACTAGAACGGTATCAATAAAAAGGTTTCAACAACAATCTGAACTGTTTTTCCTAGCTCTATTTGTTCTCTCCCAACAATCAATAAAAAACACTTTTGTTTAAATTAAACACACTTAAAAGCAAGTTAAGTTCGTGCTAGGATATTTTGGCAATTGATGATAAATCTTTTTAATCCTTTCTCAATGGCTTTTGAATGTTGGTGCAATAAAAATTGATACAACTCCTGTAGGTTTTATTGCCCAATGGCCTTGTCCTTGTATACAAAAGTTGTGTCCGGCCTGGCGACTCTTGGCGCCCCCCCCCCCCCGGGGCACTCTCGTGCTATTAAAAATCATAACTATACATATAAAAGAGAGCCACAGCTGGAGACATAAATTTTCTCCAGCACGAGAGTGACGCGGGGCGTTTCGAGCCAAAAATCGGCACGCCCAAAATAACTGAAACAATCCTCCATTAATTTTCAATACAAGTAAATCCGTTCCTTATCTTGCGAGATGCGTCAGCGTCTATAGAATATCACCTCGTGCCTCCGATGTTGGCGGAAGAAACGAGCGATATTTATGACGTTTAGTCACTCTACTCCGTGCAAGTGTTAAGTAAACATGCATTTTATGCACCATCGTTTGAGCTTAGTCCAGTTTCGCGATGTAATAACTCGCGAGTACCTTATTTCTATGTTAACAAATGATATGAAAACCAAAGGCTAATGTTTGTTGTTATTGTTGCTTTTTCAGCATGGAAGCACCGAGTCGTGCGATAAACCGGCCAGCCATGGAGTCCACACGTGGGCCATTAGCTTCGAAAAGCTACTGGAGGACCCGAAAGGCCTGCAAATTTTTGCCGTGAGTCCAAAAACAGCTTAATATCTATATAACATTTTTTCCGCGTAAATATACCATGTATACTGAGAGATGACTAGTTGACACAAGTATACCGGAAGAGTAAAAATTTTAATTGATTTTGGATACAGCACGCGTGTTTTTCGCTGTAAAATCTGGCCATGTACACATAGTTTGCCAATATTCAACCTTAGAATATGTATGAGATGAACCACAGTGTAACGTGATTCCAACACCAATGTATTTTAACGATGTCCACAGAAATACCTGAAGAAGGAGATAAGCCACGAGAACATCTACTTCTGGGCGGCGTGCGAGCGATACGCGGACACGGGGGACGCGGCAGCCCGGAAGAAATTGGCCGAGCAGATCTACCGGAGGCACCTGTCGAGCGCCGCCTCGGAGCCGGTGAACGTCGACAGCCACGCCACCGGACAGATCACGCCGGAGCTCCTCGCCTCCGCTCCCCCTGATCTCTTCGCGCAGGTGATCACTCGTTTGATGCTTTCTTAATTTCAATATCACGAGAAAGAAGTTATTGGGTAAATGATGTGCACTCAGAGAAGCATTTTTTAGTACTCAGACTTGAGCACAATTATTTTACGGGTTTTATAACTACTTCAAAAAAAAAAAATTTTCTTCCTCAGTAAAGTTAATGTTTTTCTTGCAGATAAGTGCAGTAGATTTTTATGAATTGAGAATTATTTTAAACCATATAAAATCAAATATTGCAATACTTTTTCAACTGTTTCGACTTTATTTTTGTGTTTGCTTTCAAATTGTCATGCATTTCTTTTTACTGAAAAAAAAATTTTGTTAAACACTGTGTTATAAGTAACACTTGGAAAAGAATTTTTTCATTACAAGTAATGCACTACGCTTTAGGAATAACTTAAAAAATTGTCTGTCCTCAAGTGTGCTGGTACTATTAGTTATTATACAAGTATTTGGTATGATGAAAAAAAGACTACAACAATCCGATGTAACAACATTTTTAAAAGAGTTCCAAAATTATATTAAGTTGATCTCTATACGACTACGTAGAGAATTTTTTGTTAAATTAAATATTCTTAATTTAGTCCTAGTTGTACGCTTACAACTTCAAATGAATCGTTTTTTTTACGTGCGTCGTTGATCGCAGCTTTTTCAATAATTTTGATTACCATTACGTGTATTTTTCAGGCTCAAAAGCAAATCTTCAACTTGATGAAGTTCGACAGCTATCCTCGCTTTCTACGGTCTGATATTTATCGTGCGTGTTTGGAAAACGGATGTGATAATGACGATACGTCTGCCGACGACGGGGACCTCGTTTTAACGAATTCGACAAGTATTAAGTTAAAGAAGAGCCTCTCCGATGCCGAGGATCGACGCAGGAAGTCTATTCTTCCTTGGCACAGGAAAAACAGGTGATAAACAGGAAATTTCGTATTGCGGTAGACCCGTCATATCACCAGGATAATATATTTGACGATGTTACTTTCAGATCTAAATCCAAAGATCGAGGGGAGTTGGAATACAACAACAATAATAATAATAATAGCAACAGCAGCAAAACTTCGAGTCGAGGTGAAAAGATTTACAAGAATTTCTCAACGGTGCGAGACAACGATGGAAACCACGACGAAGACAGCGTTTCCATATCGAGCAGCCGGTCGTCCCTTGCGTCATGGGATCTGGCGTTGCGACAGTCTTTCACGAAACACGTAAGATACGCTTTCTCATGTCCTTTTTCGTAGATCCTAGTTGTTTTCGTTCTCTCCTAGTTTTCTCTCTAATATGATTTTTGTGTGAACATTTTTGCATTAATCATAAATACTTACCTGCTAGAACTGAAAATTTTGTTAATTTGCCTTTGCAACATTACTGCTTGTGTTTTTTTTTCTTGCTTGTTACTCGTAATACTTGCTGAGTTGTATTGTTTTCAAGTGCTCACGTTTCTTTTGTCTAACTGTAAGGTTTTTATTTTTTACAAACCTTTTTGTAATTGTGACAGATAACATAGTAAAGTGGGCTGTAGAGTAACAGACTCATCGTGTTTCCGATACAGTCAATCGCTGATGAGATTAAATTAACTGCTCTATTCAAATGCAGTTTTATTTATTTTTTTTATAAAGTAATTCTGGAAAAATAAAATTCGCAAATAACAATCAATAATGCGCGTCACGTTTAACTTTCGAACAAAAGAAATATGCATTCGCTTGCAATCCGTTAATTGTGCATATTGTATAGCCGGCTTCGTCCTGCGACGGACAATCGAGCGAGGGGCGAGATGCCCACGTATCTAAATGCGCCGGCCTCTGTCGGGTTATCCTACCAGATGGTTCGACGACGGTCATACCCACCAATCATTCGGACAGTGTGCGGGACGTCGTCACGCGCCTTCTTGACAAACGCGCTCTACGATACTCTAACTACGACGTCCTTGTACTTGCTACGGACGAGGTTTGTGTTTATTCTTTTACCCTCTGGCTCTTCGAGTGTACACCATTTTACCCCTCACTCAGTGTTTTCGGAGTACGCTAATCGTGGTAGTTCTTTCGTGTAATGGTACCGCCAAATCATTGGAAAATTGTGCATGTTAGCTTTTGAGAGTTTTTTACTTATAGTTATTTAAAAGGGAGGCTAAGTAGTACTAACTTGATTTGATTGTAGTACATATATACATTGTTTTGGTATACTAGTTAATGGAATATGTGCGTGTCTCTGTTTAATATTTCAAATAAAGGAATTACAGATTAGTGTACTCTGATGTGTGTCTAACTTTAAATTATTAAATTTTTTATTACTCTGCCAGAAGACGCATGATGTTTTAGTTTTGAAAAAGACTTCAAAACCACGTTTTTTGTTTTAATATTTAAGTGGTACCAGTTACATATTACTAATTTGTATTACATACCAAACCAATTGTTCATAAAATTTAAAAGTACAAGAATCTAATTTCATGTCTTGTTTAGATTATAAATCTCAAGCATTCAAGTTCAGTATTAGCCAGTCAGGAGGTGGAAGTAGTGCCAAGTAAAATAATTAAGGTAGAGTTGCCATCTCATCGCGTAGTAAGCATCGTTGCTCACAAAGGAAAAACAATCAAAGAGGTGTTGAAGCCTCTTTTGAACAAATACGGATTCAAGCTCGATCTTGTTACGGTCCGGGCTGATGGACATCCCGTTTCTGTTGACACACTGGCGAGCAACGCACCGTTGAAGCTTACTCTCACGTCCAATCATAAAGGTACTTGAGTGAGGATTAAAAGACGATACCTTGTGTCCTAATAAATATATTAATTTATTTATTCTTTATCAATTCAGAAGTAATCGACGACGCTCACTTCTTCAAAACCCCAGAGGTACCAAGAGGCCAGCCTACACTTGATGAGATTACAAATAAGGTGTTTGAAGAACTTCGCGTTGGGAAAATCGATAGTAATAATGTTGAGGGGGACGAAGGTTCATATAAGGTAAAGTCAATTAATAAATCATAATTTAGTTTGTCTATTGCCTTTGTCATTGCCAATTGAATTTTTTAATTTAGTCTGATGACCAAAAATCCGATAGTTCTTCCATTCTTTCAAACAAATTCTTTTCCAAAGAGTCTGGCCTTCATGTAAAGAAAAAGGTAAATTCACATAATAATTTTACATTATAGAAATGAGTAAGATGTTTTCTAAAATGTAATGATGCAATTTTTGATTATTTTAGTCTAAATCGAAAAATAGTAATATGAGTGATAAAAGTGGCTCTGATTGTGGACAAGATGAGAGTCACAGACCTCATCCACCCCTGATAGCTAAGTGGCGAAACGGTGTTAAACTGCAGTTGCCCAGCAGGTTTGATGGAGATGGAAAAAGTAACGATCTTTTGGTTATAATATGCTGTGAGTTTTTACTTGACTCAAAACTAATTGCTTGTGTTTTTTTACTTCTAGATTTGTATGAGGGACTAAAACGTGCCCAGCGAACTAGACTAGAAGATCAAAGGGGAACAGAAATAAACTTTGAACTTCCTGACTTTTTAAAGGTAATACATTTCGTTTTTGTACACATTTTCAAAATTCAATCTAATCTTTGATAATAATAGTTTTTAAACAAACTTTTCTACGTCATTTCTAAACAAAAGTGTGTTTTAGTCCTAGATGACTAAAAATTTTCAACATTTTAGAACAAAGAAAACGACAAGTTGACGGACGACAAAAAACGAAGAAAATCACGCGGTACTTCCTTAAATCGCGAGTACAGCAAGTTCTACGATTCCGAAGATGAAAAGCAATTGATTGAAAGGTGCTTTGACAATTCGTGTAATCTGGATGGGACAGTAATCGAAGCTGAAAAAACACTTGTCTTGGAGAACGGCAATCGACAACAAACAGATTCGACGAAAGAGCGCAATCAAAGCATTGTCTCACAAATCTCGCCGATAAAACTGTCCAAGCCACCACCTCTTCCACCCAAACCAAAGAGTTTATCGAATCCTTTACGCAGCAATGTTTTACCATCGAGGCCGTTCCAGCGAATGAATTTCGACAAGAAGACAATTTGACATACATTTAATAGTCTGTGAAGATTTTTTCAAAAGACTCCTATACTTGGTGGTTACAGCCAGGAAGATTTGAGATTACTTTATTTATAGAAATATATATGTAGAAAGAGAGAAAAAGCAAGCAAATAGTATTAAAATGTAACTAAAGGCTCATGTGATTAACGCATGATAGTCGTTGTAATTGAATTGCGCAGCTATTCTAATGGAGTGCCTTGAGGTAGTTGTGTTTTTAATGTTTAGTTGAGTACAACATTAAAAAGTGAATATAGACTTTTATGATTCAAAAAAGACTAATAGAAATCTTTATTTGAATTAGTTTATATTTATTTAAAAAACTAAGGAACAAATAGTGATGGTACTATCATGCAATGAGTATTATTAATTTTTATAACACTATAAACGAAATAAATTATATTGATTTTGTTTCAAATACTTGTTTTTCCTTCTTATTGTGTCCATTTCCAAGCTAACGAAATAAGTCAAACAATATATGACATGGATAATCGATGAGACACCTGTAAAACAGTGGGTGAGAAATGAATTTATTAACCCAAAGAAACAACATTTTATTTCACCTATTTTTTGTTCGTCGTCATGTAATGATGAAAAAGTTTAATAGTTACAAACACTTGATTTATAATTTTATTTTTAATTCTCGTTAACCAAGATGACTAATAAATGAAGCTGCTGCTCTAGAAATTCAAATCAGATAAAACAATTTTTTGGCTAATTATTTAACAATCCACAAATGTTTTCCAAAAAAACTTGAATTCTACTTTGAGTATTCCCTTACTTAAATCACAAATAAAGAAAACTATACAGATTCTGACAGTCGTTCTCCCGGGGGGGGGGGGGAGGGGCTGATCTAACGCACCTGATCGAGATGTACCCTTAAATTTGATTAATTAAAACTTTAGTAATAAAGGGAACATTAAAATTTTGCAAAAAACATCGTTCAATTTATCGTAACAGCAGTTAAATACAGGATAGAGAAAAAATTAAAACAACAAATATTATTTGACCTGTCATGCGCACTATCGCTATTCGTTTAAATTTTCGCACCTACAGGGGAAGTTTTTTTTTTTCTTTCACTTATCCTTTTACAAGGATGACATGTAATTATGTTAAGCGAGCGATGAAAATAATTTAAAATAAAGAAAAAATTCAAAATCTACTGCCATCGCCTTCGCGAACAACAAATTCAATTTCAACGCAAAAACTACTTGAATCGAGAACAAAAAAATCCGTTGGTGGTGGGGATGAAAATCTGGCGGGCTTAGTGGATACACGTGTCACGCGCTTCCAGTATATACATATTTATATGGTCTAAGGTCACACGTGACCATCGTGCCATGTGAAACGCGCCTATGAGAGCGCAACCCTGCGTGCGTCAGGCGACAATTGGTAGCTGTAGCGGCGAGCGGCGGGCGGCGACGGCGTTGCCTGTACCTATCTTTTGTTTGAACTTGGACAAGTATCATCATCGGAATAAACCGCTGGATTAAAAGTCTCCGTTTGACAAGTAGGTATGTAAGTATCAATTGGTAAACATACGCGATACATGTGATAGCAGTACTCAAAGTGGGGACACTGGGGACAAGTGATATACGTACAAGTATACACATAATCCAAGGTATATAGCAGCGCATTAGCACCACCCCCGAGAGTCTTGAGAGTTGTCGTGCAAGTATTCGTTTTTCTCTTAGCTTATTCGGCCGTTTTTTATGCGATTTTTTGCAATAAAAAGCTGTGAAGTTGTCGCAAACGGCTATTATCAAGCGTTCGAACATTAGCGAGTCGTTATTATCGTCACACATAACCTTATATTGGCGTCCCGCCAACCGTCGGATTTCCTCCTCCTGCGAACATTAGATGTATCTTCAACGAGATGTATGGGCGCAGGATAATGCTTTAAACTGGTACAATGTTTAATTAACATACGCTCATTCAAATTGTATAAAAAATTTCGGTTAATCAGGTTACGATGCGGTGCAAATTGTGATACACTGCGTGGAACCGGTACATCCGAATGTTCGGGACTTTGCGGGGTTCGCGATCTTTTGTTAACGTGCAATCATAAGACGACTCTTGAATTAAAAACGCACTTGTAAATATTTTTATGTAAAAATTAATAATTTATTCGTGTGTGTGGGTGTGTTTGTGTGGGTGTGTTTGTGTGGGCCGTGGGCGTGCGCGCGCGTCCGAGTCCGTGCATGTGTGTGCGTATGCTTTGTTGCAAATAAAAGTTCGGTTTCCATTTCCAAGCTAACGAAATAAGTCAAACAATATATGACATGGATAATCGATGAGACACCTGTAAAACAGTGGGTGAGAAATGAATTTATTAACCAAAAGAAATAACATTTTATTTCACCTATTTTTTGTTCGTCGTCATGTAATGATGAAAAAGTTTAATAGTTACAAACACTTGATTTATAATTTTATTTTTAATTCTCGTTAACCAAGATGACTAATAAATGAAGCTGCTGCTCTAGAAATTCAAATCAGATAAAACAATTTTTTGGCTAATTATTTAACAATCCACAAATGTTTTCCAAAAAAACTTGAATTCTACTTTGAGTATTCCCTTACTTAAATCACAAATAAAGAAAACTATACAAATTCTGACAGTCGTTCTCCCGGGGGGGGGGGGAGGGGCTGATCTAACGCACCTGATCGAGATGTACCCTTAAATTTGATTAATTAAAACTTTAGTAATAAAGGGAACATTAAAATTTTGCAAAAAACATCGTTCAATTTATCGTAACAGCAGTTAAATACAGGATAGAGAAAAAATTAAAACAACAAATATTATTTGACCTGTCATGCGCACTATCGCTATTCGTTTAAATTTTCGCACCTACAGGGGAAGTTTTTTTTTTTCTTTCACTTATCCTTTTACAAGGATGACATGTAATTATGTTAAGCGAGCGATGAAAATAATTTAAAATAAAGAAAAAATTCAAAATCTACTGCCATCGCCTTCGCGAACAACAAATTCAATTTCAACGCAAAAACTACTTGAATCGAGAACAAAAAAATCCGTTGGTGGTGGGGATGAAAATCTGGCGGGCTTAGTGGATACACGTGTCACGCGCTTCCAGTATATACATATTTATATGGTCTAAGGTCACACGTGACCATCGTGCCATGTGAAACGCGCCTATGAGAGCGCAACCCTGCGTGCGTCAGGCGACAATTGGTAGCTGTAGCGGCGAGCGGCGGGCGGCGACGGCGTTGCCTGTACCTATCTTTTGTTTGAACTTGGACAAGTATCATCATCGGAATAAACCGCTGGATTAAAAGTCTCCGTTTGACAAGTAGGTATGTAAGTATCAATTGGTAAACATACGCGATACATGTGATAGCAGTACTCAAAGTGGGGACACTGGGGACAAGTGATATACGTACAAGTATACACATAATCCAAGGTATATAGCAGCGCATTAGCACCACCCCCGAGAGTCTTGAGAGTTGTCGTGCAAGTATTCGTTTTTCTCTTAGCTTATTCGGCCGTTTTTTATGCGATTTTTTGCAATAAAAAGCTGTGAAGTTGTCGCAAACGGCTATTATCAAGCGTTCGAACATTAGCGAGTCGTTATTATCGTCACACATAACCTTATATTGGCGTCCCGCCAACCGTCGGATTTCCTCCTCCTGCGAACATTAGATGTATCTTCAACGAGACGTATGGGCGCAGGATAATGCTTTAAACTGGTACAATGTTTAATTAACATACGCTCATTCAGATTGTATAAAAAATTTCGGTTAATCAGGTTACGACGTGGTGCAAATTGTGATACACTGCGTGGAACCGGTACATCCGAATGTTCGGGACTTTGCGGGGTTCGCGATCTTTTGTTAACGTGCAATCATAAGACGACTCTTGAATTAAAAACGCACTTGTAAATATTTTTATGTAAAAATTAATAATTTATTCGTGTGTGTGGGTGTGTTTGTGTGGGCCGTGGGCGTGCGCGCGCGTCCGAGTCCGTGCATGTGTGTGCGTATGCTTTGTTGCAAATAAAAGTTCGGTTCTGATGTATGAAAATTAAAATGCATGTATGTGTTTCAGGTAATGCACCCCCTGCATGCAGCAGATTTGGAAGATCCTAGGCAAGCAAGCAAGTGCACCAAGAAACACCTGTGACGAGCGTTCTGTATGATAACGACTGGAGGTACGTCTTTGTTTGTCACCTCCATCAAAAATTGCATAGCAAATCGAAGCACATGTATCGATTTTAGTTGTAGTAGAAAACTCGAGTCTTCTGTTTTCACATATTTTCTTTGGAAACTATGTTGAGTAATAGATTTTCACACGCCACAACAAAAGACGCAAGTGTAGACATATAAGCGTCGCAGTCGCGAATCCGCACTTCGAGCGTGTCACTGATACACACAGCTCCGCCAGCTGGTGCTCTTCTCAATTTACATTCGATCCGCAGCAGAGAAGATCCCATTCTTCCTCCTGAACGCAAGTGAGTGTGTGTAACCTGAGCCGTGAATATCTGGACCACCCAATGTCCAATACGCCCCCTTCGTCTGTCCTCCACGTAATTTTGCACTTGGCGCTCTTCAAAGTCGGGGGTGTACACGCATACATATCACGTGCTTCTTCTCCATTCTGCTCGTCGTGCGAACACTGCGTATAATACCCGCGAAATAGCCGTTATTCTTATAACATGAACAAGTGCGACGCTTGCCGGATGTCGAAGCTTACACTTGTGTATAGTATTTCTAATGCGCGCTGACAAGTGCCGCTCTAACGACCGTTTTGTTTTTACGCGTGTAATTTGTCAACGATTGATAGGTATTTTCAGCCAAGGAGTTGATGCACGTTTTTCTTAGATTTTTTGTTCTACTATTTGTTTCATACGCTATGCGCGTCAAATTCCAATACACAATTTGATACTATAACAGTTAAAGTCGAGTTGAAATCATCAGCTCGACAGTGAGTAGGTATCACACGATGTCTTATTAATGTTTATTTACAATATTGTACAACTATTTAGTATATGTATCGTGTCAATATTCTGTAGATAAATAAACACTGTCACGTCACGCGTTATCCCACGTTGGAATTCGTTAACCAAACAGAGAATAAGGAAAGGCGAGCTGATCATGCACATATATACACAATCTGTAGTCACTCATTTCGTTGGACACATGCGTAATTCGACACTAAGATACAACAGCTACCACCTATACTGCTATCTCCGGAAAATCAAAGAGAAGAGTAACGTTTCTGATGTCGTGTGTACATAATATATGTCTTGTTTATATTTACAACGAAAAATATGCATGCTTGTCCATCTCACTAAACCTTCAAACGCGTTATCGCTGTACATACCTGCTGCGTTGTGTTCCTACCTTTGTGCATAATTTAATTTAAATTAAAAACTTTTTTATAATACAATCTCCTTCAATTCAACTCTACTACTCACGACCTATTAATTTACATCGTCTTTCTCCGTGTCATCGCAATAATACACTACCGACCAAAGCACTCGCGCGACAGTTGACTGATGGCACATTATGTCATTCCTCTCTGTGATTGTGTTGAATTCTGTTTGCGGCTTGGTCGGCCAACCTTATACCTACATTTAACTCTTTGAGATTTCGCCGGTATGTTCCACACTAGTATCACAGGTTCTCTCGGCGTGTATATAGGTGCTTTGAATTATTTCACGTTTGCTAATACTAAAACCAAAACAAAACAAACAAAAAAAGTAAGTACTAACCAAGCCTCGTGTGTTTGTATTTTTCAGGTGAGCCAGACTTTCATACAACTTGAGAAGCTTCGTGGTATGTGAACATTCCTGTGCAACGGTTACGCGAGTGCGCGTAGTTTACCGTCGTCGCTAGTGATGCTAAAACTGACGTTCCGCCAAGTAGAGCTTTCGAACCTTAGCAGTTGACACAAGCTCGTTGCAGTGCGCGCTTTTTTACATCTGACAAGACTAAGTGATCGTCAAGTGTATAAATATATATACACAACAGTTCATATAGGACAGAAAGAGAAAGAAAAGAAAAACTCACAAAAAGCACAATCTTTTGCTTTGCATTTGTACGTAAGTGGAGAAATGTCGCGCCGTCGGAGCCTTAGTGCCAGGAGAGTCCTGACTCTGGGCAAGATAACGGAGCTGGATAACGAGCCGCCGTTGACCCCCCCGACACCGGTCGCCGTCATAACGCGGGATCTCGAACTTTCAAGATTATCGGACGATGAAAACGACGCCGCTACCGCCAACACTCCACTCGGCAACCTGAAGCTACTGTGGCCGCTGTTTCGTGACATGGGTGAGTTGCTGCGTTTTCACACTCTTGCTTTTATTCATTCACTTTTCTTGATGCTTTTTTGTGCGCCCTCGATGATGACTGTACTGCTGAGGGAAGAAAGCGTCGCTCTGTCGTCCTGTCATGCGTTTATTGGAATCTTCGAAAGCTCGTTTGAGTCGAGACATTTCCATGATTTTTTTTTTTTTCTCGAATTTTGATTATGTCAGTTATTTTACTTAAGTAGAAGTATAAGACATGGATCATTGTTTTCTTTGCTATTTATTCTGAAAATATTACATAGCTTATTACATGAAAACATGCTTATGTATTATGATTTAATTTTATGATATGTCTTATGTGTACACTTTATCTATTTACCTATTACATATTATACACACTACTCATTGCATTACACTAGTAGCTTTTGAAGTGGGCCCAATATACCTGTACGTGTACAATTTATTTATGTGAATTGGGTTGTTTTTAACACCTATATTGTTTATCAATTATGCAGTTATCGCAAGAAAATATTATTTAAAAGAACAAAAAAAAACACGAATCGTTAATTAAAAATAGCACGGGGAAATCGAGTGGCTCCAAAATTTCACACCCATACCATTAGACAATGTATACACATCGAGCAGATGGTATAGCGTTTACACCGTCCCAAAAGCGAGTAACATGCACGTATGAGGGTAGTTTCAGCAGCACGTATCCCCGTACACCTATGTATATGTATAAGTGTGGGCACAACCGATCAACATGACGATTGAAAAGTAGTTCAACGTACCGTATAGATATACACACACTACACGGCATACTATATATATACTCAAGTACGTTTTTCCGAGCCCTCAAACGTAATGTTATTCTAGTAGGTATAGGTAACCGTCGCTCAATCTCGTTTTTGGACCTTCGATCAATACTTACTATATTTTTTTTCGAAAATGCAAGATCATTCCGTCACAATTTATTGAAATGGCACTGATTCCTTGATGATTAAAATCATATTTGGTGTATAGTAAAAATAAAATGACAGAAATTGTCGCGTCTGTATAAAAAAAAAAAAAAAAAACAATCCAAACAAACAGTCAGACTTTTCGTGCACAGGATTAACAAATAAATTATAAATTTAGAGAAAAAAAAGGCAGTGTCTCTCTTTTTCCAATCTTACGACTGTAAAATTAAAACAACACGTCACACACCGTGAATGTGTACCCCCGAAAAGCGGACGCCGTTCTTATTTCTGGATAATGTGCCTCTCTGAACGTAAAATACCGTACGTGAACCCAAAGGGGGCTTGTCAACAGCAAAGTCGTCAAGCTCCTGTGTTACCCAAATCATCCGCATCTTCCCCCTCCTATATAAATTCTTAACCCTTTTCTTTAAAAAAAAAAGTCCCCCTTTTTCGAGTACAATATATATATCCACACGCGAAAGCAAGAGCGACACGACGTTGCAAAATGAAGAAAAAAAAAGGTTTTTATTAAATACAAGGTGTGCCGAAGAAAAGCTCGGAAAAGCGCCCAAAGTGGCCGGATCGATATCGAATCTTCGGTGTCTTTTTCTCGGATCGGTTATATCCAGCCACGCGTCCTTCTCTGCCTCGCAGGGAGCAAAAGCCCCTCGTATATTATACACACAGTACAGGCAAAGATTTCCCCGGCCTTGGCGAGGGTCACGGCCCTTTTTTTCGGGGCCTCTCTCTTTCTTATTTCTCAGCTGAAGCATATAATACACACACAGTCTGTTAGGACCTCCGCAGGGGGGGGGGGACCGCGCGTATTCTCTCGTTTTTCCGTCTTATAAATACGCCTCTCCTCTCTCTGCTCCGTGACGACTCGACCCTCATTAATTTGGGCGTTTTTCGACTACTCTACACGATTATGACGGCCGTTCGCTTGTCAGCTCGATGGCACGTGCCCGCGCCGTCGTCTCCCTCTCGTTATGTAAACATGTATGGTACACGTGTACGTATATAACATATACCCATCGGCGCGCTATTGGAGACTCGATTAATTTTTCGAGGTGTTGAAAGGGCTATTCCCATCAACTTTTTCAACAAATATAAATTATATCATCATAACCACCTAAAGTAAAGTAATCAAGTATACACGCATTTAAAACGTATAATAGGTTTGCTGTGTCAATGAATTTTTCAAAAACAATCATGTCCATGGTTTCAAATTGATTTTTTTTTTGTTTTTTTTTTAATAAATAATAATCCCCACAAAGAGCCAATTTTCACGGATTGATCTACGTACACTTTGTTATTTTCACCGCAACTTTGTCCAATCACTTAAACCAATGACCTTAAGATACGAGATGTCTAAAGGAAAACAAAAAAAAAAAAAACAAAAAAAAAACAAATTAATCGACTCGTACGCACGAAACAAAAGTCGCGTGCGCGAACACACACACGTGTCCAGCAAGAGAGCGAATGCGCTCGCGCGCATACACAGAATGCAAGACCATATATATATATATATATATATATATATATATATATATATATATATATATATATATATATATATATATATATATATATATATATGATGTAAAACACCAGGTGCTCACCTGCCCCCCCGAGTTATAGGTGGCAATGCCTTTCTGGCGCCCCTGTCCTTCTTTTCCCTCGATTCTTTCCATTCGCCAAAAGTACCCCGATACCCACCAACACGCATTCGCGTACACGTACAACGCGAGGGGAATGAACCAGATTCTTGTGTACCCATACCATATATTATTATTATATACGTAAAGGGTCCCTTCAGATATATTGGACTTCGGTTCGAGAGAGCGAAGAGGGCGAGAGGAAGCCCGTGTGTATATGTGTTGCATGGGGCACTGACCTACCCTTCGCGCGGACTCGCCGCGCTTATAAGCACATAAGTATACAATGCCTGTATACCTATACACGAGTAGTTTTTAGGGGAGAGGGTATAGACGCGGCTGTACGCGCGAGCGAGGACCGTTAATGTATTATGGGCCGGTCAGCTGTTGCGGGGTTTGCAAAAAACGTGCAGTATATGGGGTATGGAAGATTGATCGAAATTAAACGACAAATTGAGCCACCAGGTGAGATTCCTCCCCCCCCCCCTTACTTTTTTTTATTTTTCGGTACGTGAGATAATAACGGGCGCGTGGCGACGGACCGATTGTGCTTATATTGACGGTCAAGGAGAACTCGGGTCGAGAGAGTTTCATTTGGCCAAGTGGGTATTTGTGATTGACCGGCTTTGTGCGCCCCGTTTAAATCCGTAATGTGAATACGTGGAATGGTCAAGTGACCACTCGCCTTCGCGTCTTGAATGCTGTGCGTGTTGTACGTATAATATTGTGCTGATGGTTACGATTGCGCTCGGTGCTCGGATTTTGCTATTGAAACCTTGGGGACTACTCGAGATGACTTGTAGCTCTGGATATTGAAAAACTTTCTTTTATTTTACACCCTGTGAAATTTTAATGTACATTTGATGTTTTTTTTATGCGTACCAACTTTCAAAGGACACCTTAAAATTGACGACGTTTATTCATTGGCGTTAAAATAATTTTAACTATAAATGTAACATCTAAGACAATCATGTATTCATAGCAAAGGTCGGCTCAGTCGGGACAGTAACGGGTAATCGAAGAGGACGATTTCTGCTTCGAATCTCAGTCTTTCCCGCGACTGGCGCGGACACCACTGTTCATTCTTGATGTAACATGTGTCTACTCTAGGCCGAAGCTTTATCATTAATAAATTTACTTAGTTCTCACACACTATATAAATATTTTTTTTTTTTTTAAATAAATATTTTTTAACTTTAATAGATATCTACAAAAAAAAAGTTATTGCAAAATAGCGTATCCAGCGTTTTTTCGTCATTAATTTCAAAGTTTTTTCTTTTGCAACTTAAGAAATTATTTCAGTGACCATGTTTTAATTTATTTATTTTAATCCTTGTTACGATTTGAACCAAAAATCTACTACTGCTAATTCACAAAAAACCAAAAACTAATGCGTAAGAGACGAGTTTTATTGAATCCATAGGTACATTTACAAAAAAAAATGAAGAGTTAAGCTCAGCATCTTTTTTTCTGCATCAATTAATTACTCTAATGTAGTTCTAGTACAATTCGTGCCAGAAGTATAACATCTGAATGAATTTTCTCCAGAGCAAAGGCTAGCACAGTCGGGAGAGTATCGGATTATCGAAGTGGATAATTTCTGCTTCGAGTCTTGGTCTTTCCTGTTACTGGCGCGGACACCACTGTTTATTATTAATGTATAACATGTGTCTCTATGTAAGCCTCTTTGCTCCGTCATTAAATGTGGCATTGCTGTCCTTTTCACATATTATTCTGAAAAAAAATAATTTTTGGCAAAAATTGCAAGGTATATAAGTAGGTTTTTTTATCAACCCTCCCGATCCTATTGAAATTCAACCCCTTTAGCGTACACAATCAACGATCTTTGATCTTCTTTTTTTTATGATTCTCTCATTTTGATAACTAATTAATTGATGTAATCATTTTTTTTTTTTGCATTACGTGGCCGCGTAACAATATTCACGCCATCAGGGGCAAAGAAAATCTCTGTACCTGCGCGAAGTACAGACACCTCCGTGAACTCGGCGCACACAATTATTGGTCCGCGCAATGGCCCATACTGATGTACAACTGTTGAGAAATCTTTTCTTTCCAAGGCAAACCCCGCGAGTTGCCTGGTTGCCAAGCGGAAACAAGACGGGAAAAGGTGTACCGCGCATCATCGTCAAGGCACCCGATGACTCGGAAGAGCCCGTTCTAGCGTCCGGATGGCAAACTCGTCGTCTCGCCCCCTTTTTTTTTTTCTTCCATATACCGTAATATACATATACGTTACTTTTCTCGTCGCGCTCGTTTCGAACTCGCAAAGCAGCAGTGCAGATACACGGACGCGAAGCACACAATACCCGTACACACACCCTCCTGCGACCGCGTCCTTCGGCTTCTCCTCCAGAGGGGCCCTTACCTACCTACAATAATGCTCCCTTAACTGAGTTCTCTCTCGCTCTCTCCGCGCGTCGTCTCGCCTATTGTCGTCGTCGTCGCGGGGCTCCCCTGTGCTGTGCGTATACATAGGCTGCACATAATATACCTATACCACCGCTGCTGTCTGTCGAATTTAAAAAGACGGGCCTGGCATTTAAAGTTTAAAAAGCCCGAGCGGGATGGAGCGTTTACTGTGTGTGCTCTACATACATATTATACGTGTGCTCCACCACGTGGTGCGGTGATCTCTCTTTTTCCTCTTTTGGCGGGCTTTTTGCTGTACGCGTGTTGTACCTGCTTGCAGTTACGTGCACTGAAAAAAAATTACATATACATACAAATTTCACGGCTTGAATACACGGGGTATTGAAGTCTGCTCTCCTTCTTTGGCGCGAGCGCGACAAACTTGAGTTTGCATTTATGTGTATGTGCGTGTGCATGGATAAAGGGTAATGGCAAACGAGCGTTGCGATTTTTTTTTAATCTTTGGGTACACTCGTTGGCTCTTTGGCTTTTTCGCGCGCGTTCCTTCGGAAAGTGTTATTAGCTCTTGCGAGGATTTTTGGGTTTTGCAAGTGGGAAATGAGGATAACCTTTTGGTACTACAATCACGTAAAATATAGGATTTTGGTCATTGGAAATGAGGGCCCTTTGGTATGATAATTATATAAAATAAATTTCAATTTAGTGAATTATTCTATGTAATAAAAACGAATCCTAGTCAAGAACATAGTACGGCCCAAGAGGTTTACTTTATAAACACTTTGAACTGTATTATTGATTTATTGTAATATTCATTTTGCGTTCACGTTTACGGGCTCACGGGGAAATAAATTAATACCTTAGTTTTGCTGTATTGTATAAATAATAGCGAATATTATTTATCGTTTTTGCGTATAAACAAAACTGAATGGTAAACACCAAAAGTCGTTCAATCAGTAAAATAAATAGAAAAGACATCAAGCCCAAACGTTTCTTATCAACGAACACAATTTATGCTTATTCGAATTAATGTAATTTTTTATTAAATGCTATTATTATTTTTGTTGAAAACTAAAATTTAAATATTCAACCAACTCTTACACTAACGCAAAAAAAAAAAAAATTCATCACAAAAAAAACAAAATTGTTTTAATTGGCTGTAGAACAGTAAAATACCCTATTATTGACAGAGCATCGGCTTTTTGTAGACACATGTTACATCTGATGAACAGTGGTGTCCGCGCCAGTCGCGGGAAAGACCGAGACTCGAAGCAGATATCGTCCGCTTCGACAGTCCGATTCTCTCTCGACTGTGCAAACCTTTGCTCTATGTATGTCAAATTCAGATGTTACACATATTGCCCTTAAATACTTGTTCATGACAAACTTTTATCCCCATGTTACTTACAAAAAAATTTTGATTAGTTGTAAAAATAGTTGAAAAATAACAAAACACTGTTAAATAACAAGTTTTAAAATGAAGTATTTATTTAAGTTTTCAATCACTCCAATAACATAATATGTATACACGTTTGTACACCAGACAAGTAAAGCAGACACGCGCCAGTCGTACAGAACACGTAACATATAATTGTGAGTAGTAGATAGGTAATCGAAAAGCGCAACGTACTTCAGGTGCACCGAACGTGAACGATAAGTCAGTCGACATGTGGTGCTTGCTGTACACCATACACTCGTAGATACTACTACACTCTGTTGACTAACGATACGGTAAGGGTCTCTACTTCAACTAATTTTCATCACAATCAATTTACCAATTCATGTAAAAGTTCAAGGCAAAGTCGAATGAACAGATGCGTGAAATTTAATCTGAAAATTTTCATCAACGCGAAAAAAGTGGTCGTACCAGACGGTCATATCGTTTACCGCGTAAATGTGATAAACACTGCTGTCACTTCTATTAAACTCTTCACATGAACCTTAACAATACACTCGACTCAATTAAACTAATTATTTTAGAAGCTGTAGAGCTATAGAGAACGCTTGGCCTCCTATATAATGCCAAACCCTATCAGATAAATTGTCACAACCCCGTACGAAAAATAATCGACAACTACCTCTATACTGAGATTTCAACGGCTCTGATAAGATTGCACGCAGTCCGATTTCCTATTCTTTGCGTGAAAAAAAAAAAAAAAAAAAAATCTCCATTCATACCCACACGTGCACGTACATGAGTTTCATTACCTCTACAAAGACCGTAAATGTAAGGGAAACACGTAAGCGAGAAGCGTGAAAACGCGACAGGGGCACGTGAGGGCACACCTACAATATACATGTGTACAGTAAGTATACAATCGCAATTTTTCCATCGTCAATTTTATACATAGGTATACATTATATTGTGCATATATTGTACGTAGAATACATATACAGGGACGGTGAAATTTCCTGTGCAGGCTTTTGCGCTCTCTCCCTTGTAAGTTCAACGGAAAAACGGTGCTGGTATACAAAGGGAGGGCATGTATACGAACGACCCCGAGTCACCTGTTGCGTCGCGCTGTAGGTACATAAACGCATACATACACACACAAAAAATGCACCTAACGCTTTTCCCGGGTGGTTATTAAGTACTATAGCCGCTGAACTAGAGCGAGCGATGAGCTCGTGCGCGTGTCACTGGTATATATAAGTATGGCACTCTTAAATATTGTGTACAATCTACTCGAGTGCAGGGCATCATAATAAGTATCTGCTTGTTCTTACCTTACATTACGCATGGGTTTCACTATGTGCCTGCATTTGCATCGCTTGACACGCGACCGCTGTCCTCCCTTCCTCTATGCCTCCTTGTCTCGTTTCTCGTTAGTAAGTACACGGTTTAAGTGCTGATCGGACTATGACGGCTGATTAAATGCCAAGTCTACACTTTACCCTATACCCTGCAACTCTGCTACAGTAGTAATAAAAAAAAATCGTAAAAGTAATATATATCGTAAAGTGTACAGATGCAGAAAATTAGGACTTGATCGAATGATTCATATCAACAAATAAAAATCTGTTTTTTTTTTTTTTATTTACTTAGGATTTTTTTCATCCACTCGTTAGTACATACTTCTTGTACGGCAGTCACCATAAATTTTGTGCAGATCCACGTACATTCGAAAATGACCCTTCGGGGTTACAGCTCAATCGCCAAAACATGGATTAACCTACAGACACCGCAATCGCTTGGCAGATGCTTTCGGTTGGAAATTTGGCAAAATTTCGACACGCCAGAGCTCGCCAACTCGCATATTCATAGACGGCCCGAATAGGTCCCCTTCATTAAAACACCCTTTTCTATACATACCCATGTCCTAGTTTCGGCTCCAACATATAGGTATATATACGCTATTAGTGGCATTGAAAATCACAAATCGCCAACTGTGAATCCAAATAGGCGCCTATCGGTGCAAAAAAGTCCCCGAGCACAGGTCGAAAAAGGCAAAGCTGTACATCGTCGTCGTAGTCGTCCTCGTTGTTTGGAAAAAAAAGGGAAAAAAAGAGGTCGCCTAGACCAGGGACTGGCGTCTAATATAATACACATATACATAGAGGATAAAGAAAAAAAAGGTCGCACCTCCTCTAAACTCTCGCGTATTTTACATCCACTACACATTTGCAGACTTTATGTATACAAAAGCACGGATCGCGAATGAAAAAAAAGAAAAAAAGTGTGACAAGAAGACATTGTACTTGTATATAGAGGAGGGCATGTCTCTCCTTCTCCTTCGTCGTCTCCTTGGGGCTCCTTCGGGCGACTTCTCGCTCGCGCCCGGACTCCGGGACGTCCTGGGCCATTTGCATATCCCGTGGAGCCGGTACGCGTATATATATGCTGACTTACTTAGGAACGAGTCGAGCGCGCGCTCATGCTCTTATATACTCCCCTGATTTTTCGTCTGCTCGTCTGTGTGTATGGGTATAAGTGAGTGTGTGACCTCATGTAACGGTCGCGCCCGCCAAATTGCTAATCGAGCGTGTGCATATATATATATATATACCACGGATAACGCGTATGGATTACAATTGCACTAAACCAATTTTTAAGGATAATAAGGATAGCGAGGGATAGTTGAAGATGATGCCGTGGTATATGTTACATTTTATAAATTATGTTTGTGAAGAATTTTTTTTTAACAAGTTATCTCGTTTGGCCTGAAATTTTATAGGGTAATTTCAAATTTATGCTCGAATCTTATGGTTTACATAAAATAAGGGAAAAAATTAAACCCTGCGATTGCAGAACTTGAAAAAAGTATCATCTAATTTATTTTGTGCTCATCAATTTTCTCACGTTCCTAATATTAACTTTAAAAGATTTTCGTCCATTCCGTGTACCTGTAAAATTGTTCGTATAAACATGCTCTTGGAAAAAAATTTCGCTTACTTCAAGCATTTTTCAACCCTCGTTATCATACACATTCTATATACTCGCGCTGGACTCGATGTTTTATAGACCAACAAACTCTACATTTGGATATACGAATACAATCAGTATTCATCACTGGTCGTATTTCCAGTTCTTTAAAAGCCGTTTGGAATGAAGCGACCACATGAACATCTTGTAATACCACCGACACAACAGTAGTACACTCGAATGTTTATAAATGCATCCGCTGACGCGTCAATTTTTTCACAATGGCAATACATTTTTCACCATCAAAACGAAAAGTATAAACGTTGTTCAGGTATAACTTGTAAGATGGATAAATCTTCACTGAGCGACCTAGAGGTATACCCACTCGCTTCGTCCGTAACCACCGCCAGGTCGGTCAAAGAGAAGATAAAAATAAAGGCGCCCCTGCTAATTCATCGGTCCGCCATAGTCGTCATCCACAACAATCCACTAAATAGATTATAACGCTCCCGCATCTGTCTGCTCTCCGAGCGCAGTGTACCCACGAGGGCTCTCGACGCACCCCCTACGACGCGGCCTGCATTTCCCTCCCCTTCAGCTCCTCTGTACGGAGCACACGTCATCTTACCGATCGTCCAACCCATGGGGGAGGGGGTGAGACTCGTTGCGCTATCAGTCTGCCATTGTGTCTCACGCGATGTATAAAGCGATGTGGAGAGGGGTTGGGGGGAGAAAAAACTGCCTGTGCAAACTCCCACGTCGAGTTGCGAGGGTAAGAGAGTCGGCCAACGGCCGTTTTCGCCCTTACGGTGTATGTATGTGCGCGCGCGCGTTTGTGGCGTAAGTACGTGTGAGTGCGTATACGTACACCCGAGGGTAGTTTGGGGAACGCGCGCAAGGGCGAGGGTGCTGATTCTCGGGGTTAGAGGGGCGGAAGCGGCAGTGGTGCTTGTGGATTTTTCGTTTTCATACAAAGTGACAAATTAACGTTTTGATGGAAAATTTGGGGTGTTTTTCCTTTTTTTGTCCATTCAAATGATAAGAAAACTTTTTTTTTTTTTTTTTTAACATCACAATTTTATAAGTTGCAAGTCGAGTATGAAAACCGTCTTTTATTCGGAATCATTGTTTCGTTATTTTTTAGTCTACCATCTATTGATTTCAAACTTGTTTTTTAAAACATTTTTTTATTTGTTTATTACATTTTCTTTTTGTAACCAGGTGAAAGGAGCAGTTGTGTTTTTTATAAATACCATCCAAACATACTTTATTTCAAATTCATTAGTGAATTTTTTTATCTTCATATATTTTTTTCAAGTACATTTTTTATTTTCCATGCGAATCTTAATAAAAATATTACATTTTCTAAACCAAGTTAAAATTATTTATAGTAGTAGTTGACACAAAAAAAGAGGATTTGTATCATCATTGCAAGGATGAATCCTACCACGATGAAATCACTGTCCGTAAGGCGCTAACGAATACAGTTGACATGATATTATCTTTCGAAAGAGAAACACAGAGTGTAACACAATACGTGACATTTGACCGTGACCACCGCGGCGACTGTGTGCACACCGAGCTCTGGTGGGCCAGTACTATTGAATTACACAAAACGAACACCAGGAAATTAAAAACGCATCGAAGTCTTACAACGTGCGGTAGTGAACAAACCTCAGAATATTGGAATTACGTTCAATGTCTCTGTGTATATCCTTTCGTTTGCTGCGAAGAAGGGAACGCGCGTTTGACGGATGAAAATGTATCTCTCGAAGCGTATCGGCTTTTTTCTCTGAAGATTTGTCTTTCTTGGAGTTACACTGATCTATCATAATGCCAAAAGTTACGTTGGGACTTTGGATTTTACTCCCTTCGCTGCAGTATTTCGTTAAAAGGGTTTTGCGCTTCGATGACTCCTCTGAATTTCCCCTCGCGTGCTGACACTTTTTTTCTCTAATAGAAGAACCATTTGCTTTATTCTTTTGAGCATTGTACTTTTTACCTTTGCTAAGATTAAATTTAAAAAGCTTTTAACAAAATCATTGTATTTTATGTGAAAAATGAGATTTCTTACTTGAAGAAACTTGTGTAATCTTTCGTGACTAACGATTTTTACTCGCACAGTATTGGTACATTAGAATGAGGTCTTATAACTTGTTAACATGGTTCAATTATTTTCTAAAAATGCAAAGAAAACCTCGTATCTTTCAACAATAACTATCCAGAGTGTCAGAAAACTGTGTGAATTTTTCAAATAATTTTAACCACAATTTGTTTTTTTGTATGCAATTTCAACTCTAAATGCAAGCTCTTGAGGATAATACTGAATTCAAGCTTGTGTTTCATTAATAAAAAAATTAAAATTCACAGTTTTCTGACACTTTCAACAGTATTTTGAAAAAATATTGTAATGTCCTTAAATAATTGATTTTCATTCCTACTAGTAATAGTATTTTTTTCCAATTTCATAGTACGTACAGAGAAAAATGTACCCTTTCTTTTGTGAAAAAAAAAAAATCTGTTCTTCGGTAAAAGGGGTTTGGTTTTAGGTCGTGACAGCAGCCCTTTTAGTGCTTCTTTTTTTTCTGAGTAAAAAGTCGTACATCATCGTAATGCCTACACCCTTGACACCGTATCGACATCAGATTCTTAAAATGAAATTATTAGCAGATAAATTGTCGCGTGACGAATCGAAAAAAAAATCGTTGGCTCTAAAGTAAATTTTTTAGAATAACACATAACTAAACTATTTATATAGTATTAGAAAAACTATTGCCGAGTGCCTGATATAAGCTTCTTCTTACCGTTTTTTAATTTTTAATTTTTATGAATTTTATTTTATTCTTTTCAATAACTGGAAATATTAATGTATAAAATTAAGTTTTATATTTTATTTTAATACATTTGTAGATTTTGCCTTACAATAATATTTTTTTACTTACCTGTTTTTTTTTCTTTGATTTTACTGTAAAATCTACGTTTAAAAAAAAATGTAATATTGTATTTATTCTTTTTTAAAGACAACTAAATATTGAAAAAAAAAAAAAACAAAAATCATTTATTAATACCTGAAAATAATAGCTACATTGATTCTCTCCACAACAACAGAGAAAAGCGATTTTAACTTCTCATAACACACAGTTTACGCATAAATGAAAAAATAAATTGTTTGCAAGTCTCGAGCTATTAAAATAGATCGATGGAATATTTAGATATAAAAAGCAAAAAAAAATATATATACAGTAGTCACATGCACAGCAAAGGCGAATAAGTAATATTTTCCAAGCCAACTCACGATGCACGAACTCATAACTAACACAACATAAGCATGTTTAGCATTTCAACTGTCGGTCTAGAACGACCACAAGACGGGGAAGAAGATAAAGACTACTGATCTTATTATAATCCGAAGGTGCAACTGCAGTATCAAAACAACAGCAGCATGATAATAATGACGATAATAAGAAACGAAAGGGAGACAAGGGGAGGCAAGAGAGAGTGCGCCCACGGGTCAGTAGAGTGGATTATTAGTGATAATTGCGTAGTATAGTTGACGGGGAAATTAAGAGAGCGCATGCATAGGTATACGTACATTTTTCCATTCCTTGGCCGGTCAAGTCGGTCACGGTGGGGTAGGTTCCACCTGCTGGCGAGCCTCTCCCCGCGTTTCTGTATGCACTGCAGCACCCGCAACTATATATACATGTGTACCTGTACTACACTGCGCCAGGACACATGGCACCGCGTGTTTTTTCCTCCTCGGTCCGTCTCTTTTTCTTGGCTCCCTTTTGCACCTATGCGCGGGTCGTTATACTATAATACACGCGTATACACCCCCGGTCATTACCTGCGGCACTTTATTTCTTCATGCGCGACACTCGCGCCGTATTTTTTTTTTTTTTTTTTTTTTTTTTTTCTTCCCGCCACTCGATCTAGGCACCATAACGCAACTTGTCCGCATCCGCTGTCGGCTGAATGCGAAGGGGACGTCGCTAAGAAGTTTTTTTTTTTTCCTTTCGGAAGTAGATCGTGTGTTCTTAGTTGCTTGCGAAGGAAGCAAAGTGTTTAGCGTGGGGTGTATAGCATGCATTGTCTTGTTAAATTGAAGTTCTCCCTCACAGGTGCATAATTGAATTTTGCTTGTTCGTTTGGTTGCTCTTCTTTGATTGCTTGTGACTTTAATAATTAAAATTTCATTTTTTTTCTCTTCTTGAATTTTCATTTATTTATTCTTTTTTTTTTTTTTTCTTTTTTTCTTACTAGTTAAAACCAAATATTAATTTGACTAAATTAAATGGCTATTTTTTGGTGCTAAATTTTTATTTAAAATACACTGCAGTTCTGTTTCTTGAAAAATATTATACTATACTTGGTACGGGAAAAGCGACGAATTTTAATCTTCTTTTCTCAGTTAAACAGGATCTAATTTAGTCATTTTTTATTATTTTTGATCTGTATTTCTGTGAAAACTCTACAAAAAAATGTAAAAACTCAAGTATTGTAAGAGTATCGTAATCAACATGTTAAATGGAGGGGTGCAATTTTTAATTTTTGTACAAATCCTTGATATTCACTCAAAATATTAGCGTAATATAGTTGCAAAAATCGTGGCATACCCAAATGTTAATAAAACTGGTGTTTCTACGCAGTTTTTAATATTCTTTTTCGAGTAAAGATGATTAGATAACAACAGAAACCGATGTTCCATCGGTAAGGACATACATATGCCTCGCCCCTATGGCTAACACCCTGCATGGTGCAGCGTAAAAGTTTAATTTATACCCTTCTGGGTGAAAAAAAAATCATCACGTCGACGAACAATAACCATAACGAACAGTCTCACCAAAAATCATCCAACCCGATACAACCCAAGCCCTTCGCGGCTCATTTAGCTCGACCCGAGGTGCACTCGCGTACACGACGAACCACGTTACGTCACGCATATTCATGCCTATATGGTTGAAAACAAGCGCAGCTAAAAAAGCACTGGTGAGCATTTCAAGTACATTACCAACTCACACGAGTAGGTGCACGTAAGAGTCCGCAGATTGAGTTGATCGACTCCCGTTTAATCGGCAGACGAACGGGCGCGCGTCCCACCCTATATGTATGTATGTATGTATGTATGCCAGTATGCATAAATGTGTGAATGTATATATACACTATGCAGGTAAGGGTGTCTCGCTCCAAAGGAACTCCATACAGCAAAGCGGCTGCGCGTAACGATGTATGAAAAAAAAAAAAAAAAAAAAAAAAAGAGGGTGAAAATTCTGTCGGCGTCTGCGTTTTGTCGAGGGGAGAGCCATACACGTCTACGATAACTGAACTGCCTGCATACATATAGGTATATACCCTACTCCGCTGTACTACCACAACTGCAGCGCAGACAATACCTATATGTACGGTCCAAGGGGTGCGGGTCCTAGAGCTCGAACGGTGGTGTAAAAGAAAGAGAGGGCGTGTCGGGGTGGGGGCAGCAGCGGCTCATAGCGGGTAGTGCAGTTTGTAACGGTGGCACGTGCCCGTTAGGCCTCTTAGGCGCGCGCCCGTGCTATTGCCCATATGTAACTATATGTATATATATATGTGTATGATGGGCTCCCGCTCTCTCGTACATAACGGGCCTGCTGTACTGTCTGAGTGTCTATGGTGTCTATGACCTATACGACGAAGAGGACTATGATTTCATTTCATGGGCTGGCTGGTGGTGGAGACTATATACAGGATCTCAGGTGACGAGCCTTGTAGCATAGATAGGTATATACTATACACGTTAAGATCCGCCAATGGGTTTATCTGTGTGTATCTGCAGTTGGTCGTTGAGATACTTCACTTGTGCTCACGATGTTGCTTGATTCCATGGGTGTATGATTGCTGTTTTTTTTTTTTTTTTTTTTTTTTACTGGTACTTCACTTGCGCGTTGATTTGTTGCTTCAGTTATTTAGGGTATAATTTGAGGGTGGATTTTTGTGTCTGACGTTTTGCGGCTATAGATTCAATTTCTTATGTTTCTTTATGGTTTCGGTGTTCCGAGATGAGCTGACATCTTTTATATTGGCCGAATTCGCCTTCCAGAAGTTGCACACGTTTCCCGCAGATTTTAATGGTTTTTCATCTCCGTAATTTAATTTAAATCCTAGTTAACTACAACGAAGCATCATTCGGCCTTTCCAACATTTTATCACGAGGCAACCCAAATGATCATCCGTACATCCGACACTTTCCTGGTTAAATTTGTCAATTTATCAGAGGATCATACCGTCTGATCGAATAAACTTGTTATTCCTGTTATTAATACCTTAAACATTCAGACTTTCACGTGTAAAACGACTCGATGTATATACTTTACTCGCACGGTATTTAAAAAAACGAAAGGAACAGGTCGTCGTCGCGGGTCAACACCCCTTCACGTATTACGGGTCGTACTTGACAACTGGTGAGTATCGTTTCACTTGCAAAATTTCGGCTGGCAAACTTGCCCCGAAAGACAGGCGTAACGACTGTACATTATATATCGTTGTACTGCTACGCGCATAAAACTGCATTAAAATTAGATTCGCCGGACTCTCAAAGTAAGTACTTGTGTAGCATGACGTATAAGAAAGGGCAATCTTTTGAGGAGAGTCCTCTGTGTGTATATATCTACTTGTTGTATCCGTGAACTCGAAAGAATGGACGAAAAAAGGGAAAGACGCATGGGGTGAAGCGGAGCGAACTCCACTAGGTGCTCTCATTACCAAGTCCGTCTCTTTCCATCCCCCTCTTTTTTTTTATCTTTCGAAAGTGTAAGTGCGGCCTCCCTTGCATTTGCATTTTTCCATACAGCTGCTGCTGCCGTGTTACATTGTGCCAAATTTTGATTCCACGGACTTTTGTACTGCTCGCTCTCTACCTTGCTGCTTCTTCTTCTTATTCTTACTGCTGTATACAATGTTGCTTCATTTTCTACTTACTTGATGTATTGAGAGCAAAGGAGTGCATATTATATGCGCAGGGTATAGTGTGCCGTTACGACTTTTAAATGACACGACAAACTGTGAACCGTAACGCTTAGTGTTATCTCCTCTTTTTCTATACCTCAACTGTGGGTTTTTAAATCCTGTTTTCTTTGAACCGAACATTTTGAGTTTTTGATCGATCAAAAGTGTATAGTTTCTCGTGAACTTGCATAAATCAATTTGCCGATAATTGTTGTATTTCCCGAAAATTTCAGTACGTCATACTTTTAGACGTTTTTTGTTCAATTTTTTAACCTAAGTGCCCTGTTCAGAAACGTATTTTTTCAGAAATCTAATGTGAATTTACGAGGTAGTCCAACATGTCTATTGAACATAATAATTTTTATAAGATTACGAATTTGTCGGTGTAAATTTTAGAGGCAAAACTTTTATCCAAGTCGAAAAGGGGTCATATTTCTCTTTGAAAGTATTACTGACCATCTACAATAAAGTTATAAATCGATTTCTTATAAACTTTAGAAGATTTATTTATTGAGTACTTAAAAAATTGAACAATAAAAGTGTGCAATACGTGATTGCTTCTCAAAGTGAATGAACGCGATGTAACTCAAGTCAGATCAGATTCCAAATAAGCAATTTTCATCCTTCAACTCAAATCAATACCCCAATCTTGCACTTGAGGATAAATAAACCCCACTACTCCAAGACCAGAAAAAAAATATATATATCAAAGTATAATACCTCGACGCGCGCCAAAGCTCGCCAGCCCCCAAATTACATACCGGGCAGAGAAAAAACTACTGACTCTCGCGCGCAGCGTACATTGTGCGCTCGAAATAAATCTCGATCTGGTCCCGATGTAATAGCCCTCGCCAACACACGCACACATATGTCTCGAAGGTGCATTGTCGTCGCGCCATATGTCGATATGTCCATCTAGAAAAACTCACCCCCTCTCTCCTTCGTTTCAAAACTTCTTCCTTGCGTCAAAAGCTCCTTCGGACCACTACAGCACACACTCGTATGCGCCCATTACAAGAATCACCGCACGCGTGCGAGAGAAAAAAAAGCCGATACCTACCTCGTTAGGACAATCGAGCTGAAATTCGCAGCTCTCCCTTCCTCTCTTTTTGCCATACCTATATATACATATACCAGCGCAAAAAAAAAAGGTGTAGGCATATGTATGTATGTATGTATAGGCACCACAATGGCACAGTATAGTCGAGTGGACGTCGCATAAGTCATGATTTCTGGGCCCATACGTCAAGAGTGCGGTGTATATAGGTGCACATATATATATACATATGCACGCGCGTGCCTATACTTATACTCCTTACATTAGATCGTGACAAAAAGGGTGTACAACATGCGTGCGGGGTCCGCGATTCAACAGCTCAGCATGACGTGTCTGTGCACATATACGTACGTGCCAGAGCCACCCCCTATGTATAACAAACACACGCGATCGGGGTGGTTGGGTTTAGTTTTACATTTCGAGAAATCAAGTTTCTCTCTATACTTTGGCGATGTCCCTTGGAGGGTCCAACAGAAAACAATTTCTTGGTAACATTGATGATACAATCGCCGCTACAATTATTTTTCCGATGATGCTGAGAAATCAAAAACAATTGAAAATATTTGCAAAAACCTACCCTTATTCAACTGCATGCCTGTACGTATGAGGGTTAGCCGAATCAAACGGGGTTGGGGCGAAATGAGCGTACAAGGCTAAGAGAGGGGGGGAGCCCAGACATCCGAGCACGTCACGCGTACATGTTATATATGGGGCGACCGCTGCCATCTGGTCACACACATTCGCGCGTTCAAGCTCACTTCGCGCCACCCCTATGGGGTTTATATACTGCATCTCGTGTGTGTGTGTGTGTGACCCACACTTTAGTCGAGCTCTCGTGCACTGCATGATACTGGGTGAACTGAAACGCGTCCCAACCCTGTGTACCACGTAAGTAGCAGAGTTGTGCAAATTTTTAAACCTTCGACGCTCCCGTTGCCTATATATACACTTGTACTCGAGAGTCCGAGTTCCGGGTGGATAAGGCCATCGGCATCATCAACGCGGAGCCGAACTTGAGCGAAGCAGAAGAAAAAGCCGCACCAAAACGGCTTTCCGAAACGAACGCGGGAGAGGCACACCCAGTGTAATAATCGCCGCTCCCCGTCGGGGTAACCAACTCGGCGCAAACACATACGTGCGTGCAAAGATCTGGTGGCTCGTGCCGGGGTTTTCGGAGTACATGTACATGCACGTACATTGCATTATAGGGGCTGATGCTGCACGTGTATACACGCGTATACAGGCGCTCGTGCATCAACCCCATCGCCGAAGGGTTGCAAAAGTAGACGAAGCAGAGAAGGAAAAAAAAAGTTTTGCGATTGTTTCGGGGGTCTCTCTGTTCTCGGGGGTCGTTGCAGTTACCAGGTTGACGGTCACCAACACACTCGTCGTTTTAATACTACACATCACGGTTTTGCAGGTACGTGTAAGGTGCGCTCTGGCTTTTTGCACGGCCCGTATACACTCGCGCTCTTCTTTTCTTGTACTTACGACTCGCCTCCCTCTTTCTTTTTTATGAGCATCTTAAAACGGTTTTTTTTTTCTTTTTTTTTTTTTTTTTTTTCATATATCCGCGAGGTGAAATTCATACGTGCATTAAAGTGCGTCCCTGCCGTACTTCTTCTTCTTTGGAGATCCAGTTGATATTGTAATTATAATGTGTACCCGGTACATTTCAAGATTAGAGGGACGATGAGGGAGGGACCCCCTTGGCTGCTGCACGTTGAGCGTTGATTTTCGCACAGACAAGCGTTGCACCGAATTCAGCATTCGGTTGCTCCTTTTTTTTTTCTTTTTTTCTATCATCAGTACTTGTACGCTTTTCTTGAACTCCATTTTGCAAAGATTGTTGTGGTTCTCAAGTCCCGTTTCGATGTACGACATGCAGAAAAGTACCATCTGTTTGGTTTTTTTTCCGTATCACAAAAAATTATTCTCGTTTGTGCCCTTGAAAAAACCTTTTTTTTGTCGATCACAAAAAACTACCCGAGTCGTGGGACACTTTGAATCGTAAAAATTACGCGGCTGTACGCGAGAGTGCAAAAAAAGAACCCGGGCTCTACCCCAATTTTTTTTTTTTTTTTTTTTTTTTCGTGAATAAATTTTATTGTACCGACATCAGGTACGTGGAAGAGTAGCTCGTGAAGGGGTTGAAGGTTGAATTTATAGCGAGCGACTGCCGGCTGGTTGAAATTTTAATGCCCGCTGGGGTACACATGCGTGTCTTTTTTTTTATCGAAGAAGTTTCGCCCGCAAAAAAAAACGCGATCGATTGTCTTCACGGTCGTTGCGTCCATACGAGGAAACTCGCGTCGTAAACTTCCAAAGCCAAAGTTTTACGACTCTCGGCTTGGGAAATGTTGCGAGCACGTTGTGTAACTCGGCGTTGTGACTCGAGATAGTTCACGTGGACTGTTTTCTTGGAAAATAAATTTTCCATCAAATAAAGCAACGCTTCATCGATTGGTTGTCACGAGACTTTAACGAAGCGTCAAAAGTACACTTTGATCTTGTCTTGCCCAACTAATAATTACACTCACTCTTCGTCTAAACAAAAAAAAAAGAAGTAAATGACCAATCGTGCGTCAATCACGTGTATGCAGGCAGGCCTACTACTAAGTACATACATTACAAGAGCGTAAAGCGAAAAGTCCGTTGAGTACGTTTGGCCAATGTGATTTCGCCCCAGCACACACGTATTGATATACACCTAACAGTCTACCCCCACGTAAGGGTTACGTAACCAGCGGAACAGCAGCAGCCGAGTGGATTTTTTTCAATCAACATATACATACGTGCGTGCACGCATTACACGTAACACGCGACCCTCGTATACAATGCGCAATATGCGGCAGCTATGATCGCTCTAGTGCCGGCATCGAAGTCACCCCCGACGCCCACGGTGTATACTTGCGCTACGTTGCACGTCAAGAGAGCAGCCAGCACAACTCGAGGCCAACTTGTGTTAGACAGCGAATTCGTCATTACAAACTCTATACATATATAGTAGGTATATATACATACGGTACAGTGTACAGGGATGGTAATCGTCGTTACGGTAGGCCATCCCTCCTCCTCTTGCTCCTTGCGCGTGTGCATGACAGCCTTTTTCCCCCCAACTCGACAGTTAGCTTAAACACGCACACGTGTGTGTGAGTACATCGAGCCAAAATCGATACGTAAACGCGCGTGGCAGATGCGTGCACTCCCCATGTGCGTGTGTGCCTGCTTCTATCAGTTTTGGCTGGCCTGGGTCGCGTGCACCCCCACGAACCTCTCCTCTCTCTCTCTGTTGTCCCGTTTAAAAAAGAAGAAGGGAAAAAAAATATTGATCAGAGGGACGCGTTCGTGACTATGTGGGTCACTGTAATGCCGGTGTGTACATACATTGCAGTCGGCCAATCGTATGTATACCAACAAATATGGAAATGAAGTCAAAGACACTCGGGGCCCCCTTTCATACGTATACCCTCGCGGTCTAACCTTTCTCGCTGATAGATCGCTCGACAAATTGTGGGGAGGGGTATGGAAATCGGTGGGATTGCATTGTATACTTGTCGCTACGCTAATTGCGGACAAAAAAAAGTGAAGGCTAATGGGTGTTTGTCGTAGCTAGGATAGCTATAATTATTACACACACATACACTAAGTGTATTTATTAACGGGCGCGAGTCTTTTTGCGCGATTTGTCTATTTTATGGTACCTGTATGTGCTGTCGTGTCACACGGGTATTAGGTACTGTCTTCATTTTTTTTTTTCCCCAGATCCCTCGGTGACTGACGAGTTTCAATTTTTCACGTTGTCTCATTTACATCGGGTCTCGACATGTCCGTACGGCCCTTATACACATTATATTTTCGTGCCAACTGAACGTTTTTAATTTCCCGAGAAAAATTTAGAGGAGAACATTATTTGGGAGGACCCATGCACACCCGCACAGGCACTTACTTGTATGATACAGTTATCGTCTTAACAACGTCCCATTACACCGAGAGCTGCGTTTTTTCATATACTCGCAAATGGGGGCCCCCATTACCCTGATAATGATGCACCCGTACACCCCTGACACTGCGAAGAACGCAATTTTAGAGACCGCGAGTAGTTTATAGTATATATACCCATACACGCGTGCTCCACTTGTGAATAAAATACTAATGAATTAAAAATGGAAGAAAAAAAAAAAATTAATGATAATAATGCATCGCAGCCGGCACACGCGCGCGCGCCCTTGTAGGTACTTTTCTCCCGGCCTACATGTGTACGATGCGCCAGTGGTATAAGTATTATAAATGCACATAACATAAAGATGTACATATGCGCGAGGGGCGCGAGGGGCGCTCGTTACTTGATGATATCTATATGCGTATACGCGCGTGCTTTTCCGCGTTTCTGTATATGTTACACGTATACGAAAGGAGAGTACTATGCACGATATAATGAGGACAGTCGGAGGAAATCGTCGGCTGTTGTCTTAGGGGAGCTCCCGAAGGTGCGCACATGTACGAAGGAGGGAGGAAAAGGCAGTCGGTGACAGACTTCCGGAGGAAGTCGAGCCACGAGCCGTGACACGGGCCGCCTTGCGCGTATACCCTTGCATAACGCCTTGTAACGAATAAAAAAAAAAGGGGGGTACAGGTACATGTATATATGATGTTGTCGGCTGATGGGCCATGCGGGCTTTTTGCGAATGTGTAAGACGTGGAGGTGCGAGAGAGATTTGCGCGGTGTTGAACACCAATATCGGTGTGGTTTTGGATACATTTCGACCCTAGGTATACGTATATTTTTTATAGATCTGCGGTTTATTTGATCTTACGTACTTACGCGCGCTTGCGTGAAAATTTTTAAATGTATGTTGATTGACATTTTTTCGCGGATTGCGATACGATTTGAGTTTCTCGTTGGAGCTTTAACTTATACGAAACAAGAGAGACGCTATTATTTATAGAATTGACTTGTGTTGATACTGCACAAATTGTTTGCATGGCTTCAATTTAATCCATAATTAATTGGATTTCGGTACAACCAATAGATTATTAAAATGGTTATGTGTGGAGAAATGTATTACCATGGCTGGAGGGATTGTGAAAAACCTTTTTTTTTCCAAGAAAAACAGCTTTTTTTTTAATCCAGCATAATACGTGTGGTAAAGTGACAGTAAGCTGAATTCTGCTGAGAGCTCCGAAGATTTAGATGGATTAAATGGCTTTCTCAAAACGCAGAGAGAGCAGAGAAAACTTTTAACAATAACCATTCAGAGTATCAGAAAACTGTGTGAAATTTTTTAAATTTGTTTTTAACCACAAATTTTTTTGTTGATGAAATTTCATATTAGCATGTTTACAAATTAGTTGATTTTAGATACAAGGAGTATTGGAACAATGAAAAAATTGGAAGTAAGCAAATCAAAGTTTAACCGCAAAATTAAAATCTGAGGATACGAGTAACTTGAAAAGTAAAAGTAAAAATGTTTTCTAATGAAAGGGGAGAAAAAAAAACCCTCGTCGAAAAATCAAATTTCTTCCACGCCCCGTATCGCATGCGTATCCGCACAGTAGGTACAATTGAAAAGAGCCAACGGAGCAATAAGAATACAAGAGTTCATCCTTCGCCCTCAAAAAGTCTGTTCTCCTGCACCCGTCGACTCTTCCTTTTTCCTGGGACGACCTTTTAATTTCCGCATCCGAGAGGAAGAAAGAAAAAAAAAAAATCCCCAAACCTCTAGCCCGTTTGTGATGGCGCGTGTGGTACTATCATCATCGTCCCGCACACCCGCGCTCGTATCCTCTCGACGGACAAAAAAGCGGTGTCTTCGAGGAGCACAACGGAGTCGAGGGGGGAAGAAGCCTTATCCGTCTTCCGGGGGGCTCGAGTCGCGTGCGCGCTCGTGCGCCGCCCCCTACTCTCTTCGTCTTCCCTCCTACGCGTCCTTTTCGTTGTTGTCGTTTCATCGATGCCGCCCCCATTTTCATACTGTACTTACTGCTCCTCTTTCGTTTTTTTTTTTTTTTTTTTTTTTTTTCTGATGAGTACGGGTATATTCATAGTACCGCGCCCTATTTGTTTCTTTCTTCTTTCAAGTGTCCTGTTTCTTAAAAAATACGTTGCACTCGTGCGTACGTGTACGTAAATAGCGCGTGATTCCTCTAAGTGTATTTTTTTTCTTCAATTTTCTTAAACTGCGCTGCACGTTTTGTAGTTTCTGAGGCAAGAAGGAGAGGTTCCATACGGAAAATTTGACGGTGACGATGAATTTTGTTGCAACTATACTTTGGACTTGGTTTTTTTCGCTTTTCACATTTGTTGGAAACGAATTGATTTTTATCTTTTAAGTTATTTATATAGTAAATTTTCGGGGTTTTGTATATCATTACTTTTTTTTAATTTTTATTATTTTCTTATGATGCATGATGTTAAAGAGAAAAACTACAGCTTTCCTTGTAGATTTATTGGAGGAAGAAAAACACTCAAAAAAAAAAATAATAATAATAAATACTACCTTTCCACCTGTACTTTAATCGCGTGTACGTACACATGTAATGTACGGTGCATCAAAAACAACCGCGAAATAACCTTTACGGCATGGGATAAAAAAAAAAAAAAAACCTCCCCAACCCAACAACTGCGTCGCCCTCCATCCTTGTCTCTCTCCCATAAATTTTCCAGGAGTCCAAGCCCTTCGTGGCCGTACGATACAATCTGATTTTCCCCAAAAAGACAAACATACATACATACAGACATCACTTTCCCCGTCACCCCTCGCGCTCAGCCCACGGGTGATATGTATATATATATATTAATAGGTGCACAGACGCTCAATGCAGGAATCATCCGAGGGCAATGCCTCCGCCCTCCCCTCCCTTTTGGGTCTCACCTATTTTTGGAGGCACAAGTCAAACCGTTTTCCATCTACCATACACATATAGGCTTCCGGCAAAGCGTTTTCCTCCCCATACGAGTTTGTTATACACTTACACGGGTGGGTTAACGAGGGCAAGCACGTGCAAGAAGGTGATAAGAAGGGCCTTTACTGCGTGTGTATTTTCGTTCGGGCATTGCTCTTTTCACCCCCAGTGATTTTTTTTTTTTTTAGTTTTTTGGGTATGTCATTGCCCCCTTGGATTATACACACATGAACGCAGTTTTCCCGAACTCCTTAGTTGCAATCGCTGCATATTTTAATTTGCTGTTTTTTTGGAAACATTGATTGTTTCTCCCAAGTTTTCAAGTGGGAACAAAAATAATAGTCGTCATCAGCGAAACTCCGCTTAAGCGTTACTCCAAGAGATTTCGATGCTCGGATGAACAGAACCACACCTGGATCTGTAATACGTTTTGTGTGTTTTCCGGTGCCTCATAATAATCAAACTCTCAAAGGATACCCGATCAGACTGATGGTTTTCTCTCTCTCTGCATATAACGTAATGTATCGTAGGTAAAACAATCGGTCGAGTTATGCGTGAGAGGTCTTGACAATTGCCCCAAGTTTAGCGAAGGGTAAAAATTTTGTTGTTTACCTTATCGGCGATGCTCGAACGTCGGTCGTTAAGGCTCTCTCGGTCGGTAAGGATCGGGATACGAGGTACAAACGAGCGAGGGTGGAGGAGACGCAGCAGCGCCTTGGACTGGCAAGTCAGGTCTTTCCTCCCCGTTCATCCGGCGGTCCATTCGTTCATCGATCGAGCCTTTACCATGTATCCCGAGTCCCTTCTCGCTTTGGAGCTCGTGGTGAAAAAACGCGGGAAAGGTTTTTTTTTTTCCACAGCTTCGGAAAATTTCCGCAAGGCAATGTCGAAGGGGAAACGCGTTTTCGATACCTTCGAGTAAGCGTGGGAATTTGAAATTCTCGAAACGAACTAAATTTTCATTGCTTTTGGGAGGGTCTCTTTTCATGAAATCCTTGCCTTTGGCTTATTAACATTATTAGCAGATGTTTAAGTTTATACATCAAAAACACTCGAAAAAACAAAAGTTACTAATCCATTTAGGATTGCTACAGTAAATATAAACTTTGGGCTAAAAAAAAAAATATGTTGTAGTTTATTGCAGTAAAGGGTTGAAAGCAAACGTAAGCTAACAGTTTAGGCGGGAATCAGTAAACCAATCGACCAAACCAAAAGTCGAGCGATTTTTATCACACGGTTTTATTTTTACTTCTTTGTATGTAAATGGAAAAAGTAAAAAATTACCAAACAAATAAAACCAGCTGTCATCGATCCAAGCGCGATGACAGAGTTGGAACACGAGGCGCTCTGCTTCCAAAAATAGCCAGCTCGTTTATACCGCGTGTCAGCAATCACATGTGCATGCGCGTCACCCAAAAGTTGGAAAATCCAGGGAGAGGGACGAAAAGGATGTTCGAGCATCTTGTGTGGGAAATATGTAAACATATTTTCCCTTTTAGCACCGAAAACGACCATGCGACCTTAATCTCTCGAGTTCGAGATGTCGCCGTATCCACAGTTAGGCTGTATAGATAGCCAACTGTTACTGTCACGTGTCGTTGATAGTTAAATAACATTGGACAGTGAGCTTTATTTATATTATTAACCGTTTAAAAACAGTAGAAGAATACAGGAAACCCATCGAGTTGTTTTTAAACAAGCGTAGGATTTCTCCTGCAATCATTCGTTATCTCAAGCACCAATGCATCAGCCCAGCGCTACTCACGTACAACGGGAATCCCAAAAACTTGAAAAACACTTGCAGTTGTATGAATGCGGATGTAATTTTATTAGGTAGCCATAAGCACTTGCGAGAGTCTTTCCCCTCTCGAGTCCAGCGACAGGCACTCTGCAACCCAACACCCCGCACAAAGTGCCTCACGCAACGCCTCCGTCCCGCGCAAACATGTACTCGAGTCACCCGAAATTTACGGTTGCCATGCCTTCCCTCCAACGATTTTGTATGCGGCATCTCCTCCACGTGTGTGGTGTTTGTAAGACCAACGCGACCGCATCTACATGCTCTACCGTCTCGCACCTATACATGCACACGGAGCTTTGTACCCTTCATACCCGCATCACGTACTCCGTACGCGTCGTTGACCCCATTGCCTCGGGGTTGGTAAATCCTTTTTCATCATCCTCGTCAAGATAAAATTGCAAGTTATGGTGATCGTGCTCATGATTTTTTTTTTTTTTTTTTTTTTTTTACCAGCGTCATGCAGTCGAGATTTCGATGGTTGATGAGGATACCATGAGTATGAAATACACCCTTTTTTTCTGAATAATTTAAGGTTCAGTGGTCAGCTGAAGGTGGGGCTAGCCTGTTAAGTGTGAAAAATTTACATCGATTTTACGAATGACTGCGTCCTGAGCTCCGTTTATTAATGGTATGTTTATGTTGGTCAGATAGCGATTTGAAGGGTGTAAGTATCAAAATAAATTATAAATATTGTCACAGAAGTGATGTACAGTTTTTTAATTTTTCTTTTCTACGTTGTTGTTCACATCAGTGTAATCCTATATCGATACTCTGAAAAGAAATGATGAAACTTTTTTTTGAGTTCTGTGTAGAAAAAGTCGTTTAAAATGTTGAATGTTACATTAAACATCTTGTACATGAAAAAAAAAAAAAATTTTAATAATTCGTGACATTAAAAACTAAAATACAATAAAATTAAAAAAAAATATTAAGCTATTTGGACTGTAAATGACTCATACCCAGTCGTTCATTCGTTTTCACTTTCAATACTTTATTAAACGTACATTGATAACACTAATGACCGAGCTTACAATAAAATAACACATTTACGTTATACTTCTGCTTCGAAATGGTTCTTTCAAAAATTCTTGCAGTGCTCCTTCTTATTCAAGGTAAGTATTTTGTTGTTGCCATTGTATATTCCGTAGACGAAATTGTTAAATCTATATTATGTATACATACATCAAATAGTTTAGTAATGTAAAATAGCGCAGGAAAAAAGTACGTCATTCCCTCACAGCTATGAACTGCCGTTCGAGCAAAAGGTGAGAGGTTAGCCCGAGAGGTGATGCCATACTTTATTTCCGAGTCACAAATGCTATTTTTTTACCTTTAGTGGCTGTAACGACTTTTTTTCCTAACTACAGGATTCAGTGTGCAGCCTGATTTCCTATAGATAAAAATTGTATCCACTGCTCACTGAGAAAATATTTTTAGCTGTGAATATGATTTCTCACTCAGGAAGAAATGTTGCACTTTCAATCCTGAAATGGGAGAAGAAAAGTAGTAGTTTTTGCTAAATTACAGTACAATAAAAAGTTTTGCTTATTTAGTTTCCAAAGCTGAGCTAAAGAATTATGCTGAAAAAGAGTCGCTTTCATTTCTCGACGAGGTTAAAAAATATACACCAAATCAAGAAAGTGCAGCTGTAGAAAATGTGAAACCATCTGATGCTACAAAACGAGGCAAGAGTCGGGCAGTAGAAAAACATTCTGATAAAGGTAATAAATATAAATGTTTGTTCTTTTGATTGCATATTTGATGGAGTAGTAAAAGCGTCAAATGGATAATTTATTTTAGTGGTTCTTATTGCATAAAAAATTAAACATTGAATTTTGAGTATCATCGATAATCATGAAATTGACTAATATTCGTGAAAAGTTTTTATCAGACTTTTATTGAATAAAAAATTGTGTTACAGAGGTCACCGAGATCGGCCAAGATATAAGAGAACAGTTTCCATTTCACGTTGCCATTATATGGAACACGAATAATCGAACTTTCTACCATTGTAGCGGGGCACTTATAACAAAAAATCTTGTTTTAACGAGTGCCTATTGTGCCATGTACAATTCGACCGAGTATACAGTCATCGCTGGTAGCTTGAACCTCAACGAAGATGACACCCAGGAGATTCCAGTTGAAAGAATCATGATTCATAGCGAATATGTGCAGTAAGATATTAATTTTCAATTTTGCATCCAAAATTATGAATCAACACCGTCTAAAATGCAATTAAAAATGACTGAACTTTAATTTCATGTGAGGCAAAAAAACTTACAATTAGATGCAAGAAAAACGCCAATAAAATTTAATTTAATCGTATCGTTATAAATAAGTCCGAAAAACTTTTTTATCATAATTTTATTTAGTTAATTTTTGTTAATTTTAATTGATTTATATATTATATTCAAAATATTTAAGTAACTATTTCTGTTTATTTAATTTTTTTTTTTTTCAACTTTTAACTAAAAGTAATTGAAACATTTGGTCAATAACATATTGTTAATAAAATTTGGTTTACTTTTTTAAATTTATTATTATTTAGGAAAAGTGAACGAATAACTTTGTAGTCTTAATTTTCTAAAAATTTTCCTTATTTTTTAGAATATATTTTAGACCAATTATTTTATGCGCTACTTTAATAAAAAAAAAAAAAAAAAAATCGTAAAAGTTTCTGATGTTTATTTGAAATTTTTTTTTATTTTTACGGAAAAAAAAATTCATTCATTCTTAATCGTACTTCTATAGATTTTAATTTATCGTTTTGGACTGAGTAAATTTTTTTATTTGGTGGTACCAACATTAAAATACATCATTACTTTCTCAGCATGCCATGCCTTGAGCCATACAAAAATCACGATGATATAGCCATCATGCAACTGGAACGAAATGTGAAAATCAACAAGTTTGTAAATATCGTAAATCTGCCTGATGATCATGATGCACTAGTGGTTCAAAACGAGAACAGCACGCTGACTCTCTATCGATTTACCGAGAAGGGTTATTTATTGAAATTTTTTAAAGTACAACACTCTGGGTTTTGTAAATGGCCAACAACCGATATCGAGTCATTGTTACATAAATATTGTATCTCTAATATTCAATATACAAGATATGAAGGGGTAAATACTGCAAGTTCATAACATTAAGTATAAAAAAGATAATTATAAAAGTATTGATAATTTATGTTTCCCAGGATAAGTATGGCTTGCCTCTGACACAAAAAATTAACAACAAAACTGTGATAATTGGACTAGGTACTACAGACAGCTCTATCTTCACCAATATTTTCATCTATAACAATTGGATAGTTAATGTTATGAATGGAATAAATTTGCAAGTTCGCAATAACCACGATTTCAATTACAAATACACATACAAATACTGGGACGAATTTTCGTGCAGTAGACATGCAGTCTGATGCTAGCTATTTTTTTTATTTTTCAGAAACTTAAACTTTATACTTGTAAAATCTTAAGGAAACTTTTCAAATTTTGTTTTCTTTTGCGTACAAAAGTTGAGACAAATAATGTTAATGTCACATGAATCATCCTGAAACAGTACAAAATATTTGTATTACCAAAATGTGCAAGAATTGTGTCATATTACTAATGTAAGAATGAATAAACAATAAAGATAACCTTGGTACTCGCCTTGGTATATATTTCTCATACTTTATTTTCATTAGAAAAAAAAATTTTTTTTAATTAAAAATGGTAAGAGTGAATAATTTTTATCAAACCTTTTTTTCCTGTAAAAAAAAAATAAAAAAAAGTAATTATCAACTAACCTCAGCTGTGAAAAATCTCGTAAAGTAGTAATTCCACAGCAGTTCTTTATCAATTTTTCATCTCTCAAGTTCTGAAAAAACGTCTTACCTCATTGTTTTCTCCTACAAATAAAAATAAAAGTCCTCACCTACAGGTGACAAAAATTTTTTTTCTTGAACCTTAAAATTGATCACGTACGTCTCTCTTTACACGCCCAATAAATCACCCCCTCTGCAATACCGCTTATTGTTTACGTTAAATGAAATTATGATTACCTTTCCATCCCCCTGCCAAAAACCCTGTACTTGAAAATGCCATACACTACAAAATCCCCATCAGGATATGAAAAATCCATCAATACCCGATGGCCCCGAAAAAATTGGCACCCATCAAACCCCCTCTCGATGCGTTGCAAATCGACTTCAAAAAGATGTGGGTCCAAATACCTCGCAAACGTCAATGACCCTTCCGTCTCGGAACTCCATACGCACACCCACAGGCTGTGTCACAAATGATGCGGGCGTTTATAGATATCATCCACGTATACAAATCTATTTGTACCCACAAAAGTATCGACACTGCACCGTGAAAGGGAAAAATGAAGGGGGGCGGTATCGAGCAAAGCCCGTCATTGTCCAGGAGAGACTATAGCCCGGTGTGGAGGGCAAAGGGGCCCGGCAGATAACGTAAATAGTGCAACGACCATACATATAGACATTGGAAAAACGCTCGCGCTATCGCTCGGTTTAACTCCTCTTCGCAGGGGTTGAAGCCCTCAGTTATATATAAATGGTACACCGCGTGCAATGTAATGTCGACGAGGGTCCAAGTGAGGGGACAAAACAGCTGCTCGAGCGTTTTATGATGCCTATATATACGTGTATCGAGTATACAACTGATTCATAGCCCCATTGCGCAAGAAGTTCGCTCGTGTTAATATGCCCGGGACACCACCGTACACGTGTCCCCGTATACCATATTCATCGTGTATTCGGTTATTATTTTTTTTTCCACGGGCCATAATATGTAGAGAGACGGTCTCCCGATGGATATACATACATGCTCACCGGTCGATGGATAATGCCATTCCACATAATCTTGCGTGTACGCCAGTGTGTGTGGTGCCGATTAAGCTTGCACGGCTCATTGGACTTGGGTTTTACCTGGTGGCTATGTTGATGTAGCGTCGTTGGGTGTGTCTATACAGATAGGCGTGAGGTTCGATGCTAGGAGGAAATTTCGTTAAGGCTTGGATGATATTATGTATGTCTGGTAAGCTTATTGAGATTGATTGTACAGAAGCGCCGACGTGTAGATTATTTGTGACAATAAACCCGTGTGGTGCTTTGTTCTGTGGTATTATTTGTTGATGATAACCGAGCACCGTTGATAATATCGGTTTACAAAGAAAGACTGAGGGATTTGTAAAATTAGAAAGCTTAATTTTCTCGTGTAATCCAATCATGAAACCAAAGTATTTATCCATATGGATGGCATCAGCTGGAAATATAAAAAAAACATGTTTGAATAATAAGTGTACCTATAGCACATAGACTTTCTTCTCTAACACAATTTTTAATTGGTACATCTACACACGTGTCTCAACATTATTTACCCAAGGGATAGACTATCAATTATTGTTTGTAGGTTTTTCGTCAAATAGTTTTAAATAAATTTAATAGTATACCCTTTCGCTTCAGATTAGAGAGTTTATTTCGATTCTTTCAATCTACAATGTACTTATCTAATAGAAAAAGTCCAACTTTCTGCTATCGAAATATTTGACTGTTAGGGTATTTCCAATTTTTCGAACGTACATACATTAACTGCAGTACATGCATACGTATACTTTTTAACTAGATATACGTACACCATGCGTATGAACGGTTACACAAAAAGCGTATGATACTAGCTTTTTAGAACTATCGTGATATTTTTCATTTGAATGTTACAATAACATATTATCATAATCTTGTTACGGTCACTCGATTCGAAATTAATATATATATATATATATTATTACCTTCAATTTATTTTAGGTATACGGCAAGATGTAATCAGAAAAATTGTTGTGTCATGAGTTAGTTGAAGAGATTTTTTGATGTATAATCTTATACTGTATTTTTTTTTATTTTTTTTTTACTACAAATAATATTTTTTTGCTACTATTCCTCTAAAAACATTTACAGTTTCTTATCATATTTCTAAATCTGCAACAAAATAAACAAAAATACATTCTATTATATTTCACTTGCACTCCACTTTAATGTATAGGTTAACTGATAACACATGCATATGTACTCGTATTTTTATGAAGATGAAACCGAGATTGAAAGGAAAAACTGAAATTTGTTAAAAAATTTTATGAGTAAAAATAGTGAATCTCACACAATACTGAATATTTTGAAATACATGAAAACAATGAAATTGCATGAAATGTTACGTTACATATACCTAAATTTAACGTCCGTATGACCAGATAACCGGATATGAGGACCTGTAGTTATTTGGTGGCAAACAGTTACCCAACTCCTGATAGAGAAAGTCCACTATCTTATTAACTCTGTGATTTTCGATGAAATAGTTGGCCATGGCATAATTTACATTGTCTCGTTGTTTACGAAATTCTGATAGATGATTTCTTACATAGTAAATCACTATCCAAAAATTTTCTATTTTCTTTTTTATATGTCTAATTTTATTATCATACTGTCTTTTTTTCAAATGATTTTTAATATTTTTGAGAACAATTTTGATTTCACGAATCTTATCTAAATCCTGTAAAAAAAATCAAATATTAGTTTTAAATGAGGAGAAATATAGCTTTTATAATATTTTTTGTTCTCTTAAAAAATCTGATTTTAAAATGATACCTCTATCAATATGTCGTTAATTCTTATTTTTTTAATTGTTAAATGATCTAGCAATGAAAAAAATACTTTTGCATTTACAAGAAATAACTTCTCCAAACACGTGCAATTTTCATGGCTTTCTTCAGAATGCAATCTTCTTATACTACTCTAAAAAATGCATTTTGCTATATTATATAAACAATAATAATTTAATTAGTACGTTTTCTAAAAATTTATTACCCCGATTTCGCTTATTTCAGCAACTTGATCCACAGTAGATGCTGCTGCCTTGTACAGTTCTATCCTATACTTTACTAGCGATGTATGAAGCTCTTCTGCAGCATTTTCGCATTCATGGAGACTATCCAGAAGTTCTTGTTTCTTAAGCGTGATAGCCTAAATGGTTATCACAATATTTTTTTATTGTTTTCTCATGCTTTATATTTGTTCAATTGTTAGAAAAATTTTAGTGCACGTTACTCACATTAAGTTTATCAATAAAAAATAGAAAGGTCAGGCCAACAATAAACAGTTTAAACTGCATTTCTAATGAATCTCAGAGAAAGAGTAAGTGTCAGCTGGAAATTGAGACTGTACTTGAAGTTATGCTGTGAAAACTATTATAGAAAAACAAAGATAGTTGTACGAAGATAAAGTCGTCCATCATAAAACAATTAAAGTATTTAAATCATGGATATATTTAACAATAATCAATTTTTCTGTTAAGCGAGGCTGCCACTACATTCTAAGAATATACATGTTTTGTTAAGATAAATAATGATTAAAAATTTGAATTATTTTATTTTAATGCACTAGACAAAGAAACTGTTGTAAAACCAAAGACGATTGTATTACCTTGAAGTATCGTGTATATCAATTTCATAAAACTGGTAAAAAATCATTCTCCGAGCAAACCACCTTTAGCTTCGAATGTAAAGATTTGTAGATTAAAAATCCAAGCTTTAAAAAGATGATATGAGAGGTTAATTAATAAAAAATTCGATATTAGTATTTTTCTTGAAATTCGGTAAGCCAATCAGCTGCTGCTTCAAGTTTTTTAATGAGATAATTTTGCTTATTAATTACGAAAGTGTATGTTACTTTACTTTTGTAAAGAAAAATTGTATAAATTTTATAAATTTCGGTCTCGAAATTCTATCTAATGATACGAAAATTTCTGTAAAATTTATTTTGGGTTTTTAAAATATACAAATAGTCACAAAAGCTTTATCGAAAGAAAAAAAACTTTAATTAACAAGAAATAACCATTTTTCAAATTGCATGTTAGGTCGAACTAATTTGGGTAAGAATCAAAATGCATTAAAACGCTTGAGTCTCAATTATTGTTTAATTTATAATTGAAATTCGTAAAATCCCTTAATTATCAAAGTTTGATAGAAAAATTAACTGTAAAAAATATAAATGTACTTTAATAATTATGTAAAATTGGTACATTGGCCATTAATAATAAAAGTAACTTACATTAACAATGATATTTTCTTTTTTTATCTTTAGTTTAACTGATTAGACTACTTACTGCACTTATAAATTTTTTTGCCTAGCAGTCGTTAGGGACTTAAAGTAAAAGCGGCAGGTGTTTATTATGACTTTTAACAATACGTACACTTCAAGTCTCGTTAATAGTCATTTTTTATTAACTCAAAAGCTATTTAGGAAATTAATTTTTTTTCGTGTATGCTTAGATGCATGTGTCTAACATTAATAAATGTATAGAAGTTTATAAATTACATAAATTATTAAAAAACTGCTTCATGGAATATTTTTTTATACCTATATGTATACCTACGCTTTTTTTCAAATTCCTTTTTCACGTTAATAAAATGGCAAAAAATTTACCTTTTTAAAATCTTGTGTGATTATTAAACAATAAAAAAAGTACATTTTAGATGGCAGTTGATTAATTATTTTTTAGAATTTTTAACTATTAAGGAAAAGATAACATAGCATTTCCCTGCAAAAATGTGCGGTAAAAAATGTTTGATTAATAAGTCATGAAACACTCGAATAATTTGGTTTCATACTTATAGTAATTATTTCAAATTTTCCGATCCATTGTGAAAGTGCAAAATAACATTCAAAGTTTCATAAATCATTTATTTTGTTTTTCAGATAACTCCAAAGATATAGACAACGACTGGAGCAAAAATGACTATGATGGCGACAACACAGGGTGAGTGTGCATAAATAAAACTTTGTCTTTATGTTGTTTTACTCCCAATAAAGGCTAAAAAGACCAATGGAACACTTGTCCTGTCCAAATAAATATATTCTCTTCTATACGCTCTACTTCGCCTTGTTGATCTCGCCCCACACAATTCGATCCGACGATGGTCTTGGGCGTATATATAAATATACATTGCACTTCAATCTCCAAGAAGTGAAAGTGTTTTTTCTTTTTTTAAGGTATGCGCGCATCAAAGCCCCAAAATCTGCCTTCTCTCGAACAAAGCCCCTCCTATACGTAAGCCTCGCGCCTATCCACACATATTACGAGCGTTAATTGTATTAAAGAACCGCCACCCCTGACTTCGAAATCGCGCCCTTTTGGTCAAATCTTTTTTTTTTCCTGCACGTCTTGTTTTTCGACCAATGTCCAACTGTGCTTCTTGGAAAAAACGTCGAGCGTCTACACGTGTGTTGGCATATAAAAGGTGGTTCACAAAGTGACGGGGAAACTAAAGCTACGCGACACCCGCCGAGTAAATTCGGTATTCAAGCTCATTGTTGCGTTTGTTTGAAGATTTTTGGGGCTTGAAGAAATTCCTCTACAGCGAAGCGCAACGTTTGATCCGCGGGAGACTGAATTAATACGTTTTTTTGAGGGCATTTATTTTTTATTCTACTTGGCTAAGAAAAGAAGCTTCCTTGACAAAGTGAAAAATTGGTAACGGTGGGGCACGAAAGTAAATGCTTGTTGGAATTTTGAAAAATCGTCGTTCCTTTTTTACGGATTGCGATTTGCATTTCATTAACTAAAATCCATGGGAATCGGACTGTTGACAGTATTTTCGTATTTTAATTTATAGAAGTCTGTATAATTACATTTCCAAATGCACTGCGGCGTAATTTTTTTTTTTCTAAAAATATAAACTATTTTAATAGTATAGTAATTATCATACTGTTATAATTATTTTTGCTAAATATTATTATTTATACAACGTTACTTGACATAATTTTTTCCGTCGAATAATTTATCAATATATTCTATAAATAAAAAAATGGCAAGGTTTTAAAAAAAAAGTATTAAAATATTTCTTAAAGTACTTAAAACTAATATTGAATTGATCAAAAAATATTTTACTATTTTTAAGGATGATTTTTTTTTATTTTTATTATAATTAGCGTGAAAAAAAAAATTACAACAAAAACGGTAAAATAAAATTTGGAAAAAAATTTGTTTTTCAGATGTATGATAAAAAAATTTTACCCACTATTGCTAATTTTTTGAAAGAATACAGCGTTTTACAACAATTAAAAGAAACCGTCAAAGACAGCCTCAGAAATGCCAAAACATGGGCCCGATTCACTTGCTCAAAATAAAGAAAAAAAAAATCTTTTGTACCCCGGAGATTCATACAAAACACTAACTTTGTCGAAGAGCATCAATTAAACCAACAAACAATAAAACCCCACGAGTCGAGCGAATGCAAGCAAATTAAACTCGAAAGAGCAAAAAAAAAATTCACGCTCAATCGTGAAAAAGGTTTCCAAACCGTCATCCAAGATCACTCGTATGTCCAAGCCCTTCTCGAAAATCCTTTGGTCCGCTGCGTCGTCACGCGATTGGCAACACAACACACAAGCATCTCCCTCCAGCAAGACGTCGGCATTCATCGCATTGAGGTTTTCGTGAAGATTTACATTTCCTCGCCCGAAATGGTCCTGGCTCCTGCACCTTCCGAGAAGCACCTTCTCTCGGCCCTGGCATCTACTGCGGGCTTGACCGAGCCTTTTAAAAGCGACAAAAACAAGGTTCGGTATTTTCCCCAAATGCGCTAGCGGCAAAGTGTCGCCCGAGAGTTTTCACCCCCACAAGCGCGCATGTGTTTTCTATACAATCCGGTCCTGGTGTAGTGGCCATTTCGCACAGGAAGTACAGTGCCTGCGGGGTGGTTGGTATGTGGAAACCGTTAGAAAAGGCTCCGCAGATCCGCGATGGCTATCAAAGTGAAATAAAAGGACTAAAGCCGGATTACTTTATCGGGTTAAAGTCGTACCTTCGTCCTTTCAACGGATCGTACGATCAATATCAATCAGGAGTACATTATAAATCTATTGTTATGTTACCTTAATAAGCTTAAGATGAAAAAATTTGATGATGGATAATAAGAAAAGAAATAATTGATTACTTGCCTTTGAAAAGTAATACGATATTATTATTATTATTATTATTATTATTATTATTATTATTATTATTATTATTATTATTATCACTATGAGTACTACATATTAGTAAAATAATTAAAATTCTCTATACAGAGTATTTAATTTTCAGTTTATTATAAAGTGTGTATTATATACAATAAAGTGAAGATTAAATACTCTATAAAGAGAGTTTTATTTATTTTACCAATATGACTAGCATCAATCTTCACCAAGTAAAGGCTACTACAATTAATTATGAGTACTACAGTATAAAGTAAGTAGTTTGACTCTAAACACAAACTGTTAAGTACAGCAGTCCTGTAAATGGAAATAACTTGAGCCAATTAGTTTACTTTTTACAAATTTTTTTTTTTTTTTGCATGTGTATTCATTTTCATGATGTACTCTTATTTTATATCGTAACAAAATGAAAAATTACACGTGTCACATGGATTTTGTGGAAACTAATTTTTTTGCTTCACAATTAATTCGTAATGTTTGACAAATTGACACGTAGGGTCTCTTTTGGGTGGTCATAAGTATAAATACATTTTGCATTATTACATAAAGTATAGCAATTAACCTCAATTGGTACACATTAATTTGAAACATCATGTGTGAAATGATCATTGAATACTCATTTCTGAACGACGAAATTCATCCCCTAAAGAAAAGGTGGTACAGTTCACCAAAAGAAAATTATTTGAAATGTCCGTATCGGCACGCGTCATACTCAAGACTCTGATATCAGAAGCTATTAATTATCGCGAGACAGGCCGACAAAGAAAAAAAAAGCTGCTCTTAATTCTCCAGAATTCCGTGGCACATGCCAAATACCAAGCTGCAACGCTCGGGCGCGACGTACCCGAAAACTACCCTAGACTGTCCGAGTTATCGTAGATTAGATTTAAAAGTGGACTGGTCGGAAGGCCTTTGAGAGCCAAGGTCTGATCTCTTTTGAGACAAAGTTGTATATAGGTGGAGGGGATTCGAGGTGCTCTCTGGCAATAACGTTTTTCTGGTGTGTGTTTGTGATGAGCACTGCAGGTGAGAGAGAGAGAGAGAGAAAGAGAATAAGAAAGTCGCGATTCGTTCCGAGATCGTGTAGCCTGTCGCGGGGTAATATTTTCTTCTTTTTTATGGGCGCACCTTTTTTTTTTTCTTCCCCCCGATGCGTTTTTGAGTTTCCCGTGTTTATGGCTTGGCTGATGGGGCGTTATTCGGCCGGGAGATGCTGTCTTTGAATACTTACGGTGTAAAACTAAAGCCGTTGGAAAGTCGCGCGAAAAGTTATGACTCTTTTAGCGGATGCAGGTGCTATGTAGTGGCGTGTCTGGGAAAAATGTCCTGGTCAAGCAGCGGGGTTGTTGGGACCACCCGATTTTTAGTACAATTTTTACTCTGGTACTCGGTAAATTTTATCCCAGCTTTACGATGATTTTTTTAATGCAGAAAATTCATGTATAATACAACAATATTTTTTCCTATGGTAGTTTTTATCCTGACGAAAGCAAAAGTTAAAGTCAGAAATTTTATATCACGTCACTTGTACAATTTTATCGCTACGCTACAGATTACAGTACAGTATCTTAATACAATGTCATCGGCACATTAATAGGTTGACGATGTTACTTTTTTCGATAGTATGGGAAATAATTACCACAATTTCACGATAAAAAAGGATAGATATTCGGGATGAGCTTCATTGCGGTAAAAAATAAAATTATTCGGTCACAATTTTACAAGTTACCTTTCACCTACCGTAAAAATTACAGTAATTTTCACTTCCTTTAGGTCCAGTTTTTTTTTTCATTTGTCTAGCTTTTACGAGACCGAAGAATCTTTTGGAGTTCCTTTTGTAATTTGTTCCACCGCTTAAACTTGTATACGTAACAGAGATAAATGATAGTAACGAGCGCTTAGTGCTCTTAAAAGCTCAATTCTAGGTAAATTTGCGCCTTAATGATTTCTCTTGAGAAAATCGGTCGGACAAAGCGAAATCGACACTAGGTGTGCGGGCGAGGACGAAATGCTGTCGGGAGACAATTGCACCTGTCATCGACCTGAAACGCCTTTCTTGCGACGAGCGTTGACAAATTGGACGGTTACTTCGTTACGTGTAAGTGCTAAGGTTTGCGTCACATCGTCGAGTTGGGCGTTTTTTTCGAAAATAACCGTAAATTTCTGGCTTTTGTTTTCATTTTCTCCTTTTTGATATTTACTGCAAGTGATGATAGTAAACAAGTTTTTTTTTTGTTATGCGTAAAAAAATAACGTAAAAGTATCTATGGGACAATGAGGGGGATCTATGACAATTTTCTTTGCTGCTAGTGTCATTTAATTTCTGCTATCGTATACTTATAAATAAAATGTTCAATAATAATAGCCCACGTCACCTCGAGAGACATCAAACACGCTTTTGTCATGATAAATTTTATCGTAGTTGAATAAAATAACTTCATAATCTTTGTGAGCATTGACCTTAAACATATCTTTTCTTTATCTAACAATTACTTCACTGGATGGAAGGCCTAAAAATAAAATCAATTACAATGTTTTTATAAGTCGAAGTAGATTAGTGCACCAAGTGCAGTGATGCGAGATTCAGAATTATTTTTGGTAAAATTATGAAACGTAACTGGAAATTTACAAGTTTTACAGACACCAGCCGTTTTGATTGTACTCGTACTTATTCCCACTCTTTTCCATCATTATAGGACGCGTCAACCCAATTGAAACCATCCCCTCATCTTCCCAACGAAAAATTCACACAAAACCAAAAGGAAAAAAAAAAAATCGCAACGATCTTCAAGTGAAAGCATGATATTTTCCGCATTCCAATTCATTCGGATGCACATCAACCCCTGACATTGTATCTCCAACTCGTTCCTTCCTTCCGCTCCTCCCCCACACATCGATACAATTATACATATATCCGAGCAAAGCGACTGGAATTCTCACCTGTCCCCTTTCTTACTCTCGTTTTCTATTCATAGCACAGTCGCATCCGGCAAATTATCCCCCCCTCCCCACCCCTTGAAAATTTGACGACACTCACGAATCGATCCATATAAGCACCACACGCCCGTTAAAAGAGAGCGAAAGGCGGATCCTCGGGATCAACTTGTTCGTCATTTGCGGCCACCTTCCGTGAACAGCCGTCACTTTCACACCGACGTGTATTAATTATGCACGCTTCCGCACTTTTCTTACCCACATGTACGTATCAATCATCATCATTGGCCAAAGCATCCTTTTCAATCGCATTCCACGCACACTTTTTTTCCTTTTCCCCGCAGCCGCGTATACTTACTTCATTGTATACACGCAAGACATACCGTATGGAGCAGATGAAGCCGATGTAGGTGGTCGTCGAAAACTTCACCTGAAAAAATTTCACCAGCGGCATCACCACAACTGGCGCCGGTCTATATATACCACCTACTCGTCCTCAGCTGCTCCCTTTGCCCCCAACACATGCCGGGACGCTTTCTTCCAAACTTCTTCTTCTTCTTCTCCTTCTTCTCCGAAATCAATAATGTATAAGATGCGAGGCTGTGTAAATGGACTTTTTTTGAGAGGCGCCCTTTCTCCACATATACGCATCCGAGTGCCAAACCCTTCGAGTCCGATATTTCGCACCTTTCGCCAAAACTCGCGCGTCTGCCGCGCGTCCACGATGCGCTTGTACCGATGTACTATATTATTATAAATCTGCATTGTCTCCGGTGACGATGGGCATATTGTACGGTAAGGGGTGTCGGCGTGTCCGGTCAAGGAGAAAAAGAAAATACTGGACACGCGCGTCCTCGAGTGTCCAGTTCGCGTGTACGAATATCAGGGGGGTGAGGGGCACATCTGTTCCGAGCGTGATTTCGCGCTTTGTGCCGCACGTGCGGCGATCGGGGGGTTTTATGGGTATATAATTATATATATACATGGTGGCGTTGGGCGCTGCTGGTGCAGGGGCTCCCGCGTAGCGCGCGTCCGGTGTTTTCATTATAAATACGAGGAGAGAAAGAAAAAGGTGTGTCCTCGACACCGGGGATTGTTGCCGGTTATTATTTTGGCCCATTTATATACCGTCACCCATTGACCGTGAGTTTCGAGGAAACGGCGAATCTATGGGGTAAAGTCGCGATTCTTTGATTTGCAATATTTCACGTTGGCTTTTTTTTCCTGCTGTAATTCAATTACATGGGCTTTTTTTTCATCACGATTGCGTTTCATTAAACGATGGCTAGTGATTTTTTGAGATGCGTTGGATTGCACTGCTGACATTGATTGTTTTGCTCGATTAATTATGACAATACAATAGTTTTATTCAATACAATACAGTTGAAATTGAGGAATTACACATCAAGGTTGATAATATAGATAATTTAGGTGAAAATTAGTCGAATCAGAAAACGAAAATTATTTTTTTAGTAAAAAAACAGTAAAAAATCCATTTATTGACAGAGCATCAGGTTTTTAGGGACACACATGTTACGTTTATAAATTCTCCTAACTAATCCAACCTTTGCTCTAAACGCACGTATTCCAAATGTTACACTTACCATCCGATCATATAAAAATGGCATTTTGTTTTACGAGTAAGAAAAACCAAATTTTGTGTTGCTAATTATTTATTGGCCTAGGAAAAAAAAAAAAAAAAATCAACGACCTCACCACTCCTCAAGTAAAGTCGAAAAAATTTCGTCTCACGAAGCGCAATCATCCACGAAACTCCAACGATCCCCGACGTATCAAAGGAAAAAAAAATATATACAGGTCTTACACAAGATCCTCGTGCTGTATGTGTACACTCACCGCAGCGAGCCGTAATTTTCTCTGTACACAAGCGATCCCACAGCTTCGTTTGGGTGTACACCGTATAATAACGAGAGCACATCGCAAGATCGAGTTGGGGGGTGGGACGAGGGTCGGCAGATGAAAGAAGGGTTGCTCTTTTCTCGAAACTCGGCCGGGAGAGCGTCTCTCTCGTAATCGCGTTTCGCATCGGAAAACCTACATCCGCTCCATTGTCGTGGCTCCCGTACATACTTGGGCTTTTTGAGTTTTGTATTGTGCTTGGGCATTCGGAGCGCCGAATCGCGTGGTATTGTGGCGAGCGGACCCGCACAACGGATGAACGATGACGCGATGGGCGGACGAAGAAAATGGCATTCTCAAGACGCAGGATGGGCTGGTCTTTTTGCGAAAGTCTCCGTTGGGACCTTCTTCTTTTTTTTTTTTTTTTTCAAAAAGGGTTCTGTCATTTTTGGAGGTTGGATTTTTTTCTTAATAGTGTGAGGAGAAGGAGGGATTTCGACTCTTTGAAGTTGGTCGCTTCGTTTTGTTTACCAATGAGTTGCATAAATTTAAAGACATTTTTCGCTTAAGTTATTAATAGGCTCATGGTTTTCACAAATTTTTTTTTTTCATACTCGCACTCCAGAGTCGTCGTCAACACTATTTGTTTATTTACTTTTTAAAATTTTAAGTACAGTATATTACATTAATTAATTCTGTTCATATTTTTACAGTCAGACAAAGCATAAATATTTATGAATTTGCGACAAAAAAATCAAATAAAAGGCTGCATTCGACTTTAGCGGCAAACAAAAATACCTATACCGACGGGCAAATTCACGTGAAATCGAACAAAAGTGTTCGGATCCACGTATGTATCTTCCGATCCCACATTCCGAAACGTCGGAAATCAGATCCCCAACTTCAGTGTCACTCACAACAACGCGGAGGAAAATAACCCAAGGAAACGGCTAATCGGTGCACAATAAAAATATTCGTCTTCGCAGGTATTATTTGTACTCGTGCATATAGGTACAAGCGTGTAACCTGACGGTGCGGGATCGTGATCACGCGCCTTTCCCACCACCACCAGCGGCGCCGTCAACAAGCGCGACCAACGGACTCTCCCACATGCGTAAACGTACTTTTTTTTTCGGGAAAAATTCCAAGCCCGAGATTTCACATCACATGAGTAAAAAAAGGTCCAGGGGAAAATAGGTCCTCGCGAGGGAGCCAAAATAGAAGGAGAAGGAGGAGAAAGAAAAAAGACGAGGCGGGAAAGAGGAAAAAGTTGGCGGGAATGCGCGCGCGGGGGCGAGATCTCGCGCGCGGGCTCTTACTTTTTGTATTGTACGTACGAGTATTACTTTCACTATTCCCGTTTTGATCATCGCGACTCGCCCTTTCTTCCATCCCGACTCGAGAGCTTTTTCATTCCCATGGATCCTGTTTGTTCTTTGGTTTAAACACCGTCGTGAGAAAATCGTTGTTTCGAGAGAACTATACGATCGGGGTCAACATGTCGATCAGTCGATTGTGTGTACATACCTTTGATGAACTCCAGTGGTGATACTTTAATTTTATTTTAATTTACCTTATTTATACACTTGATTATTTATGTAATTTTACTTTCCATCACTCTCCTGAAAATTTTAATCTATGTGTATGCTTTATTGTAACGATATAAAAATTATTAGCAACTCTTTTTATTGACTTTCTAAATTAAAAAAAAAAAATGGATAACAACTTTTTTTTTTTAATAACTGCATTAAGTATAGTATTAAGCAAGTTGTATCATAAGTCTTATAGATTGTTTTTTTCACCTGTTTTTGCATGTTTAATTTTTCAAATTAATTTCAACTATTCAAATCCTTGTATGAGAAAATTTCTTAAAATTGTGTGTCAAGTACGTGGTATCAACAAACTTTTTATTTCAAGCAAAAATCACAATCATTGGTACCTTTTTCAAGTTTTATCTTCACAATTATGGGTGTGTCAATATTCCCTATCAAAAATATCAATGATGAATCAATGTTGAAATCATTCAAAAATTCTGTGGTTGATTCCATGTTAAACCATTACTGATTCAGCCTTGAATCAACGTTAACTTATTATTAATTCGACAATACTAAATTTGTAAATTTCAAAACATTTAATTTCAATTTCAACTGCAATGCTAGTTACAATTATCGTCTTGAAGAAACGATGATTTAACGCTTAATCAGCATTGATTCAACATGTATTAACGCAGACCAAACGATGCGATGTACGACCGATTACACCGTTGATATTTTTGACCATATCGACGTTCATCAATTAAAAATTAATCATGGCAATGGTATTGATAAAAAAAAAAAAAAAAAAAAAAAAAAAAAAAAAAAAAAAACAAATGAAAAAACAATTTTCATCGCAACGAAACGATCCTGGTGGAGGTATATTCCTCCTTCAACCACCCGCACACCCTTACTTTGTGCAGTTTCTAGAAGAGGCACAAAGCCACACGACTGAATAGGCAAATCGGTAGCCGCAAAAAATGAGGAAATATTCTTCAACGAACAAATAATCCACATCGAACGAGTCCCGAAACGAGAGCCCATAATGGGCTTGTGTTCATCCCGACAGGAAAACGGCTCTGCGCACCCTCTCCCCAATGAAAAGCTAATTCAATTGAAAATAAGCGTTGCAATCCTCCCAAAAACGAATGACCAAAAAACAAAAAAGCAACAAATGACCCGCCATTAGTTTCAACCATCTCGGGCGCACTTGACGAACACGCACCCCCGATATATTCTCACCGAGAGCCCAGTGCACCCCCCCCCCCCACTGTTTCCCCCGACCGTCATGTTATATACATAGGTAGTCCCTCATCTGCAGACCGGACGGACCTCTCGTTCGCAGAATCGGACTCGCATGAAAAACGCGCGTCCACTTACATACGCAGCTACATCCCACGTACACAGCCCAGAGGACAAGCATAACACATACACACATATATACTTGTACAAGTAAGAGGAGGGGGGGGAGGACACAGTGCAAACGATATCCTTGAAAAAGGAGCGGTCGACGGTTCCGTCTGTGCGTTTGGTTTTTCATTCATAAAACGAGGGATGAATTCATTCACGAAACGTGTATACGTGTGTATATAATACATGCACGTACAACAACATTCCTCGCTGCTCTTCTCTTCCCTACCCCCTTGTACACGTGGGCGCTGCAGAGCCACTAACTCGACCCGCCCACCCTGTAATCTCTGTAAGAAGGAACGGTTAGGACAAACACATCAGAAGTGGCGTGCGCGTGCCAGTCCTATGTGCATCTGCATATACATGTATATATATAGAGAGAGAGAGTTTCTACCCCTTGCATTGTACGATACACGGTGCGTTGTATGGGTACAACCGAAGATGATACTCGACGTCGTCGGCTCGTGTTGACTAGCAAGATGTATATATACACGAGCATTGTGTAGCGTCGTCGAGAGTGAGATATATGAGGTAGGGTGGCCTGTTTTTTATTTATTTTTTTTAATCAATACGGAGAGGCATCGATTCGCAATGAAGATTTACCGGCTGGCTCCGGAGTATCGGGTACTATTACCACGCGACAAAGGGCCCCACGGAGTCCGTTACGAGATATCCTGCCCCTGCGTGGGTGATGCTTCTTCCCTTCGAGGAAAGAAAAAAAAAAAAAAGAGGAAGTGGCTCTTCTTTTTTTGCGTGGAGCATTGTGATGCTCCCACATGCGTTTTGGTACGTACGAACGCTCCCCTCTTTCTCTCTCCGTTGCCGCGAGGAGTGTCTTCGTTGATAATAGGCGCCCGCGGAGGATCATACGCCCGTAACGGTTCTTCTTCTTCTTTTTTTTTTCCAGGCACGCGACCGGGTATTTCTTTTTTCTTTTTTTTTTTCCTTTGCTAGTACACTTTTACGGGCGCCTCGTCGGTTCTATTGTCGAGTGCGCGGGTGGCGCGTGCCGCTTTGACTACGGCGGAGAGGTCCTGTTAACAAAACGCGAGGGCGTACATCAGATTTTCCTCGGTGACCGTTTGGTTGTATGCTCGATTCACTCTCGCTTTTTTACGCCTTATCCTCCTCTCCCGTGTATATATGTGTACATGTGCATTACAGGCTACACGCTTTGTTGGGTACACTTTATGTGTACGACCGTTGCTGGAACTTCGTTTGGAGGAATTTCGTTTTTTTTTTTTTTTTTCCTCTTCTTCTTCTTCTTTCACTTCTGGGAAGGAGTACACGGTTTGGATTTACTGAAGTACGTTTGTATATATTATGTATATACCTCACCCACGCACTCTAGTTTTTGCCGTGTGTCCATCTCTCTTTGTTGTTGCGAAGAGTTTGTTTGTTCCTTCTGCGATGGGAGCGAGTTCTGAACAAACATCTTTGTGATCCGCAGCTGCTATTGTGCGCGCCAAGAGTTGAGTCTCTGTGTTCTGATGTTGTTTCGGGATTATAACAATTGTGTGTTTGTTTTGGTTTTTACAAGCCTTTATTTTTGGCAAAAGGTGTGCTATTTGTACCAAAGTATCATCTAAAGTCTGGAAGTAACCAAGTAGTAGTTTCGAATCAAACAAAGAGGATTAATGTTGCAATGTTTAAACAAAATTGTTTCTTCGTGCACACAAAACTATTTTGTTCATTAGTTTTTTTTTTTCCTCTATCAATGACTCGAAGCTTATTTTATCAAGATATCACCATGCTCGTTGAACCCTTTTATTGTACATGTTATCAACGAGAGCTTTTTCTCGGTAATATACATAATTATTTGTACCACATCACACAACGAGATTTATCTTAAAAATTTTGTAAATCACCTTTTCCAGTGTAAATATCATCCAACTAAAATCCAAATCTCCATAAAACTCGGAGTACACAGCTAACATAATATACTTTCCGAACAGAGCAAGCGAACCTTATCACGTGTGTGGCGACAGCTCGTAATCGTCCCACAAAAACAGAGCCCGACTACAGGCGCCGTTTTCGACTTCCTCTCGTTTTGAATCATCATCATAACGTACCAAAGCTTCGTTAAACTCTCATTTTTCAGAGTCACAAAAAAGTAGTACTAGGTAAATTGCGCAAATCAATGCCAAAAAAAACGGCCAAAGGGAAGGGGAGTTGGTGCGTGAAGAGGAAGTCAGAGGCTATACAGCAGGAAGAGGGTACCGTTCTCGAGTGTTGCTTCCTCATTGTACACGAATCGAGGACTCCCCCACTCGATAATTACGTGAAAATCGCAGAGGTGGCACCGACACCGTGTGTGTGTGTGCGAGTGTTTTCCGTCCTTGATCGAGAACAAGGGAGAGCAACGTTTTTTCCCCGATGCTTCTTCTTTTGTTGCGCAGGACAGCGGCTTTTCCTCTACTTACCTCCATGTATTTCCTCGAGAGAGGAGCTGGAAATGGAAGCAAACAGGTAGGACATTCCGGAATACTACGTGTTAACCTGTCGGGCTTGTGTGTTATAACACCTACGGATGTATAAGTACACGCTTGAGGGAGCTTATACGAGCTATACTCACGTGTATGGCTCGGTATAAGTAATGTACCAAGGAAGAAAAAGTGAGGGAGTTCAGTATATATTGTGAGTAAAAGAGAGAGAGAGAGAGCACTCCCGCAACCGTCGTTCTCGCCGTCGGCTTTTTCTTCCTTCATTCTTGTCTTTCTTTTTTCTTTTCTCTTCCTTTTTTTTTTTTGCTTCATTCATGAAAGTAAGTCCTTGCGTTGGTCTCTATATTGCGCTGTGTGGGTCAAGAGCGCGTCACAAGTTGATTGTGCATTAGGAGTATTTATTAGCTGGAAAGGAGAGCGATTTCCGCTGCAGGAATGTTAAAAGAGGCGCATTAGAGGTTTGGTTGAACAAAGTGCATTGGCGTTGCTGTGTTCGCTGTGGGAAGACAATTTCAGCTCTAAACCGAACATATAGCTCGATTGTTACAAGTAATCGTTGGGTGTGCTGAGAAAACGTGTTTTTTTTTAATTTTGAAGTAACGTGCTCAGTTCAAATTATGAAACAATTTCATTGTTTTATCATTTTAATTTCAGAAAAATTATTTATGTTTCAAGACAATAACAGTACGAATACATGTTTTTGAGGATGTATTAATTGTAGGTTTCTGTGTTATCAAATTAATTATTATTTAAATAATATTATTGTTATTGTGCAGTGCCATTGTGTTAACATGTACCGGATACTATAATTATTAACATGACGAAATACATAATTTTGCTAAATACATTGATGAAAAGTGAAAAAAAAATTATTGTGGTTTTGGTTTCTTTTTTTTCACAAATTTTAACTTTCATCCATTTATATTCCATACAAATAAACATTGCCGTATAATTATTAGCTTTGATGATTTTCAATAAAAATCACGTACATGCACATGGTAACTTTTTAATTACTGTTAAACAGAGACGCACACCAAACGACTTTGAAATAATGAGCGTGAATAAAGTAGTAATTTAAAATTAGTAATCGAGAGCGCCTATCCTCCCATGTACTCGAAATGTCAACGTTACTGTATTCTCTACTACACTGTCCGCACAATTATGTAATAGCACATAAACGTGCCCTCCTCTTCTCCTCAACCTGAAGCCCACTTGTGGGTCTCAAGACGTTCACTTCGTGAATGAGCAAAACCTGCCCTTACCTTGGCCCATCTCCGCAAACAATTTAACGTACAGGGCTGACGCGCTCTCACTGTTGTCCCGTCAACAATGCGACCCTGGTCCTCCCATTGTACGCACGTGCCAAATGACACCACGTGTACTTGCGTGTACAAATAAATGCGCATCAAATCGAGAGCGCGGCTAGACTTTTTTCTCTCGATGGATAATGTGGATGTTATGAATACTTTTTTGCCTAGTGAAGAAATTAGCAAAGGCTATGTTGGGCTTCCCTCAAGCGCAAGTCCTCCACATGGTGTAGGCGTAGCCCGATATTCTCTTGAAATTTCCAAGACCTCGTGCACAATTTATTACACCGATGGACTCGACGGGGCTTTACTTGGGCTCCAGGGGCCTCTCTCGTATTATTTCTTTTTTTTTTTTTTTTTTTTTTTTTCGCTCTTCTTTGCCATTGTTCCGCTTCACGGAGGCTTTGCTCGAGTCGTCGCGCCCAACGGTTTTTTGAATTGACCTGTTGGCTCGACTGTGCGCTTTTCCGGGCCTGTGATGGGAAATTTATGAAACGCGTTGGGATAACGGTGCTTGTAAAATGTGTTTTTAAGCATCAAAATCTTTGCTAAAAGTTACATTTGTTTATATATTATTAAGAGCGTTGAGTAATAAATTGATTTTCGGCTTTTCATTTCGACCTATTTATATGCATCAATGTTAATTTTCATTTTGATAGATTTTAGCTGTTATGAAAATTATAAAATCAACCATTTATTTAATAAACCCCTGGTGCATTGTTTTACTAGAATAAACGAGTGTAAATTTAGACGCAGTATGCTTTTTTTACTCCAAAATTAATTATCCCTTTCAGACTTTGGCATAAGCATTTTATGAATTTTTTAATACTTTATAAAAAAAATTTATTTCCAGAATAAAGTATGTATTAGTTGAGAAAATTAACAATTCACACTGTTCACAAGACAATATAGAAAAAAAAATTTTTTTTTTTCTGGCAAATAAGTGTACATATTAATAACAATTCGAAATCAAGTATTTAAATTGTTTTCTAAATACTTAAAATATCTTTTTTTTCTATGAGATGTTGATGCATTGTTTTTTCTGGAGAAATTTTTATGTATTGTTTTATGTTATGATGAGTAATTTAAGTGAAACTTTTGTTGGCACAAATAATGCATCAAATTTTCAGCAAAAAATTGTACTTCGAAAAAATTGAATAACTGTCCGTACCCAAATCACGAATTGAATTACATTTTAATTTAAACATAACAATCCTCTTAAGAAAAAAAAAAAAAAAAAAAAAAAAAACAACTATAAAAACCTCCGGAGCCCACAATTCCCAAACGAACCGTCGCCCGTTAAAAAACCCCCGAAGCTGCGCGCAAGTTTGCTAACAAACTAAGCACTGTACCACTAGCAAAACGACGAAAACACGAATAGAGAGAGAAGGATCGGAGAAATGCTCGCCGGGGGCAGAGCGAAAGGAAAAAAGAAAGAGCAAAAAATCGCCGCGGAGGGGGAGGACGAGCTTCTGCCCCCCTCCCTCCCCCGTATTATTATAGCCACACGCGCGAAACGACCGTTAAAAAATGAAGCAAAGCGACGGCGCGTGTGCCCACGATGCGCCTGCCTGGACCTTTCTTCCCCCGCGAAAAAGGAAGAGTGTCGGAGGAGAAGAACCCTTTCTCCCCCCCCCCACCGACTCTTCGTTTTGGCCATATATATACAACAGCCCCCCCTCTCTATCTCTCTCTCTTCGTGTTTTGCTCTTTTTATCCGTTGGACTTGCCTGCGCGCTCGGCATTGGTCCGCGCGGGACTTTTAAACCTACCGGCATTTAAATGCCCTACTCGCTCTACATTGTGTGCACGTTGTACCGTGTCCCTCGCTCTCTTACCCTCCACCGCTCTCTCGTGCTTAAATGGCACGGCAAGTGCGGCATCATCTCGAGCGACACACAGTGCACATGCCTCTCTTCTTCTTCTTGTTCGTCGATTGGGTGTATAATATGATGCGCTTTCTTTCGGGGCTATGGGATCGCTGCATGGCTTTTTTCACTGCTGGCGGGCGCCTTGGAATGCCGCAGCTGTTGGGTGTATTACACGGAGGGTATCACGTGTGGTGCTCCCTGGAAATTGGTTTTTCGGACGTCGCGAGATTTTTTACCCCCCTTGCGTTGGTTGCGTTTGATTTTTGGGGAGGAATTTGGATGAAAGAAGAACAAATGGTTGTTGATGTATGGTCTGCCCCCCCCCCGGCATATGGCGCTTTCGCAAGATTTTTCGGTGCGATTGGAAATTACAGGGTTCGGGTTGTTGGGTGTTGTTTTTGTGGGCTGTCTTTTGGGAGGTGCCGTTGCGGTACCGGATTTTTGACTTTCGAAATATCGTTTTTGTGGCATACGTACGTATCATATGGGTCACTCTACGGGGGTTTGAGGTTTTTTACTATTGTTGTATCATTGGACACGTTAAATCATTATGTTTTCATTCGAAAAACACACAAAATTGTGTCAGAGAAACATCCAATGTATTGTGTACTGATTACCACATAATGAAAAAAAAAGATTCTCAGAATAAAGAAAATATTAACAAGAATAGTTCCAAACAAGCAATCTCTTAAAACAAAATTCTATTTTTTTTATTTCGAGAAAGTATTAATTTCAATCAAGAAAATACTCTAAATACAACAGAGTACGATTTTTTTCAAGAGAATATTTTTACTTGGAAATATTCTAGAAAATATATTTTCTTAATTTTAAAACATTTTTTATCGAGTACACCTATAAGCTGATACCGTCATTATATTAATATTATTAAAATATACAAGTAATAAATAATTATTTTATGATAATTTTTTTACATATTTCGTTAACATGCATTTTTTTCAAAGGTCCTTGGCACAAAGTTATAAACCATCTTATTGAATAAGCTATTAAAATCGGATTTAATGAAGATTTTTTTTCTTAAATATTTTATCGACTTTATGAATTTTTTTGTTTTATTTTTTTTTTTTCTCTTAAATAACATTACTGAGCCGTGCAATCGCGTAATATGAGCACAAAAAGTATAGCATAAAAAACTGATAGATTTAATATAATACGATGATATTCTTAACCAACTTTGAGCAAAGGATAGCACAGTCGGGAGAGTATCGGATGGACGATGTCTGCCTCGAGACCACTGTTCATTTACCAATGTAACACGTGTCTATCTAAAACTGTGAAGCTCTATCATTAATCAATTTACTTGGTTTACAAACATTTTAGTTAATTTTTCGTCCTTTGGTCCAAAATTTTACTTAATTTGAATCGTATTGATAATTTTTCGGCAGTAAACGAACCGGCAAGTCATTCAAAGAGCAAATTATAAATCAATGAACCGGTATACAAGAAACAATAAAATTCAAGTCTTCACGAGTACGAACACTACTCGTATTGAAAAAACACGTGAAAAGCCTGCGAGACGAATTTCGCAACCTTAAAAACTCCCATTTGTCATTATTTCCCGCATTTCTGATCGTAAAAGTGCCAGAAAACGCAGCAAACACTCGCGGACCATCAAAGGAAAATGTGAGTAAGGCCGGACGCAAGTGCATCCCTCGAAAGCCATCCGACGCTGACTCGGCGTTCCCTTTTACGTACATATACATTATATTATACACGTATAACGTGTGCCATACAAGCCGCACGTGCACACATGAGAATCAACAATAGAAAAGAGGCAAAGGGAAAAAAAAAAGAAAAAAAAGATGAATACTCTCGCGGCTTCGTTTGTATTCATAAAACACCACCATTGACCATATAGTACCCACACAGGTAAGCCTCAGCGCGAATCTCGCGCTTATAGGCGTATAGGTATTCACGTGCCGTTGCCTCCAACTATTGATATTTTTTGCCTTTTAATATGCCCATTCGTTGGTAGGCCGCACGGAAAAAGGCGCTTCGCCTCGAAAAACAAATTCAACGCTCGTCTCGAGCATTAGAGGCGCTGCTGGACTGTTGCCATGCCGGAGAAAGGACCGCCCCAGCATCTCAGCCCGAGGCGCTCCGTGCAGATATATTTCCTTTCTCGAGGTGGAGTAGGATGGGTTTTTCTGCGAAGCACCTCCGACGGTCGGCTTTTATTTTCGAGCCCACGCCGGCTCCTCTCCTCCTTCTCGTCTTCGTGTCGCTCTTCTTTTTTTTTTGTTTCCTCCTCTCCTTTTCTTTTCTCTCGGCATGGCCCTTTAATTCGTTCGGAAGTGTGTTTATATGAAACCTCGGTATAATACGCGTGTAAACAAACGAGGCTGTAATGCGGGGGCTTTCCCCTTTGTCTTCGAGCCGTTTTTTCCTCTGTCGCAGGAATTATGTGGAAGCACAGTGGCTTTCGTGCGAAAATACAATGGAAGCTCGTTGCCAAAGCATCCAAGGGCTCGCATCAGGTGACCAGGGTGAATCCTCGTCTCAACTTGTCGGGGCGAACACGTATACGGCAGTTGTAATTATTTTTCTCGTACTTTGAAGGAAAGATGAAATTGCTGTGGAAAATGTTTCCAGCGTGATGTAGAGTCCAAAACACGTGTGTGGGTACCAGCGAGGTCCGATTGGCCAAGGCTTTCCCGCCAACGCGATCCTCTCTCCTACGTCCGATTCCCTCCAATCTCATCCCAACCCTGCATGGAATGTGGCGTGCTATGCCCAAAGCCGTTCATGGTCACAAACGTGCCGTAAAGGGCTACGTTATTTATCCCTTTTTCGCGTTTCCATTGTTCGCCAGACGCACATATAGCCCTTCTCGCATTTTTTCCCAATCAGTAGGCCATTGATCGTTGGTCTTTGTCGAGAAACTAATGAATGGATTAGTCTTCTTTTGTGCCCCGACAATACAATAACGTTAATCCTTTACCACTTTGTTCCTCGTTTTTACTATACATTTTCTTATCCATTAAGGAAATCAGGTTTCATTAAAGTAACAACGTCAAGAGCTCCTTGTTTCTCTTGATATGGTATATTTCTGTGTTTGGTGTAAGTGCAAGTACAATCACCAAAAGCATCGGTAGCTGGCATACACTTAAACAGAAGCGAACCAACGGGGTATTCCCCAAACGCAAATCGACAGGCAGTAGCCGATCGGCTGTAACCCCCTCGGAAACGATCAACAGGTAGCTAACTAGCCCTCCCCTCTAATTGGCCCGCGTTGCACTCGGCGTGGTGCAGTTTCGTCTCGCAGAGTGTCGATCTTCGGTGGTGTTCGGATAGTCCACGTCAGCGGAGGCTGGTAATAATTACCGGCTGTCCGGCGAACGCTCGGTTGACAATCCGGTCGGCCACACCCACGGAGTTCTTTCAGTTGCTCCGCTGTAATTTTCAACTGAGACGTCGAGGAGGTTCCTGCAGGCAATTATACGCTTTGCGAGCCCTAAGATTAGAGCTTTGGTTTGGCGTGGGATTCCGTGAGACGACTAGGGTGTCGAGTTTCGATGCACTTTGGGCTGGTTTTTTAAAACTTTTTTTTCTTTATTAAAATATAAAAAAAAGGGTTACTTTGCAATTTGAATTATATATCTGATATAAAAACTCTTTCAGAATAAGACAAAAATTATCATGTGAAATATTTTGAATTTCGTAAAATGTCAAATTTTTCATTATAAAATAATAAAAATGAGAATAAAACCGGACGATGTTCTTAAATTTATGTTATTATTTTTTCAAAGAACTTATTTTATTTTGCAAGTAAAATACCCACCTTCCAAATTTCTTCAAACATACGTGTCCGACAAACGTGAAGTTTATCACACGGTTGCGACATTCTCAACGTTTCCATTCATCTCGCCTTTTGAAGTAAAACCCCCATGCACTTTTTCCGGACGCCAAGCGCAGTCGAGCTTTTCAAACTTCGCGAGTCCACCTTTCGATTTTTCGGAAAAGCCGTAAAAATCCTACAAAGTATCCCTTCCGAAAAGCAGGCTCGTAAACTCTGTGCTTTTTCAAACCCACCACAAAAACTCGGTTGGGGCATTCGGACGAGAAAAAAAACGTACCCTCAAGGTGTATACGATCATCGCGCTTTATTGTCCGTCGCTTCCGTCGATCTCCACTTAACTGCTGAGAAAAATGGTAAAATTTGGTAAAAATGAAAGAGAAAGAGGAAGTCGTAACTTTGCGAACATGCGCGTGAAAAGGGCGGAGAATTTAAAAAAAAATCGTTATACTTGAGTCCCATTGATTGTTATTTGCCAGGTACGTATCTGCAGCGAATAAGTACTCGGAAATCGGCAATTCGTGGCAAGACGGAACCCACAACCCCCCCACTGTTGTTTGCAACGATCCACTGGTGTACAGGCACATGTGTGTATAATATACCACATGAGAGCAGCACTGAGGAGGAAGATGAATAAGTTATAGGTGTGAGAAGAGGGGCACTATAATACCTGTGCCCGCACGCGTGTGCGACACAAAGGCCCATAGCTCGCACATCGAGGAAGGAACCTGCGACTCTTCTCGGTCCCATGTATTCCAAGACCAAGACATCGCGTGGTTGCGCGCCAGACAGATTCTCCCTTCCCCCACCGATTTGTATGTGTATAAACGGGCCACTTTTTTTCTTCTTGGGCCCTCCCCCCCTCTCATTCATCTTCGGGTTTTCTCTTTTCTTCTTCTTCGTTTTTGCTGACTCGCGCGGTGGGAAGTTGAAACGTTTTTGGGTAACCGAGACTCGTAAATTAGAGGCTTTGGAGGTGGGTGGGTATTAATGTCTGCGTGGCCGTTTTTCATCCACACTTATTATATGGGTTAATGGTGAACGTGCCAATTTTCCCGAAGAGAATCGCTTATTGTGCGTCTGGTATTTTTTTTTTTACCGTCGTGACGCGAGGGAATTGGGATGTTAGGATCTGGGCGATACTTGGGTGCCCCTGTCGAGAGTGACAGGTAAGTACGTGCGAGGCCCTTGTGAATAACTTGAAAAATATGCGAGGTGCTTGATGGAGTGGAGATCGATTGGTTGTTTTAACGGGTTTTTTTTTTTTTTGGGGGGGAGGGGCTTTGCTGTTTTCGAGTTTTAATCCTCGACCTTATCTTGTATCTTAAAGGTGACCAGATAGACATTTTTGGATTTTATTGAAATTATAATCAGGTTCACGTTGGGTGTAATAAAAGCTATAAAGGGTTACAATTAAGAGGTTACTTACTGTGTAGATATGCGATGAAGTGGAAAATCAGATCCGGAAAATTTTTAGGATTTCGAGTGAAAAATGCGGACGATGTGTAAAAAATGTTAATTCGTAAGATTTCATCAACCCTACGTTGTTGTTATCGACTGCTCACTGTTGCTATGCAAAATTTAAAATTTTAAACTTGCTTCAACTCATCGATCTTTAGAATTTGCATCAACAACTAATTTTCGTGCCAACAATACGGATGACTCTACTAAAAAACATGTTTACGTAAGAAACAAAGATGGGCTATAAATTTTTCCGAGAAAAGTCCTCATCACATATTTATGGATGCGCATTAAGAGGGTATACAAGGAGTCGGAGGGAGGGAAAAGACAGTCGAGTAGTTCACGAGAGATGCATCTTCCCAACGCTTTCCTCCGAATGTTTCGGCGTATTTGTTCTCACCCCCTCCTTCTCGTACTCCTCCATACCGTATAACATTTGGCGGGAAAACTGAACATGGCTACCACACAAGGGGCCGTTGTAAGTAGTATCTCCGATTACTCACGTCGTCGATGAATGTCGACATTTTTACGATACAAGGCTTATCTTATACTCATCTATTTTTTTTGCACTTTGCATTTTTTTTTTTTTTTCCAACACGTGTTGTCACACATTATTAGATATTTCATTTGAGAAAACATTTAAATACTTGATTGAATTGCCACTAGCCTTTACGGATATCATATTTATTATCCTAGAATGTGTTTTGCAATGCATGAAAAAACTATGAACCAAGACTCGATTTTCATATACATTTAGAGTATGTGCCAATATACTCGGTTAACGAAACCCAGCCATAATTTGTCAAAAAAAATTTTTAAAAATAGTAATACAAAAATTATTAATCATTGGGACTTGAAGATTGGTCAACCTGTAAAGACAAAAAAACAGCAGTGGCGTTTTTTCTCGGCCTCGTGCTCCTCCCACCCATTACAATAAACGCCACCTTCCTCAGAAGCAGAATCCTGTCGTCGAATTTTCGCTCGCCCCCCGCCCCTTTCCTCGTCACAGGACCCATACTAGAAAGAAAAAAAACGTGTCTCCCACGTGAGTAGCTTTTCAAGTGAGCCGTCCTCCGTCTACTATAGTAGCTCTCGAGATGCGTCTGTTTGCCATCCCCCATGCGTTTTTGGCGGTCACAGCTCTTTCCCGGGCTCTGTACATATACGTATATACATGGAAGAGGGGACCCTCCGCGCTCTCAACAACCGCATCTTGGCGTAGATTGTAGACTTATCTCTCTGGCTCGTGCGTGCACTTATTACTTCCTGTTTATCAGCTTGATCTGAGAGATGCAAGAGGTGCGGGAGAAGGAAAAGGGATTGGCGTGGCAACGGATGGTTGGAGGAAGGGGTACCGTGTACCTATACTTTCGTGCGTGTTTTCTGGGGATCTGTGTGGTTGTTGCGTAATATATTATACACGAGTACAGTAGTCGCGCACATCCGGTGATTCGATAAGCTTATCTGTTTAAAAAAAAAATTTTTTTTTTCCTGTGCTCTAGTATATAATATAATATAAGTACGCGGCATCGTAGTATGTTTTCTTCGTTTCGTTTCGTCGGCGCCAATGAGTTGCATTTTCTCATTGAGATGTCATTTTTGTTGCTTTTCTTTTCTTTGTATTGTCTCAAGTTGAGTAAAATTATTTCAAAAGGTTTTGCTAATACTACTGCTAAATATGATACTTTTTGTTCTTTACATGAGTGCATTAAAAAAAAGTTAGGGTGATTGAGAGTTTAAAGAATATTTGGATGGATTTTTTCATAAAAAATATATCTTACGGAATCAAAAATTACCTAGCTGATAATACAGTAATTTCTTGTCAACTGCCCGAGAATTTGTGAGTTCTAAATATTTTTATTAAAAATAACAATCAATTCTTCAATTCAATCAAGCATTAAATTTAATTGTTAATCAAAATTTAGTTGAATTAAAAATCAATTTTTCATCAAAATCACGAATTTACTCTGGCTCCAATGATTTCAAATTTTTTTTTTGTCATGTAAGTCTACGTTCTTTTGAAATTCCGCACACTGACATTGTATTTGTTATTAAAATTCGAAGCCATCAAACATTATCAGTACTTGCATGAATATATCGTACGTACGAACACGACGAAACACCCAGTGTACAGCCACGCAGATAATCGTGATTTTTTGTTTGTTTTTTTTTAGAAAATTGTTTGTATATTTTTTGCAAAAAAAATTCCTAAACAAAATGAAACAATGGAAACGCCAATGGGCCAAACCAAACCTCAGCTCTTTCCCCATCGCGGAACCGTATATACAAAGGCGCCGCACATTAGCGCAGCAAGTGCTCGTGTATTGTTACTGTACTTCCGTCTTTCTCCCGAATCCCTCAAAAGTACCCACATTATATTCCTACACCCTCGAAATCTTTGTGTGTCACATATAAGTGGCGTTTGGTATACATAAACACAACGGTGGTGCACGCATACCACCACCACCACCACCACTTCAGTATATATAAATATATACACGTGTGGCCCCGCACACAATATTATATATATATATGTCCTCGGTGCGACGGAAACTCCCTCGCACATGATGTATTATTGTACCGCAGATCTTCCTTCAGAAGAAGGAGAAACAGAGAGTCCGGAGGAGCCGGTGCATGCGAAGAAATCCGAAACAAAGCCAAAGAGAGAGAGAGAGAGCCCCTCCTGGCTTATAAATATACACATATAACGTACAAACAAGTAGTTACATACATACATACATATGCAACAGTTACATTTGGGACGCACACGTAGAGGATGCCCTGGGCAAACGAACCCGAGAACTACACTACACGCACCTATAGGGATGAGGGATCCTTGTATGGTGGTCGTCGCGCTTTTGTACGACCGCAAGGAGGGGGGTCTTTCCGAGAAATCGGCGGGAAAACTCTGCCACGGAGCGCGCGCGCGCGCCCAAAGTTTAGAGGCGCCGAATCGCGGTCCGGGTGGATTCATTCGGAGCGTGCACACACGTGTGTATATATTATACACGCGTGCACGCGATGGCGATCCTGATGTTTACGAGATGAGAAGGAAAAAAAAAAGAAAACACTTTCGGAGGGAGAGAAGAAGGAATTTCGGGCTTTTCCGAGGGGGTATATATATAAATGCAGTGTATGAAGGAGGGGTTGACTCGGCAACAAGGGAGATGGGCATCGGCAGAACCTGCTTTGGCGGTGATGCTGCAGAACGCGGGAGGAACGAGGAGTCGGTAGACGGGGCATTATGGATAGCTCCCGGCCCTCGATTGGGGGAAAACAGGGCGCGGAATAAGAAAATCGCGGGTGTGCCGCGGGAATGCCCCATCGCCCGTCCATCTGTTTGTCTGGTTTGGGAAAGCTAACAAGCATATAACTCACCACCCAGAGTGGCTGCTCATAAGCCTGTTACACTTGGACTCTGAGTGTGCTAATGATTAATTTTCTTTTCTTTTTCTTTTCTTTTTTTTCTGAGACGTCGGTAGGGCTGGCTATCGTCTTTACTCATGCACAGTAACATCCAAGTGTCTAATCGAAATTTCTGTTTTTATAAAAATACATTATAATATTGTCTTGATAAACGTTAACAACCAAATCTATGTTTCGTAAACTAAATTACCTATTCTATCAAACTAAACTATTGTTTTTGTTTAACGATTTGCATGAGAAGGCTGCAGAGAGAAAAACATTTCTACGTAATTTGATACTCTTGGATGTACAGTGTGTTGATTGGTAAAACGATACGATTTATAAATAACAGTTAAATAATGTTACTTGCGCGACAAATGATCGAAAATCGCCGTAGAAAATCTAATCCGATCACCATCGATTACAAACACGTACCAATACACCGGCCCGTGAACCGCACACTGTAACTGCGTGACGCTTTTTGAAGGATCAGGTGCCTCGTCTCCCCCGCGAGAGAGAGAGAGAGAGAGAGCGACTCATTCAAGAATGGTCTTGTGTATTTTATACATTACAATGCACACCCGTGCGAGTGTAACCTGCCTCGCACACGCAACATAATAGGTTTAATACGCACCCAAAATCCTGAAAAGAAAAAAAAATGCGCGCGCAAGGTGCAGTAGCTCACCCGCCATCGGGAAGAAATCAAAGAGAGATTCCCAGACGTTTTTCAAACCCTCCGTCCAGCGCTCGTGTGTGTGTATGCGCCAACACAGGGGTGCGCGATTCCCCGTCACGTGTAATATATAATGGTATAAAAGGCTCGCAACAGTGTGTAAATCCAGAGAGGAAAAACGCCCTCTCGTTCAATCTCACCTGTATGTGTTTGTACGTATATATAATACTGTCGATGCGACAAAAAAAATGATAATGTCCTGCGTGCCGGAGCCGCAAAGCCGGTCCGAAATTCCGGGTAATGATTCGTCTCCATGTACCGAAATGGTCATCATGTGGGGTATGTATGACAATGCAGACGAAAGAAGGTTGGAGAAATGAGAAAAAATTCCGTCTCCTGTCTGATGCGCATCGGGTATCGAGGGAAAAGTCGCCTTCCCTCACGATTTTGACTTGGGATGCACCTTACCTGTCGCTTCGTGTGCGTGTGTTGTATATTATAAATACCCGTGTGGGTACTCGCGTATATTTTTTTCCTTACAGTGGCCTGTGGGAGCGAGCCAAGACGGAGTGAAGTTTTTTTTCTTTTTTCTTTTTTTTATGGCACACCCACTCCCTTCGCTGCTCCTTTAAAGAGCTTGTTACTCGGGGCTCCTCACGCGAATTCCAGGGATCCGAAGAAGGACGTTGGTTCGAAGAGGAGAGGGTAGGAGAGATGTGAGAGTTGTGGAAAGGGAGATAATTGTGGGGCTGCTCCGGGCTAGGCTAGGCTACATGAGGCTGGAAAAGGATTGCCCGACCGGATGGAGAGCGAGAGAAGGTCGGAGAAAGGCGGGAGAAAAACAAAGGGGTGAACGAGGTTTTTCTCGCTTGTGTGCCACTCATTTGTGGTTTTTTTTTTTTTTTTTTTTTTACGAATAATCAAATATACTTATATTAATGATTGAGCATTTTTCTGATTTCTTGGTTCATTTGTTGATTAAAAAATTATTTCATTCTTTTTTTTTCATCACATTATATTAAATTGTTCAATCGGAAGAAATAACACATCACTACTTATTCATATTGTAAATTTTAATATGTGTCTCATCGCACATATCTGAACTTTATCATAAAAATATCAGTTACGTATTGTTGAAACATTATATGAATGATAGATAAGTATAATTGTTGTATTTTTAGTGTGTCAAAAAAAAAAGCAACCATAAATTCAAAAGAAAACAAGCGGGATAACTGCCTTTGATAAAAATATACTAATTTGTAAAATTGTAATTTTCACATTTAATGACACTAAGGTATGTAATCACTATACTTAATCATTATAATTGATATGTACCAACTTCAGTATTTCTAAAATCAATTTTACGTACAACATCGTACACGCGCAATAGCAATGGAAAAAAAAAAAAAAAAAAAAAAAAAAACTAATAAAATCACACCAAAATCACGGCCCCACCGTGTACAAGACTGGAAAATAGAGAAATCTAAAGTCTGGCTTAACAACCCAAGTTTACAAGCGAAAAGCGGTGTGAACAGGAGAGAGAAAAAAACAAGCGCACGGAATTCCTCTTACCGGCCCTTTAAATCTCCCGTCAGCTTTGAAAAAGAGAGAGAGAGAGAGAGAGAGCTGGGATTTAAAAATGGCTGAGTGGGGCCCTTTATTATGGGTATATAGGTCCCAGCGTTCGCTCTCTCTTTTCCTCCCTTCCCGGGAGTGAAGGTCAAATTTTTCCTAGCCATCAGCTGACTGAGTGGCTGCATGTCGCTGCCTTTTCCTTTCCCGCCCTTTTCAACGTGCACCGAGATTTATGAATGAATGTTTCGTCATAGGGACTTTAAAGTTGCGCGCCGCATGAGTTTTCTAATGTAGATAATTGAAAACCATCATCGACTGAAATTTGTATTTATCTTGTAACCCATTCATCAATTAATTTCATAGTAAATGATTTCAATCCAAATTTATTTTTTTATTTTTTTTATTTTACAACTTAAAATTAAATTCATCATTGATTTACGAGATTACTTGAAAAAATTAATTGTAAAAAGTGAAATTGATTGTTTAGGCGTACAGGTATGTTAAACAGTGATAAATAAAAATATCGTGCTTATTCTACTCTCGTGGTTATCAGTAGCAGTTATATTCTTACGTAAGTTCTTCCGATTGTGGTCGACAAGATACAGTATTACGTATTACTGTACCGAATGACGTAACCATGGTCGCTGCTTTATTCAATAGATCTAATCAATTTATTTTTGTCACGTTATTTTATTAAAATTTCTGGTTGGCTAATTTTCAATACTGGTCGAGATTATTGAATTTTATCATTGATGTTGGTGAAATAATATTATTACCCCTTATTACCCCTTTTACTTGAGTTTTTAAATGTAAAGTTGTTATCTATCCTATAGGGAACATTAACTACAATTTTACATATAATACATTATGCATATATTATTTAATATTTACGCACATTGTATAATATTTATTGTCGATGCTAAAATATTTTTGTTTGGATCATTTTTTTAAAGAAAATAATAACAAATTCTCATCAGTTCATTTTTTACCCGTGAATTAATTTACCTTTACATCGCGGACTACACTGAGTCAAAAAATATTTTTTTACCCTCATTCCGTCAAACATTTTCTTATAAATAAAAAAATGTTGAAAAAAATAACGAATTTTTTTTTTTAATTACGCATTTCTCATTTAATTATATGAAGTTCATTTTCTGATCTCAACTAAATTTTTTTAATAAAAAAAAAAAAAAAAAAAATACTTAACGAAATGAGAATGATACAATTTTTTTGATTCAAAGAAACGGATTGCTCAGTGTAGTTCCTATAAATTTCATATACATTGGTTAATAGTTCCTGATGATGAAGAAAAATCACTGCAACTATGAAATACTCTTGAATATGAAACTACCAACCGTAACCTGCAGTATATAGCTCGTCCGATCTGCACGCGTGTATATATATATGTATGTATGTATATATACCAAAAACCCCACGACCAACTTCATTATAGACCTTGCAAAGATTTTCGGAACGAAAAAATACTTCAAAAGCAACTCGATACTCGTCTTCCTGCCGCTCTTCTGGTACCCCACAGTTAGCCGAGGCCATTATACACTTACGTGCCCCAGTCACCGAAGACAAAAATCCTCCTTTGTACATCGGCCCAGATCTCGAGTTGGACAATATCGCAAGCGGGGGATGACAACGACCAGACCGACTTTGATACACGCTTCCTGTGCCTCTTTTTTCGCTCGATTTTTCTTCCACCCCCTCCCCCCCCTCAAGGGCGTGCGTGTATCGCTGCTCCTTTCGCGAGACCGGCGTACGTACACATATATCTTTTGAAGCCCCTCTCGCCCGGAAACGCACAACCTGCACCAGCGGCGATGATTCTCGGAACCGCGTCGGGACGAGACCGATCCATTGTCCCTATACGAACTCTCGGAGCTTCCTGTGCTCGAGTGCGCGGGTAAAAACGCGAGCCAAAGGGATCGGCCGCGCGCGCGCCTCACAATAATTGCCGGTCACCCCCTGGGAATGAGAAGAAACGAAGTACACATCCGTATATAAAACCCCTACCACCAACTGCCCAAGGATTAGATTTACACCGATGCTTTTCCCCCGCAACTTCATTTGTTTTACCCTCACCACGTAGCCCATAGCTGTATGACCAAATCATGAGCATTGACGTTGCGCGTCTTCGAAGCAATTCGGGAAAAACCTGGTGACTGGTGGGGTTGGGTTTTATCTTTACGACAGCCAACAGGGTCCAACGAAGAATTTCAAGGGCGCGAGCAACGTTGTTCTTCGATCCACAGTCCCCCAGGTCGTTATCCTCCCCTGTTGGTGAGGAAAAAAAAAAAAAAAAATTCCTTGCACTAGCATTCACGATCCGATTAAAAAATCAATCGCGCTCGTGTACAAGGTGGCAACGGCTGAGTAATTATCTCCAACACCGAGTAAACGCAAACAACGTGAGTCGGCAAAAAAAAAAAAAAGAAAAAAAAAAGGAGTTTAGGGATATACAAACAGTTTTGACTCGCACAGCTGACCGCGGGATATATTAGCTGGTTATTGCTGGTTTAGCTCTCGTTGGGAAAAAGAAACCCGCACTTATACATGTATACCCATGGCATTCGTACAAACAGCCATCGAGCACTGATGGATGTATAATACGAGAAGGTTTCCGAGTATAAGGAGGCGAAGGCCCTTTTCTCCATGGACACATGCGAACACGACCATCAGCGGGCATAAGTTTCTCTCACGTTCCCCGCCAGACTCCAGAGAAATTTCTCTGTGCGTGTATGTATAATATGTACACACAGAGCGCCGGTACGCAGGGCCATTTAAAAATGGCGTGTAGTCGGTCCCGCCAAAAGTTCCCGCTCCGAGCGTCCGTGGAAGACGCCTCTCTCCTTTTTTTCCCTTTCTTCCCCACTTGGATGGACCACTCTGGCCGGTCCCACAGGCTTCTCCTCCTTGTATGGTTCTTTCGAATAAAATAGAAAAAAAAAAAAAAAAAATAAAAAAAACAAGAAGCACAGAAAGGGGCGCTTGTCTCTCATTGTGCCCCCGTGAATGGGACATGCAAATCGGACCAACAATGGGAATCAACGTTTCCGCGGCGAGGCGAGCAAGGTGTATTTTCTCTGGCGCGTGTGGTGTGGGGCTTTCTTCGGTTCATCGGGAAACACGTTTTAAATTGTTATTCAAAGCTTGTTTTTTCTTTTTCTTTTTTTTTTTTAGGAATAGTATAAGAAAACAGTTTTACCGCGATGTTGAATTTTCTCAATTTAAGACGAGTGAAAGCCCGAGAAAGTCCGCGCAGTATACACGTACGCATAACCCTTTCCAGACCCAAGTGCGCAGTGCGGTACCATATAGGGAAAAGGCCAACTTTGAAAACAATCTCCTCGCTTCTTCGAAAACTTTGTACCTGCACTTTCGTCAAACCTTTCGGAAAACGTAGTACCTACCTCTGCTCTTTGCAAAATCGATCGGATCCAAACCCCCACGTAGATTCCCGAAAACGTGAATTCCGAAGCATCCGTCTCTCCCTTGCATAATGAGCACCTTAACCGCACCCGTTGCTCCCCCGCATCGTGTATATAGAACGCAGGTCCCTATCGATTCCGGGAAGGCATCTTTCGCACGGTTTGGCGATAACCGTCCACTATACTATTTATGTAATACAGCCTCCGACGTGCTTGTACTTGTCCCCCTCCGCTTGTACTTAAATCTACCACTATCACGGTCCGCGTGTCTCGAAATGGCTCATAATTTTCCGTTGAGTCGCAAGTAAGGATCCGTTTGTCATCGCGAGGGTCTCTTTGGAAACAATGGCACCGGAGGGAGAAAAACGGTTTCCGCTCCAAAGGCCCCGGCTGAACTTGGACGAGAGAAAGGACCACTTCTCTATGTCTCTCTCTTTTTTTTTTTTTTATCTTACGATGATGTGTGTAGGTAATAATATACGCGCTTGATGAGTTCACTCGAGATCTTCAATGTTACGTTGGTGTGGGGTGTACTTCACTAAATTCTCTTCCCTTACGTGTTGCTGGTCATGATTTTTGTTTTGCCGCACGATGATTTTTTGATTTATTTTTGAGGCTTGTTTGGTAAGAGCTGATGTTGAACATTTCCCGAGGTGTGGCGTCGGTCGGAGTTTCGATGGAAAACGAAGATTGGGCTATTGGATGAGAGACTCGATGATTGATGCCGGTTGGCCTGTAATTGTACTTCGGCGCTTCGACCGAATGATGAGCCGATGCGGGCTGACTACGGGCGGCTCGGGTGATTTGAAGTTTTTAAACTTCCTTCGGTGTTGATGCTCTCGAATTAAGTTGAATGATTTTGGTGGTGCTGATTCATGTGGGCTCGAAATGATGTTGGGGGCAGTTTAGTTATCTTGATAAAATACAATGAGTATAAATGCAGTATTTTTATTTTATGTTTTGAAAACAATGAATATCCTCTACGTCCTCGAGGTAATTAAGGAGCGATTTTTGTTGGCTTAACAATTAGAGGTTACATCATTTCCGTTTCGTTTCGTTTTTTCTTTGTCGAGTCGCAAATCATTTGTTGCTCAAGTTACTTACAATAGCTTGTGATATAGAGCTCACTTGGACTCTTACACGCGCAGAATTTTGTTGCACTGGTGAAAAAAAAAAAAAAAAAAGAAAGAATACTACGTTCATTACACGAAAATCGTTAGCTTTCAGGGAGAGATTTACGTCGCAGTAAAAATACCATACCGAAGCCAAAATCCTAGAACGCCTCAACATGTTTACGACCACCTAAATGAAATTTTCACTTTCCGACTTTATCTGAGCGGGTGTTTTTCCGTCTGTCTGTCTGTGTACTTGCGCAAAAATGTTGAGAAGCAAATAATTTTTGTACACCACTTTGTTTATTTTACAATAATTAGGTGGCCGTTTGATAAAGATTAAAAATAAATAATATGAGTAGTAGTAGACACATGCGTCATTCAACAGTTAACATAAATTAGAAATAACATACAAAGTAATTTTTGTGCAGGTTAAAGTTTATTTGTAAAGTAATTTCGAAAAAATACTACCTCGACTGATTTTTTTAATTTTTTTTGTTAACGAACCTTTTTATTAAGTTTTAAAGATACAATTTTGTTGGACGAAAAAAAATAGTTTAAAATTGGTGTACATTAAACCTGAAAAATCACAATAGACTTACAATGCTGTGCTAGCTTTGGTGGAGATATCGCACGATCCAGTATTGAAAATTATTTTTAATATAATTCAAGTAAACATCTGAAATCAATTTGTTCAGAGCAAAGGTTAGCACAGTCGGGAGAGTATCGGATTATCGAAGTGGATAATTTCTGCTTTCGAGTCTTGGTATTTCCCGTCACTGACGCGGACACCACTGTTCATTTATAATGTAACATGTGTTTATGCAAGCCTGTTGCTCCGTCATTAAAGTGGCGTTGCGGTCCTTTACACTCATACATATCAAAAATAATTTTTGATTTTTTTTCAACAAATTTTTTATAACAATTATTTTTCACAATATTTTTTCCTTTTGTAGTACAAAACGTTTTAAAAGTCTTTACTTGCAGAAAATTATAAAAAGTTTTAATAGATTTTTTTATAATAAATCATAATTAAATTTAAATAAATAATTTACAATTTTTATTTTAGATCATTCACTTGTATTATTTGGATTCAGTGCAGACTTTTTTCCTCTTCAGACTGTCTTGGCACACCTAAAAGCTCCGAAGATTTTTAATACAACTTTTTAATCTAATTTCTTGGGAAAGTGACAGTTTTTTTATTATTATTATTAAAACTGAAATGTCATTTGCTTTTAAAGTTCAACTCATCAGACAACCAAAGCTTGACATGCAGCAAAAAATTAAAATTTTTCCAATTGTACAAATAAAATCTGCGCGAGAGCATCATGGACCAGTGCCAATCAAATCGAGTCTTGTTATCACCGCCGCGTCGTCTCTGAAACAAATTCGACCCCATCGAGGGTTTTTGAACACGTGATACACATCGCACACGTGCTTTTAGAGCTGTCCCGACTTCCGCTGCGTACTATTAGCTTTTTCTCTCGCTCGTTACAAAAATACATGTGAGTCTATATTGTCCCTACGGTATAGTAGCACATGCACACACACGTATAGATCCGTACATATTTATATATATATATATGTAGGCGTTAGTTTGCATACACACACGCATTTCGCGATTTCCGCTCAAGCTCAAGGCCACCGGCGACCGTTGCTCGCTCCACGCTGCCGCTACATACTATACTCCTCCTCCTCCTCCTTCGCTGCTTCTTCGTACGATAAATCTCTCTCTTCTCGTGCATGGTCTTCTTTTTTACACCAACGCGTTTATCGTATATACCCACTTACCTATACACGTATACAATTACTTGCCTTGTGGCCTTTGGGGAACCTATACCTACAAACCCATGAAGAGACCCCGACTGATCCGACCCACTTTTCGCGAATCGCTTATCTCCCGCTCTCCCGCGCGCGAGTATTATGGCTTCGGCTCGTCTGTTGCGTAATTGACGGTGTGCTCCTTCGTTTCGTCACACACTCGTGATATATATACGTAGGGTGTCTATGAGTATCGATCATTTCGTGTGGGTCCAGTGTATATACACGAATACAGTTGTGTGTGTGCGAGCCATCGGAGGAAAACTAGTTTGGCCTTTTGGAGTCCCGCACGTGAGAATTTCGGGGCCCAGAGGGATTTTGCGCTTATATATATATATATATTAGGTATATATTATCGGTGGCTTCTGTCGTCTCCTCCGTGACTGCGTTAATGAGATGTTTTTGCTGGGGTTTTACGAATTTTAAATTTGTATGTACCTATATGTGTGCCTCGAGGAATTCCTTATGGGAGTATAAATGTATACCTAACTGCGAGGCAGTAGGATTCTTTGCTTTGATATTTCGGGCTGTTTCACGAATGAAAATCTATATTTGTCGCACGTTTTTCTACTTCTGTCGTATATCTATCTATGTATATGAGGTATATGAGAGATAATGTCACTGTTGTGCACTACAAACGTATACCAATTTATTCATCCCGAGTTTATATTCCGTCGATCGATATACACGTTGAATTTGGTACTTTTTTGTGCAAATACGGCCATTTTGTACCATTTTTATATTTTTATATTATTTTCATCTAATTTTATCAATTTAAACTTACAAGTCTCTTAAATTGGATGTTGCATTAAGCTGATTACAGCCAATTGCGTATAAATCACTATAGTTCGCCCAATACTATCGATGAATAACATTACAATACATATATTCCTTCTTTCTCTTGCCCAAGTGCGTTGATCTTTCGAGTAGGTGAAATTCCTAGCCTTGTCGGTCAGTATATATATACTTATTGTTCAAGTTTGCGCAGTAACGTCGCGTTTTTATTTTCATCGATAAAAATCGAGCGACACAATTCAACGCCACTCTTGTGATATTTGCACTTGGTTTATCTGGGATACGGCATCTCGTACAAATTTAAATGGCTCGCCGTGACTGTATCACTCGTAGTCGGGAATTTATAAATTGGCTGCCAATTGACCCTTAACTCGTTAAAAATATTCTCGCCAATCACAGTTTTTATGAGTATTGCTGATATTTTGTTCGATCTAATTAATTAAAATGTAGTTGTAATTTTAAAAAATATCACCCTACGCTTTTTTTCGTAAAAAATTGATCGCATGCCACTGCTTGTGGTTTATTTATTTTAATCCTATGATAAGCATCAAAGATCTTCCCCAAAAATTATGGTTAGTCCAACATTTTTAGAACCTTCGATCCACCAATTAAACCAGTAACTGCAATCGGCAGAGGTTACCAAGGAGATTACTATATGAAATTTCCAAAGTGAAACTATCAATAACTCTTTAAAAAAATTGTACATTTTTTCAAAAATTTTAAAAACTCGTAATAACAATCTTTTGAAAACACTAGACGTAGACTCAGTGACTGAAAGTCACACTTCGTCCATCCAAATTAAGTTTATTTAAATAAAAAAAAAAATTTTATTTAAATAAAATAAATGTTATTTTATAGGTTTTATTGAAATGAAATAAATATTAATGCAAATCAAACGACATTACTTCAAATAAATGTTTGTTTTGGTTCATATTTAAATAAACGTTTATTTGGATTGACGAGTGTTTTTTTTTTCTAGTGCAAGTCCGAAAAATTGTGTAGCAGCATAATGATGTTACCAGTTAGTAAAAGTAAAAAGTCATTGGCCATTACAGCGCAATTATTCAACAGCCAAGACATTACAGATGAGGCAAGCGTCCTCCCGCTCGCGTGTCCACCGCCATACGTATATATTATACCCCCCCATATACGAGTCAAGAGGCTCCCAAAGTAGCCAAGGCGGTAGCGGTACATTAACCGTCTCTCGCGCCAAACAGCCTCCACCTCCTTCCTCTCCTCCCGCTCGTTCATTCATTCTCTTTTTCTGTCCTCCCTATAGACGGCCCTCCTCCGTTTTACCTTTCTCCTGTCGCACCACACCTCACACTGCAGGTATACCCACAGAGTCCGCATGATATAGGGGGATCCTCTCATCTCGCGCCCTTTTTCCCTCCCTCCCTCTCTCTCTCTCTCTCTTATGTCCTTGGCTCTTTATCTTAGCCCTGTGCTTCTTACACGGAGGGATGAGGATGCAGCAACTCTCTCCTGCACGAGTTCGCTTCGAGATACCGATCTTATGTTTTTGTAAAGCGTGCACGGATATATATATGTAGATATATATATATATATTTACTTCTTCGTTAGCTTTGGCCGATGGAGAGTTTTTGCAGTACATATTACATGTTTGTATAATTACGTGCTTTTTGGAGCTTGGATTAATATTACTTAAGTTAATCGGTATGACCATTTTTGTTGTTTTTAAATATTTTTGTACTGCTATTTAGGTGTTATGATTAATTGCTGCAAGCACACTGGTTTACATGGGTACTTGATCCCACAAAAAATTTCACGTGTGATTATATCTTAAAGATTTTTTTTTTGTCTTGGTATACACAAGGGGGTAAACGATGTTAACCATAGCTTCGTCCAGAAAGTGGGTCCCAAGTAAACACTGGTGAACTTCGTTGGGCTCCAAACTGCAGGGGATGACTCATGCATGAATCTGTATCACAAAAACAAAAGTAAAGAAAAGAGGGATAGGAAAACAAGGTCGAATACCTATCCCCTTACCCGAGCCAACTCGTGTTATCTCCATTGGCATTTTCCACCTTGCATGCACCTTGCAGTATCCTTCATTGCATTCCTGAAAAAAAAAACAAAAAAAAAAAACAAGAGAAAAAACGTGGGAAATCACAAGCCCACGCTTCGATTTCCGTAAAAGTCTCCGTCAAGAAAGTGCACTCAAAAACACTTCGAAAACGACAATGAGGAGAAAAAAGACCGCCCTTGTGATTTACAGCGCGACGTTTTCTCCTGATTTTTTTTTTTTTTTTTTTTTCCTTCGGCCAACACAGTTTGGTCCATTTAAAAGACCAGTCACGTATACACGAGGCCTCTACCATACACGCCATATAATATCCCTGTAGTTCTCTCGGTTTGAAGATTTTCAGCTCCTCAAGCCTATACCCAGACGCGTTGTTTGATTTCCCTTTGTCCTCACAAACGAAGTTTGTGCGCCGCGCGGGGGCCGCGGCGAAGGGGATAGGCCAGATCAAATGTCCGAGCGGAGAACTTCGTTCCGAGAAGAAACCCGAGGCTTTCCTATACGTAATGTTACATCGTAAGGGTGAACTGTCGAGCTTCGTCTCGTTGACGCGCGTATCTGATTTTTTGTCCAAAGTGTACTCGATATATTACTCATAATTTATCATCGCATCAAAAAAAACACACCACCAAAAACAAACAAATTTCGTCGCGGTTTCACCGATCTCTCGGATAGCAACAGCGGAGAGGAAAGAGTATACTTGGGTGTACTCCAGTCTTTCTCCCTTGCCCCCGAGGGAGGCCGGGAACTGGTTATGCACGGGTTTAATAACTTCGTGCGGGAAAGCCAGTCTCGACAATGGGCCCCGCCTGCTTTCTTTTTCTTCTTCTTGTTGCCCTTGGCTCGCATCGCGTATATGTATATAGGCAAAACACTTCACGAGGAGGAAGGAGATGCACATGCACGCCTACTTGTATATACACTACATCCTTGGCTGCTCGAGGGAGGAATTACCATTTATTTGGGTGAGGCGCCTTCGAACAATGCGTGGTCGGGATGTATTTTTGAAGTTGGATGCGTGGAAAAGGAGAAAGCGAGGAATCGTAACGGAAAAAATGTGTGCGTGGCGCGGCTTTGGTCGAAATCAACTGTAAAACGCGTACATGTTTTCTTTGTGATGGATGAGTTCGAGGAGAGCGCGGGCGCGATGCGAGAATCATAATTTGTTATTTCATCCTAGACGACCGCGAATAAGGGCCATTTATTTGGGATATGGCAAGAGCATTACGCGTTTCGCAAGAGAACTGATCTATTGATGTTTTGGTCACACAACTGCGCCCTTTTTTACATAACGAGCGGGACTTGGGCATCCACGCCTCTAATCTAATTTTGTTTATACAATTTAAAGGAAAAATAATTTAGAAAAAAAAATTAAGTAGTCGTAGTATTTTTGAAAAAACATTTGAACATTTAATGGCACTTTTGGCACTTGTCTGGCAGAAAAGAAATTGTATTGTGGATGGTAATTAATAGAAAAGGTTTTTTAACACCAATAGTACACTTTATTCAAGGGAAAAAAATTTTTTTTTTAAATCCGATTAATAACTCACTTTGACTTTTAAAGTTTGGCGAGAGTTTTTGAAAGATCTTCAAATAACCCTTTAAATCCTTGTGTGAGTCTAAACAACTTTCACTAACTAGAAAAGTGCCCCACAGTTTCATCATCAGTTTTAAAGTAACATCAGATGTGATGTACATATTATACGTTTGGCCGTACCACTAAAAAGGATTTCAACACTTTGAATGACTTACTCGGCGTTGGCTTTCCTCCGAAACGAAAGAGCTTCTGGCTGCACTTGCTTCACGAGTGCTTCAAAATCGTTAGGTATAGAAAATAACGGCCACTCGGGGTTTTTTTGAAAAACACGGACAAACGCTCGTAAGGTCGCACACGCGAGCTTAAAAGAGTCCACGCGTGCTTGTGAATTAAAAATTCGTGTAAAGGTATGTTGTATAGTCCTAAACGACGGTGGGGGGGGGAGAGAGGAAATTCGAGACGAAGAGAAAGAGGCGAAGAAAAGCGCATGATCCCACCCACATTGGGCCCAAGTCTCGCCTTCAAACCACGCCGCGAGCGCCGTCTGGCGCGTCTGGATGTGCGTGTACTTCGCGCAGGACCTTCCCGGAAAAGCCCCTAAACCATAGAAAGCTTCACCATTCTCTTTCGGCTCAACTTCGATGGTTGTCTCCGCACACGCGTCTGGAGATAAGTGAAGAAATGCGCGTGCTTCCTTAGGCTCGATGGGGACTCCCTTTTTCGGGAGCGAGTTTTATTACCTCCGGGGCCACTTAATACGTGCACGGCGGCACAACCGCCGACATGTTGTATAGTCTCCAGCCCGTTGGTCCGGTCTTGTCTGCACAGGTCCATGCGATGATAATCTTCGAGGCTTTGTGTTACAATGAATGCATCAGGTTTAACTTTTTTTTTTTTTTTTTTTAAAGTAGGTGTATCGCATTGTCGTCCAAGTGAAGTTTACTGCCCAGCATGCGAGGGTGGGATCGAATATTTTTTTATTCTTTTCTCCCGTGGACATGTAACTCTGGTGCAGATTATACAATGGAGGTGGAGCTCGAGGATTTATTGGGCGACGCGATTTGTCGTGGGGCTCGGAAAAGCACTGACTTGCGTCTCGGTGCTCTTTGTGACTTCTTGCGAGGAAAACTTCGAGGGTTGGAAGTTGGTTTTTTTTTCCGTTGATGAGATTGTGCTTCATTTTTTTCTTCTTCTTTTTTAGAGGTTGCAAGCTGGGTTCGGATTCCTGGGTGATGGAATGCTTTTGATGATCCGACCCTTGTGTGGAATTGTCGGGGATAATAAAGCAGTTTATGAGGTTTTTCATGGAAAAGTAAAACGTGTTTGTTAGACAATAGAATTTATAATTACTCGCTGCTAGTGTCATTTGTATACTAGAACAGGTTTTGTTTTACCATACGTTCAATTGGTACAATATAATCTCGAAAAAAGGCTTTTGATGCGTTTTAATTATACGTAGGTGTATACCTCCACTTCATTTATATAGGGTCGGTAAGGATACATAATTATCTGGTGCATTAAAACTGAGACTTTCAATGTGATTATTTATCAAATCTTGGAAAAATTTTGGTGAAAAGCATTTAATCTGGTAATTAAAGGATAATTTGATTATGCCACGTAAAAGAAGTCGATGCGTAAGATGAGTTGAAAACGGAATCATCGTATCAGGCGAGAATTGAAAAAAAAAATTCCACGATATTTTTCCCAATTGACAATATCCCATGACTCATCAAAAGCACTTATCCAAAAGCCAACAGTGTCTATGTATATAACTTACACATCGATCGAAACATCTAGCAGAGGTGTGATTACGCAATTGAGAGAATTTTCACAATGCGTATAGATACATACATCACGTTTCGAGTGCACCATGTCTTTGATTACACTCTTAGAGTTGAAATGCTCCACGGCACACAGCAAACATCTAAATATCAGAAGAGATTTCGTGTACATCGGCACCGTTATTTGACACGTTAGGATTGTACTCGCTGGAAAACGACTTATTTAGTCTTCGAATGAAAACCATGACGTTTCTGGTATAAAGTTATCCACTACCTAAATCATATGTATTCGGTGCTTCGAAAACTCATATTTTATGCATGAAGCGAAGACGGACTGTAGAAAGTGCTTATACTCTGGAAACCTTGACGGTTGCGTGAACAATGTAAGTCCAAGTGCGTGAAGAAAAAAAATCGTTTAAGCCTTGTAACCATCCATCGCTAAACCAATTTATAAAATTTAAGAAAAACAGTCGAAACAATGGCTCATCGCTATTTTCATCAATGGATTAGAGTCATTAGACCCGCGTTTACAAGCCTCCTTTTTTACCATTTTAATCTTAATAAATTGGTCAAATGATAATCACTTTCCTTGTGCCGAAGTTAGTATTGATTGAAATCGTTGAAAAAAATCACCCACAGCCCAATCAAGCAACTCGCATAGGCAGGTGCAACTGAAGCGCGTTGCTCCCGTGTGCCCTTATCAATTTCGGCGAGTGGATCTGCCATCTCCGCCGCAACTTGCAATCCTACACCAGAATCGAAAACAACAACGGCTGTACGAGAATGAAAAAAAAAGAAAAAAAGAAAAATCTCTCCAGGGCGGGCGCGCAAAACACAGAGCCCGGCGAAAATCAATCATAAATCGGATCGTTAGTTCCACCGACTAGGGAGGGAGAGGGTATATAAGAGGCTCTGGGGGCCACGCTCATTATCAGGGATTCTCTGGGTTTCCGCGGCGATTCGCCTCCCCCTCCTCCTGTTTGCGTTGCACGGGGAGGGCCAACTCGTATATATAGCCGGGAGGAGAGAAAAAGAGAGGATCGCAGTCGCTTGGCAACAACAATCCGAAAGAACCGAGAAGAAGAGGCACCGCGACCGTTTGGCGCGCATACCAGCGCGGATATCGTTGTCGTCGTCGTATCCCCCCTCTGTGTGGGGGCACTTGTATGTATATATACGTCGCTCTCCCGCACCGCCGCGCTCAGGAATCCCTCTTTCTCTCTTCGCGCCAGTGCTCTCGCCTGCGGCAGAAAACCGAAGACGTGACCGTCACAGTACCGCCACCTGAACTGACGCCCTGCGGCCAGAGTTAATGCGCGCTAAGCAGCAAATTCAAATGTGCTAAAACCAACTAACTAAATCCCAAGCTTTTTAACATAATAACTCAGTACCCAAAACCTCTTATACCAAATAACCCTATACTTCAGATAAATACAACCAAACAATATTTTAAATACACGCTCAACTTATAACTGTATACATAAATCATACTCATCAGATTGCAAAATCTTTAAAATAAAGATCCAAACGACTTGCAACACATAAATATAATGAGAAAAAAACTACTAAATAACCCAGGGAGCTTAATATCTAATTAATTTATTGATAAAAATATAAAATATAACTACGACGCGTATCCCTATATGACCCAAGGCACTTCATGGTAAGTTTATTACCTAATCAAATATAAATTAAAAGCCCAAGCGCCTATCACCAGATGACCCGGGGCGCTTGCTGGCCACTTTTTTTAAAATTTTACTGAGCGCCTATTACCAGATGACTCAGGGCGCTTACTGGCCACTTTTTTTAAAATTAAACTGAGCTGCTATCACCAGATGACTCAGGGCGCTTACTAGCCAGTTTATTAACTAATTAAATATAAATTCACAGCCCAAGCGCCTATCACCAGATGACCCGGGGCGCTTGCTGTCCACTTTTTTTAAAATTTTACTGAGCGCCTATCACCAGATGACTCAGGGCGCTTACTAGCCAGTTTATTAACTAATTAAATATAAATTAAAAGCCCAAGCGCCTATCACCAGATGACCCGGGGCGCTTGCTGTCCACTTTTTTTAAAATTTTACTGAGCGCCTATCACCAGATGACTCAGGGCGCTTACTAGCCAGTTTATTAACTAATTAAATATAAATTAAAAGCCCAAGCGCCTATCACCAGATGACCCGGGGCGCTTGCTGGCCACTTTTTTTAAAATTTTACTGAGCGCCTATTACCAGATGACTCAGGGCGCTTACTGGCCACTTTTTTTAAAATTAAACTGAGCTGCTATCACCAGATGACTCAGGGCGCTTACTAGCCAGTTTATTAACTAATTAAATATAAATTCACAGCCCAAGCGCCTATCACCAGATGACCCGGGGCGCTTGCTGTCCACTTTTTTTAAAATTTTACTGAGCGCCTATCACCAGATGACTCAGGGCGCTTACTAGCCAGTTTATTACCTAATCAAATATAAATTAAAAGCCCAAGCGCCTATCACCAGATGACCCGGGGCGCTTACTGGCCACTTTTTTAAAAATTAAACTGAGCGCCTATCCCCAGATGCCCTCAAATACTTGCTTTCCAGTTTTCAAACCGTCGGATTAATAATTATCGAGACAAGTGCTTGTTAAGAAACGAAAAGAATTCAATTTTTGGCCCTGATGGTATTAATAAATGGCTTAGAAATTAACAACAAGCTGTATAACGTCCTTTGTTACTTGATATAAGTTCCATTCTATTTTTTGTTAACTCAAAAATGCTAGCATAAGAGCTCTTAATTGTTCTAAGTAACATCGGAGTATGCCTTTATAATATTTTATAATTATTATTATTGCAGTAGTTGGCCGATTAGTACGTTAGGTTACTTATACATACAGCACTAGTTATTTGTTGGTTTTTTTTGTATCACAATTAAGAACCTATTAAGTGCCTTACTTTGCTACACATTGAATGCCGTAACTATTGTAGCATTTTTCATTTTATTAACCAGTGGATAGTAAGCGCCCTGGGTCATGTAGTGATAGACGCTTAGGATTTAAATTTATATTTAATTTGTTAATAAACTGGCCAGTAAGTGCCCTGAGTCATCTGGTAATAGCAGCTTAGTTTAATTTAAAAAAAAGTGGCCAGTAAGCGCCCCGGGTCATCTGGTGATAGGCGCTTGGGCTTTTAATTTATATTTAATTAGTTAATAAACTGGCTAGTAAGCGCCCTGAGTCATCTGGTGATAGCAGCTCAGTTTAATTTAAAAAAAAGTGGCCAGCAAGCGCCCCGGGTCATTTGGTGATAGGCGCTTGGGCTTTTAATTTATATTTAATTAGTTAATAAACTGGCTAGCAAGCGCCCTGAGTCATCTGGTGATAGGCGCTCAGTAAAATTTTAAAAAAAGTGGACAGCAAGCGCCCCGGGTCATCTGGTGATAGGCGCTTGGGCTGTGAATTTATATTTAATTAGTTAATAAACTGGCTAGTAAGCGCCCTGAGTCATCTGGTGATAGCAGCTCAGTTTAATTTTAAAAAAAGTGGCCAGTAAGCGCCCTGAGTCATCTGGTAATAGGCGCTCAGTAAAATTTTAAAAAAAGTGGCCAGCAAGCGCCCCGGGTCATCTGGTGATAGGCGCTTGGGCTTTTAATTTATATTTAATTAGTTAATAAACTGGCTAGTAAGCGCCCTGAGTCATCTGGTGATAGGCGCTCAGTAAAATTTTAAAAAAAGTGGACAGCAAGCGCCCCGGGTCATCTGGTGATAGGCGCTTGGGCTTTTAATTTATATTTAATTAGTTAATAAACTGGCTAGTAAGCGCCCTGAGTCATCTGGTGATAGGCGCTCAGTAAAATTTTAAAAAAAGTGGACAGCAAGCGCCCCGGGTCATCTGGTGATAGGCGCTTGGGCTGTGAATTTATATTTAATTAGTTAATAAACTGGCTAGTAAGCGCCCTGAGTCATCTGGTGATAGCAGCTCAGTTTAATTTTAAAAAAAGTGGCCAGTAAGCGCCCTGAGTCATCTGGTAATAGGCGCTCAGTAAAATTTAAAAAAAAGTGGCCAGCAAGCGCCCCGGGTCATCTGGTGATAGGCGCTTGGGCTTTTAATTTATATTTAATTAGTTAATAAACTGGCTAGTAAGCGCCCTGAGTCATCTGGTGATAGGCGCTCAGTAAAATTTTAAAAAAAGTGGACAGCAAGCGCCCCGGGTCATCTGGTGATAGGCGCTTGGGCTTTTAATTTATATTTAATTAGTTAATAAACTGGCTAGTAAGCGCCCTGAGTCATCTGGTGATAGCAGCTCAGTTTAATTTTAAAAAAAGTGGCCAGTAAGCGCCCTGAGTCATCTGGTGATAGGCGCTCAGTAAAATTTTAAAAAAAGTGGACAGCAAGCGCCCCGGGTCATCTGGTGATAGGCGCTTGGGCTGTGAATTTATATTTAATTAGTTAATAAACTGGCTAGTAAGCGCCCTGAGTCATCTGGTGATAGCAGCTCAGTTTAATTTTAAAAAAAGTGGCCAGTAAGCGCCCTGAGTCATCTGGTGATAGGCGCTCAGTAAAATTTTAAAAAAAGTGGACAGCAAGCGCCCCGGGTCATCTGGTGATAGGCGCTTGGGCTTTTAATTTATATTTAATTAGTTAATAAACTGGCTAGTAAGCGCCCTGAGTCATCTGGTGATAGGCGCTCAGTAAAATTTTAAAAAAAGTGGACAGCAAGCGCCCCGGGTCATCTGGTGATAGGCGCTTGGGCTTTTAATTTATATTTAATTAGTTAATAAACTGGCTAGTAAGCGCCCTGAGTCATCTGGTGATAGGCGCTCAGTAAAATTTTAAAAAAAGTGGACAGCAAGCGCCCCGGGTCATCTGGTGATAGGCGCTTGGGCTGTGAATTTATATTTAATTAGTTAATAAACTGGCTAGTAAGCGCCCTGAGTCATCTGGTGATAGCAGCTCAGTTTAATTTTAAAAAAAGTGGCCAGTAAGCGCCCTGAGTCATCTGGTAATAGGCGCTCAGTAAAATTTAAAAAAAAGTGGCCAGCAAGCGCCCCGGGTCATCTGGTGATAGGCGCTTGGGCTTTTAATTTATATTTAATTAGTTAATAAACTGGCTAGTAAGCGCCCTGAGTCATCTGGTGATAGGCGCTCAGTAAAATTTTAAAAAAAGTGGACAGCAAGCGCCCCGGGTCATCTGGTGATAGGCGCTTGGGCTTTTAATTTATATTTAATTAGTTAATAAACTGGCTAGTAAGCGCCCTGAGTCATCTGGTGATAGCAGCTCAGTTTAATTTTAAAAAAAGTGGCCAGTAAGCGCCCTGAGTCATCTGGTGATAGGCGCTCAGTAAAATTTTAAAAAAAGTGGACAGCAAGCGCCCCGGGTCATCTGGTGATAGGCGCTTGGGCTTTTAATTTATATTTAATTAGTTAATAAACTGGCTAGTAAGCGCCCTGAGTCATCTGGTGATAGCAGCTCAGTTTAATTTTAAAAAAAGTGGCCAGTAAGCGCCCTGAGTCATCTGGTGATAGGCGCTCAGTAAAATTTTAAAAAAAGTGGACAGCAAGCGCCCCGGGTCATCTGGTGATAGGCGCTTGGGCTTTTAATTTATATTTAATTAGTTAATAAACTGGCTAGTAAGCGCCCTGAGTCATCTGGTAATAGGCGCTCAGTAAAATTTAAAAAAAAGTGGCCAGCAAGCGCCCCGGGTCATCTGGTGATAGGCGCTTGGGCTTTTAATTTATATTTAATTAGTTAATAAACTGGCTAGTAAGCGCCCTGAGTCATCTGGTGATAGGCGCTCAGTAAAATTTTAAAAAAAGTGGACAGCAAGCGCCCCGGGTCATCTGGTGATAGGCGCTTGGGCTTTTAATTTATATTTAATTAGTTAATAAACTGGCTAGTAAGCGCCCTGAGTCATCTGGTGATAGCAGCTCAGTTTAATTTTAAAAAAAGTGGCCAGTAAGCGCCCTGAGTCATCTGGTGATAGGCGCTCAGTAAAATTTTAAAAAAAGTGGACAGCAAGCGCCCCGGGTCATCTGGTGATAGGCGCTTGGGCTTTTAATTTATATTTAATTAGTTAATAAACTGGCTAGTAAGCGCCCTGAGTCATCTGGTGATAGCAGCTCAGTTTAATTTTAAAACAAGTGGACAGCAAGCGCCCCGGGTCATCTGGTGATAGGCGCTTGGGCTTTTAATTTATATTTAATTAGTTAATAAACTGGCTAGTAAGCGCCCTGAGTCATCTGGTGATAGGCGCTCAGTAAAATTTTAAAAAAAGTGGACAGCAAGCGCCCCGGGTCATCTGGTGATAGGCGCTTGGGCTGTGAATTTATATTTAATTAGTTAATAAACTGGCTAGTAAGCGCCCTGAGTCATCTGGTGATAGCAGCTCAGTTTAATTTTAAAAAAAGTGGCCAGTAAGCGCCCTGAGTCATCTGGTAATAGGCGCTCAGTAAAATTTTAAAAAAAGTGGCCAGCAAGCGCCCCGGGTCATCTGGTGATAGGCGCTTGGGCTTTTAATTTATATTTGATTAGGTAATAAACTTACCATGAAGTGCCTTGGGTCATATAGGGATACGCGTCGTAGTTATATTTTATATTTTTATCAATAAATTAATTAGATATTAAGCTCCCTGGGTTATTTAGTAGTTTTTTTCTCATTATATTTATGTGTTGCAAGTCGTTTGGATCTTTATTTTAAAGATTTTGCAATCTGATGAGTATGATTTATGTATACAGTTATAAGTTGAGCGTGTATTTAAAATATTGTTTGGTTGTATTTATCTGAAGTATAGGGTTATTTGGTATAAGAGGTTTTGGGTACTGAGTTATTATGTTAAAAAGCTTGGGATTTAGTTAGTTGGTTTTAGCACATTTGAATTTGCCGCTTAGCGCGCATTAACTCTGGCCGCAGGGCGTCAGTTCAGGTGGCGGTACTGTGACGGCCACGTCTTCGGTTTTCTGCCGCAGGCGAGAGCACTGCTTCGCGCCCGCGTGGCTAAACATACACATATAATGTGCGTTTCAACGGTTTTTCAGCCCGCGCGCTGTTATGCGTACAAGTCGTGAGTATATACATGTTGTGCGTCGTGGCTCCTGCGGAGTGGTCGGATAAGAAAGCACGTGGTTTGGTGTATACGTACATCTCTGTATATAGCGCCGCTCGTGGGATATGTTGTATCTATATTTTTATTTGGGCAATTATCCATGGTTAATATCGTTTTTTTTTTTTTTTTTTTTTTTTGTAAAGAAAAGAACAATTGTTTTTCCTTAACCCTTTTTCGATGAATTCGTAACTCTTCCACTGCAGCTGACGTGATGAAAGATGTGAAATCTACTTTGCCGTACTTACTTCAGTAAAACAACGCGCAAAGTGTCTTGTGAATTGATGCATACCAAAACAAATTGACTCAAAGTCATTGATGCTCGAATATACAGATAACGTTGGAAACGTTGAAAGAAAGAAAAAAAAAAACAACCCTTTCACTTAGTTTTCACGTATATCGAGATAAAGATCGATATACGTGAAAACGATCGAATTTTTTTGGACGCAGAGGTCAAGAGACAAATAAACTTTTACACATAATGTGTCGAATAAATGTTTTCAAAAAATTCACCATAAAAATGGGAATCCGATTTCATGCAGAGGTTATTGTTTTGCACCTAGCGTTGTTTCCGTTCCAGATGAGGCCAACGATCTCGTCCCTTTCTTTTCCATCCGCTCGTGTTGCAGTTTGCATCACGCGAAATATGTATTGACCAAGTAAAGCTCGAAGCCACTTTTACCGAATCCCATTCCCCCCACTGGCAATTCAAAAAGACGAGTGCACCAGGCGAGAGTAACGTTCGGTGAATTATTTTTATCGTTTTAAGTACTTATATTCCTTGGAAATTAACGATCATACCCGCGTACATTTACACTTTTGACGGTTGCTTAAAGCAAATAAGCCATCGCACCTCGACATCATCAAACGTACCAATCATCTCGCATCCGCATCTGTCCACCAAATAAGAATAAAAAGAAGAAAAAAAAAAAAAAAAACAACCAATCCCCTTGACATTACAAACCGTATATACCTACACGCAACGCTTGTAATGAAACTTCCTGCAAGTACCCCACGTAACGACACCCAATTGCGCAAAGTGCAATCTCGCAAACACGCGTGTATGTGTGCGTAGAACCCCATATACCTCCTTTGCCCTCCCTGCACCTCTTCGCCCCGGCGCATGTTTACAAACAAACTCTCCAGAGCCGGCCGCATCCGTGTATACATATAGCCACGGCTCCATCATCTTCGCGCCCTTTCTCCCTCCTACGCTTATTACGTGTAATGTACCCCTTGCATTCCCCCGCAGCCTCTTCCCTCTCTTTCTCCCCGTCTCCCGAGTGCTCGCATGCGGTGTATCCTCCGCGCCACCACCACCACCACCTCCACCGGTGACGGTTGGGATTTAAATTCCAACTCCGGTGCGCGCACGCACTCGCGCCGAGCTGCGGAGTACCCCCCCCCCCCCCCGCCAAAGGCCTGGGAAACGAGCGGCGATGCCGACTCTTTATTTCTTCCTTTTATTCTTTTTCCTCCTCTTCGTTTTCTTTCCTCCTTTCGTTCCTTTGCCTCGGTGTTTTCTCCCGGCGCGCCGTTGCACCCGATTAATCAACGACAAAAATTCCTCTCTGCGCGTCCCTCCGAAAATCTCTCGCGAGCTATATACATGTACGCACTCTCACCAATGTGGGTATGCATAAGTACCTAGTGCTTGTTCGGTTGGTTTTTGCACTGGCAATCGTTGCGCGGCAATGGTGGATACCGATCGCCCTGTGAGATTGCCGATTTTTTTTTGCTTCAATCGACGTCAACGCTAATAATTCCCTCCCATTTCCAGCCGAGACGTGTTTTCTTTTCAAAAGAGCTTTACATCGTCACAGAGTCTACGTGTCACCGAAAGCTCAGCACATTCCAAAGCCCGTGTAACGGTCGATTCGGCGAATCTGAGGAGCGCGAGTTAGATTTCGCGCGTCTCAACTATATACTACATGTATATAGTACCTGTATGCTGTTTTTTTTTTCCCTTGATTCTCCAACGGCGCTGTACGTGCTCGTACGAATGGCTTTGGTTCTTCCCACAGGCTCCGGAGTCGAGAAAATCACGTTTCGCCGCAGCGGGACGGCGGCTGCACTTGCTATTCCCACTCGGTCACCGGACTGACCTTTTTGTCTCGGCGCCTGTATTATGCGGTCTCCCTGCTGCGGGGGTCGGGCTTTCTCTGGATCTTTTTTTTTTTTTTTTTTCTTTCGAGGAGTTTCCAGGACTTTGGGAATTTAGAGGTTCTTAAACGATCATCCCTGTCCAGCTCGTCGCGAGTTGGACGACTCGCAGTGATTGATATCACGGGTGTTTTGTTTCGTTCTTCCCCCCCCCTGTTATCACGCACGATTCACGGATGTTTGAATTATTTTTTATTTTTTTGTTTTGATTTCGCAAAAATTCACGTGGCTGTTGGTTTTCTCCGTGAAACCGAATCATTTAGTTGACTTTTTTTTCATCTTTTAAAAACAATAAGTCGGTTCTCATGATACAATGATTATTTTTGTAACAACTGATAAGAGGTTTCGTCCTGTATAGCTCAATTTCTTCATACCCCATTGCGATCACGTGTGATTTTGTTTGATCCAGTGCCAAGTCACTCAGATCGTCTTCCCTCATTAATATCAATTATACCATACGAGATTCGGTTATAGGGAGGGGGGGGGGAAAAAAAAGAAAACACGAAACTTCACCTTCATTAATTCCCATGGTTGAGAAAAGGTTTTCCTTGCGCTTCGTCATTTCTTCCCAAATCTATCTCCCTTCGCCGTCAAACGAGCAAGGTCACTCGGGCTCCTTGCACGGCTTGAAGTTGAAGATTTCCTAAGAAGAACCAGTTTGGCCCACACCGCTAAGTATAATAACCCGCCCCCTATTTCCTCCTCCACCGCCTCGCTACATGTTTAGAGACGGGAGAAGGACAATGCACACAGGACCCCCTCTGTTGGGAAAGCCTTACCACGAATTCCTTCGCCCCGAAGTTGTTAATGCCCACAATCATACACGCGATGCCCCGAACGATTATCTTCACTAAAAGAAAAAAAAAAAAAAAAAAAAAATAAAATCATAGAAACTACTCTTTCCCGTGGACGTGATAAATGCGTTTGTATCCTCACTCTCTCGAATCGCTGTGTAGATGGTCCTTTGAAGTTGACCTTGCACCTCGAATGGGAAGTAGATGAGATCTTGGGGCTCCAGTACACTCCACGCCCATTTTTATTCGGGAGAACGTTCGAAGTTTTTCCGTTTGAATTTTTCGAGTGGCCGTTGGACTCGGGAATGCAGGTTACACGCATGTGTAGGTTACACGCATGTGTGTATCGAGTGAAGATTATCAAGACTAGAGGGCGGGGGGACAACGAAGCGCTGGCCACACAAAACGTATATGTATTTGTGTATTGGATTATCAGGTGCGTTAGACTATAGCCTGGCTGCTTGAGCTTAATACCCAGGAAACCACCAACGACGACGCCCCTATCAACTTTCGCTTGATCATTTTTTTCTGTCGACGTGGCTGTACGGACTTTGTAATTTTCAAAATGGACGACTCTGGTATCATCACGAGACAAATGGCTCGTCTGAACTGCAACAGGTATTGGATCTTTTTGTCCTTCAAGTATATATTACATGTGTAACTTATTATTTTATTTTTATTTCTTGTCAATTTTCGTTTGAGGAGCTGTCGAGTCGAATCATTGTCTTTTTTCGAGGGTTCGCCATTAGTTGTGCCGGCGTTTAAAAATTCTTTTCCGATGCCTTAACAAAAGCATATCTAGGGCGTAATAATTTTATGAATTTTAAAACGCTTTCAGATGTATTTTTTTTTTTTGCCACTACTTTCAATCCAGTTTTTGACAACATTTTTTTCCACCAATAGCGGTGCGATATTTTTTTGGATGGTAAAGTTTATCATGGGATATTTAAAAGAATCTCTAAAAAATTGTCATCAAACATCGGCACTTTTCAAACTTTTTTTTTTCATGGAAAATATAAAGCATCACTTTTTCTGTTGGCGTTTTCGAATACTGCATATACACTATGTAAATAATAACGGTACAAAAATTTCAGCTTAAAAAATATACGGTATGTTTTACAAAAGTAAAACTGTAGTATAGAAAAATATTGAACAAAAGAATCGAAGCCTGATTTTGACTCCTTATTAGTGTTGGGAACAGCTTTTTTTTTTTTTCGTACAAAAAAAAAAAGCCTCAAATATATATTTTCTCAGGATACGTTATATTTATCATTGAAATATGCACAAACACACATTAATGAAAAAACAACGTCAGTAATGTAAGACGAAAAAAATACTCGTTATCGCCGATTCGTTAGCTGCCGAAAATCCTTGTCGTTGCGTTCGGGCAAACTTACAGTTGAAATATTTTTTCATACAAAAATAACTTTGACCTGAAAGTTTATTAAACATCATTTTTAGTTTTTTTTTTCTTTTACACATATATAAAGTTCCCTTATATCCTACGTGTATGCTGAAAAATGTTGAAACACGTGCCTATTTGTCCGTTGAGCTCTCGTGGCTTATCTATGTGTCTTCCAATGAAGAACCTAGGACGCGTTTCGAAATTTTGAAAATACCAACACTACTATTCGAAAAAACAGTTATACATTTTTGGTAATGCTATACGACCTCGACCCCGTGAACCAACTCACGAGAGTCCACCTCATCCTCGGGACCAACGATAACTTTGGTCGCTCCTAACCTTTCAGACCATCATTGCTCTAAGACCCGCGTGCAACTTATTTTCAACACTGTAAATATAGACAGTCCAAACACGCGCTCCTTCGTTAAAACTCACGGGCCTACCGCCATCCCCTTGGAAAAAAGCCCCCTTTGTCTGTTTACGTACCACCCGCGCACGCGACTCTCGCGACACCCTCCCCTGTGCAGTACGTACACACGTACACCGTCGCATGAGCCATTAGAGCCAAAAATAAGAACAAGAGGAGAAAAAAAAAAAAAAACACCCTGCAATGAGCCATAATAGCTCTCTCGATACCTATACTTAGCTCGCGTTAGGGGTTACAGCGTACTGGGGGTGTCGTGTAGGAATGTTACGATGATGCACACACACACACAAACGCGGGATAGGGGGAGGGTGGTTTGGTTATAGTCTCGCGGGCGAACGTTTGTATCTATATTTATTTGGGTACGTGTCCGTGACTATTGGGGGTATTTCGTGGTCGTAGCCGAGGACGTGGCAGCTGTGGTAAAAGTAGATACGGGAGTTTTATCGATTGTACGAACAGCGAAAAAGAGTCGAGGTGAATGTACCACGTGTTTGCCCATCGTACTCGACGAAGAACGAGGAAGCAAGTTTCAGCAGTCATGAAATCGTGATTTCGCTCGGACACGTATGGTTTTCATTAATAGCAATGAGTTTCAATATTACTAGGAAATATTATGTACATTATTACTGAAATCATAACCCTACGTTATATTGTTCTGGTATACTCATCGAATTATTCATTACTCATCAATAATAGCTTGATGTTTCCTTTTGTCTTTGCTTCTGATAAACATTAATCGTTATTGTTATCATTAACAACCCGTAACTTTCACCCTTTCTCGTGTTTTCGCGGTGGTGGATTTCAAGAATCTCTCCCTCTTCCTATTGTTTTCCGGGCTTTTTCAACTCTTCGCCCTGCGCCTTTGTTAAGGTTAAGACTTTCGACGTCCGGCACGCGCACGAGGCGCAGACACCACCGTCTCCTCCATTCACGGGAAAAACGCGGGACAACCCGTGTGTGTTTTTGTTGCTCGATGGCGCGTGTGGTGTACCCATGTTTCTCCTTTCTCCCTGTACACGGCGAGCATCCGTTCGTTCCATTCACGAGGATAAAGCCGGCGCTCCTCGTGTATTTTACAGGCAGCACCGCCCGATGGATCCTCCCCCCCCCCTTTTTCGCGCTCTTTTTTTCGGAAAAACTTCAAAACTAGACCGGCCCTCCGGAAAAGGGATCAATTTTCATATTTGGCGACTGTTGGTTTTTGGGAGTCCTGCTTTTTTTGTCCTACCCCTCGTTCTTTGACTCCGATTTACGAGCTTGACGATCGATTCACGAGTTTTGACCACTGCGACGCCTAGTCTTGTGCCTTTTTGCTATTTAGTATTGTCTTTTTTGTCCAAACCTGCGTTGTTTGAAGGAGATTAAACGCGTATTCTGTGAATTCTAATTCCAGCAAAAAAGATCCAACGGTAGACAGGAAATATTCTTAAATAGTTCGGTAAAACCATACATCATCGTATCTCTGAACAAATATTGTCATTTATTCTCAAACTGTCCATCATCCCATGAACAAAATTGTTTTCGCTGACTATGTAGTTACTGAATTTCCCAAGTTTGAAATCACTGAGTTAAACGTAATTTTATTTACGTTATGATATATAAAAAAAAATTATATCATAAAAATAACAATAACAATAATTTAAAAAAAACAATAACGAAAAAAAATATGAATAACGTTAGAGAATACTACAAAAACCAGAGTTACTGGCTGAAAACTACACGTCCCCACCTCAAATTTACAGATTCTCGACTGTTCGATCGCGTTATCGTCTCGAAATGAAAATCATTTTCCCTCGGAGTTCTTATCTAATGCTCAAACGATCCGACGCTCGTTATTTTTTGTCCGTTGGCGTCTCATAATCGCGTGATTTTGTTCTCGATGAAATATATTTAACGTACACTAGTCACGTCATACAAAAAAAGCTCGCAGCGACGCTTTCGGTATTACTGGGAAATTCTGTAGCAAAAGTGTCCCTCTACTCGTGCACCCAAAGTCGCAATAAAAATCAACGTTTCACTTCCTCAATTCGTCGCAAAAAAAAAGTAAAATAAAATAACCACCGAGCAACTCGCTTCCGTATCACCAGCATCTGCCTGAAAAAAAGAAAAAAGCATCGCCCACGATTTTTGGCAGTAAGTAAGTCGTGCCCACAGCTGTAGTCGAGCTTTTTAAACGGTCGCATCTCTCCCTCCTCCAAAGCACAAACGGATGCTCTGTTCCTCCGATCTGGGACCCGCTGATAAAATGGTCTCCCGTGCGCATATTGTATATGTATTGTACAACGCGTTACTATGTGTGACAATACCTATACACAAAACCGATGCAACTCTCGCTTGGCAACACGCTCTATGTATAGCGGACGCGAGATACGAGCCAACGGAGCATGTATACGTATTTTCAACGCGTATAACGTTAGGGTGTCATTATGCTGAGATTCCACTGTAATAAGGTCGAAACAAGTTATTTTCTTGAAAAACATTCTTGAGGAACGGCTAATAGCTCATTAGGAATATACTATATGTATCCTCTAGACCGAGATATTTTTTTGTTTCTTTTGTGCGACTCGGTATAGAGCTGATGGAATGTGTGGTAATCCATCGATTTCTTGTTGTTTCTTAAAAGCTCACTGTTATGGATGTCGTTTAGAGGCTTTTATCAGACTTGCGCGTGGCTTTACAAAATAACTTGATAAAGCATGTAGGAACTTGAACAAACATAATTATCCTTACAGTTTAATGAATGTTTAATCAATTCCTGGATTTTCATGTTACCGCCAACCAAGTGAAAGGGAATAACATCGATGTGGCGTACAATTGGTTATGCTCACTTTTGGTTACGCTCTTTTTTTCACTTTTTTTTTTATTCCTACCGAGTACATCGCAAGTATGCATCAAATATTATTTTCTTCATTCGAAAAATTGGTTTAGATGCTTTTTCATATTTTAGTTTGATAATCCTTGGGTTGACAAGTCGATACATCATAGAAATTTCGACTAAAGACAATATTCTGATTTACAGTGTGGCGTAGCGCTCGGCCTTGCGCTACATCATCTTCAACTCTTGATTGGGGATGATTGAGCGCTGACACATTCGTCTCGGTTAGCTAGCTTGGTTTTTAAAGTTCGCAGAGCACGTTGCTTCAAGAGGATTTTTTTTTTTACTCTTTATCGTTTTGGATTCATGATTTTCTCGGGCTTGTATCAAAGATAATTCCCGCGAATAGATAAACTATATGTGTAGCCAAGCTATATGCGATGACTTCAGAAATGCAACTTGCATAAGATTTCATTCCAAACTGCTCTTGCACTCGATTCCGTTGGCTCGTCAAGGTTAATTTCACCGGAACCCCAACAATGGTACAGCTCTGTCGCAAAAACGTCTCTTTCTCCTCTTTGTAGCGGGAATACATCAGAGAACTCTCTTATCTCGCGACTATAAATATGTATATGTGCACACTGGCACGCGCGTCGGTTGCTTGAGTATCCGGTTACCTATACATATATTATACCCAGTGAGTTTTCGAGGCAAAAAGAGTTTGTCGCCTCTGGCGTCTAAAATCCCGTACACTATTGCCATCCATTGAAAAAACAGTGCCTCTACATTATACTCGCTACGTGACCCTCGTCTTTTTTTCATGCGCGTGCGATTCCGATGCCGGAGTAAATACACCTTTAAACCCCCCCTCGTGTCGTCGCGATATATTTAAGTGCCATTTATATTCCGCACCTCGGGGGTTGCCCTAAAAGCAAACATACATTTGACTATAGTGTTTCTTTTCTGTTTCAAGCATAAATCCATGCACCGACTACACGTGCGCATTTTGCAACATTTGTAAGTATGTACTGTGAGTACTGCAAAGGTGGGAATACGAGAAGGGAGCTGTTTACGCTAGAAAAAGAACAACCCCCTGCCCAAGTACGAGTCGAATTGAGGTGTAAGTTCAAGACCGACCTTTCATTTTTCTGTCCAATAATTGTGCGCAACTGAGTTTTTCTTTTTGAATTTTTCTTTTTATCAGCGTAAATAAGTTGACGTACCATGCCAAAAAGAAAACGTGATTACAAGAAAAACACATCAGAAACGTCAGTAACCCTACTACACGCACGGGGGCTGCCTACCTGAAATGTACAAACTTACCGACATGAATAAAAAAAAAAAAAAAAAACAGACACGCTTCGATTCAAACCACAAAAAACGCTTGTTATTGGAAAATAGACGGAGAAGAAAAAAACGGGGAAAAAGAGCACCCGCAACAGGTTTTTTCTCTCCCGGGTCTCCCGCTGTGCTTCAAGTCGAGGGGGTCTTCGTCACTTTCGATTTTCCGCGTCTCTCGATCTCTGCTCTACGCAGTCACTTTTTCCACCCTCCGATCTCCGGTATGTTGTATCCCCTCGATCATCATACTCGTATAGGTACGTATTGAGCTTTACTTCAATGTTAGAGTACGGAATATAGCATCAGGACAGGTAAGAAACCGATGGGCAAAAACCAGAGTTCCTCGCCTTTCCCACGCATCATCCCCCCTTTTCCGATGGTCACTCACAGTCCAGTTTCACTTCCTACTTCCTGGTTCAAGTTTTCTCCCCCGTGGCACGTTATAGTCTGGTCTGGAGATTCGCGGGCAAAAGCTAGCACACGTCGGGATCTCGTTCTCGAAGGGTGGCCATGCACGGACGACTGGGACCGATTGTCGGGGGTTCAAATACGGGTGCGGATGCTGCTTTCGCCGCGACGGGCTCCAAAAGAGGATGTGTATATACGAAGGGAGAGGCGAAAAGAATGGAAAGACATTTTTCGAGGGAGAGCAGCGGGCAATATAACGGGGACAAGGGGGAGGGGACCAGTGCGCCAGGGGTATGTGAAGGGAACGACGTCGTCTCTCGTCTTGGGATACGTCCATGTATATAATATACACATGTTATACTAATACTGTCTCGAGGCTGGCGATGCGCTCAACGTTTATTGCCTGCTGCTGATTTTTGGCAGATGCTCGAGTCGTCTGTTGGCTGATGACGCTCTTCTTCGCTTTAGGGGGAGGTATATATATATAAAATATGGGCTTGCGGCAAATATTTAAAATTGGCTCTACAAATGCTTTTTGACTTTGCGCTGATGATTGGTATTAAATTACGAGTCGTTCAGATGCGCCCTCGCGAATCATTTCATTGGTACGATTTGTCACCGGTTGGGTCTCGCCATCAACTTTCTGCCAACTGACTTTACACGGCTCTGACGATATTTTTTCTCTTCGATAAATGACCTGCTCAACCAAACGAAAGCTGTGGACAGAGAATTATGCTTATTACTCCAAAACGATCAAACGATCTTCTCGAACGACATACGTGTCCTCTTTCTTTCTCGCTGATCGTTTCGTTCTTCGGACAACGCTCTGATCACCTCGTCATCAGGCACATGTGGCTGGCATATTGTGCGAGCTTGCGCTTGGTGGCGAAAAAAAAAAAACTCGCATACCTATACGCATCTCGGGGACTTGTCGGGAAAGGGAGGGAACTGCGAAATCCCGCGAGGAACACATGACGGGGGACTGCTTTTGGCGCGCAGGCACTCACGTGTATATATACATGTACATCCTAAAACTGCACACGAAGCTACACGTGTGCATATACTTATGTATGCGTGCACGTACATTTGTGTTTTATAGTGTACAATGTACAGGTAAAAACGAGAGGCGGATAAGTTGGATTTACGCGCGCACGTGAAATTATACCTCGGGGTGCCTCGTCGTTAGGGGTGTAGCCCTCCACGGAAGAGGGAGCGCCTGCTCTCCTTTTTTTTTGGCAATATGTAGGCTACCGAGAGAGAGAAAGAGTACACGGAATACATTGGAATTTTTATACCATCAGCCGCGATGTGCCTTTTCTTTACGTTATTTGCGTAATTATTCCACTGCGCGGGATCGTACCGCTGCTGATGTTAATTGTACTTGGAGGGGATGGAAAATACGAGCTTGGGTCCTTCTTTTTTTTTATTTTTTTTTATTTTTTTTTATTCTATGCTTTTTCATGCTCGTCATTGCACATCACTTATATTTTAAAATGCCACAGGCACCAGTTGTCTACAGATTATAGAGACACGTGTATAAAGATATACCGGTGATTTGAACATATTATACACACACCTTCGTATTCCTCTAATCTCTTTACGTAGCTACGAAAAAAGTCGTATGATAAGAAATTCAATTAACTTCGTGAAATCATAAAATTTCAAGCTCCCATTCTTCTGTTAACTGTGTACACATGTACGTATAGGTGTATTTGATCATCCATGAAAACGAGCTGTCTTCACTTGAGTACATCTAATCGACAAGCCATACACGCCCCCTCGGAAAGTTGAATCGGCCCAAACCAATCGATTTGAGTACATCTCTTGTTCGCGATATTATCCTTTCAGCGCAATTGTATACGCATAAATTGTGTACTTGTTCTATTATCGAGTTTCCAAGACAGACGGCGTGAATACATTACATACGAGTCCTCGTACTTTTTCAAATAGATGTAGAGACGTACTCTACGTATAAATATATATACTCGCTCACCACGCCTCCTTTGATGTATACGTGTATGAAGAGCTACAGCGGTAGACGATCGAAAAAGTTGGAGCAGCGAATTAGCATACATAAAAATTGCTAATGAACGCGTTACAATACATGTTACACCGGCATCGGTATATTTATATATAGGTATACGTATGAGAAGGGTGCGAGTGAAATGTACGTGGGTATAGTGTATGGCTGTCGCGTGTACTGTAGCACACCTGCGTTTTACGCTCGCACACACCGACTTTATACATATATGCACGCGTAGTTAAATGTCTCCTGATGTGCGTACCTATACCTACAGGAGCTCTTGAAATTTGCACTTGATATCCGATCTGATTACCACTTCTTCGTTGACTCTTTTGAGTTGGAAAAATATACCCTTTGCTCCAACATTAACGCAGAGTTTGAATAGGATTTTTCTATGGCCTGCCGTGAAAACTGTATACATAATATATACTTTTATTATTTGCTAGATGATGTAGTTTATGCTTCTTGACTTCGTTAAAACTTTGTTACCTTTGTTTTTCGTGCAAACACCCATAATTTGTTAACGTTTGACTAATAACAAAAATTTTATTTAAAAAACGAAAGAAAAAAAAGAACCATTCGATGTAAAGAGTACTACAGTACAAAAGTGCATCCAAGACTCAAGTCTCGAGAGTCCCGTTTTTCTCCGATATAATTAAACAGCCGAAAGAACCGATCGATCGCCTCGAACCAGCCGCCCCTTTTTAAACACGCGTCCTCCCTTACTCGCACCCTTCTCTCGACATATACGTGAATTCATAAATATGTACATCCGATAGCATTAGAATTAATTTCGACCCGATCAGACCCCCTTGTACCACCTAATCATACAAATACGCATCCAACAGAATGGAGAGAAACCAATGAGAAGCGCTCCTTACGTAACCCATTGAAAAGTGCAAAACACTACTACCTCCGTGCATAGCATATACCATACAACTATACATGTCGTAAATAAACAACCGAGAGAGCGGTGCTTTAATAAACATTTATATATGCGCGCGCCAAACTCCCGTATATGGATACACTCGTGCAGAGCGAGAAGAGCATCGGCACGCGTCCCATCCCCCCCCTTGCGTGACATTAACCACCGCTCCTGGGAAGAATCCCCCTCGAGTTTTTCGCTCCAACCTCTTGGATGTTCCTACAAATGCGTGTACATATATATGTGTGTACACGCGTGTGAGCATTAGACGATAACCCATCCCCCCAATATAGCATCTGCAGCGTGTGTTTATAATTTTACTGGCAACACTACCTGTGTACAATGTAATATAAGATCTTCGTATCGATCGAGCATTATATGTATTATATGCTCTATACCTTGGCTCGTTCGTCAATATATAATAATGGGAACCGATCGCTCTGGGGTGCACGTACGTGGACCTTACCCTGCTATTTTGTACCGCGATGAGCTTTTCTCGACGTTTACGTTACTATGGGAGCTTTTAGCGCGAGGCTTTTTTTTCACGTCATATTATCATCCCAAGTTTGAAGGCAGCGCACAGCTTTGAAAACTGGATTTTTTTTTTTTTTTTTTTTTCATTGTACGCAGTACGCGCTAGTAAATTTTATGCATCGTGCCTTTTAATAAGCAAAAAAAAAAAAAGTTCCAAGGGCTACTAGAATTTTGCTATATAATGACGGAGACTGTTTTTTTTTTTTTTTTCTTTCTATCCGAAAATGGGCTGTGGCAGTCTAGGGATGAGGAGAAGAAAAAAAATTAAGCTGGGGTGCCGCAACGGTTGCTTCCCCCCTCCCCCCAAACTGATTGTCAACTTTGATGGCTTTGTGATTGAATTTTTTCGACTTTTTGAATGTACTGTACAGAACAATTGAAAAATTTTGCAAAATATAATCATTTCATACACTTCAAACTGATTTTCTGCTTGTCAGTGGTCAAATCATCGGAGCACGCGTTGCTATAATTGTTAGGAGGCACTTTTTACCCTCCGATACTTTTCTCAAGAATTCTCGACCGATACGATAAAAAAAAATCCAAAATTTTACTTCAGCGAAAATAATATGCTCGTAATACATATAATATATTATACGCTCAGTCGCACGGATACATGTACGTATGTACGCGATGGGACTCCTGTCGTCTCCGAAGATCCATCTATTTACTTAGCGCAACGGCATCATCCCCTGTCCAAACGAAGCATGACAGGAGGGACAGCCGCGCCCATACACTGACATACATACGGTCACTACCCTCGGGCAGCATCCCTCTGACGTATCGATTTCCTCCGCACGGAATTAGCCTCGAGATATTTACATATCGCCCGTAACGTGTGTAAATCAGTGCGTGGCTACCCCAGAATATCTCCCTGTTCGACGCAATTTAGTCACGATCGCCAAACTATAAGCGCTTCCATCGTATTTTTCACCTTCTCTTTCCCCCCTATGCCTGGGTACATAAATTTCAACACACACAATAAATAATCGCCTGACCTCTCTACGATCGCATGGACAAAAAGAAAAAAAAATCCGATGCTAATCAAAGTGGATCTCATTCAATTTGGAATACAATAGAAAAGCTTCTCTAACGATGACAGTATATATAGGATTCGGACTCTAATTTATCACTGTATAATCGAGCAATAACTTCAAAAAATAGCCGAAAAGGAGGTCTCACATATACCTACACGACATTCATCAAGTGGCCATCTATATATGAGTCGTCTATCTATGATTAAAGGGTTGCGCAAAAAACGCCCCAACGAATATGTATAAATATTATTGCACGCTTATACATGTACGGACGTAAAGCCATCGGCGTCTTCTTTGGCACGCGTCGCGGCGAAGGGCTCCTCAAGCATATATATACCCTCGTATAACGTTCGCCCCGGTCGGCTGTGAGCTATACGTATACGTATATTCTTATGAGGTATCGCAGCAGCAGACGTTATATATATAACGCACGCGCGCGAACGAAGGGTATATATGTGTAATGTATGTGCAGCACGCGAGGGTCGCTCGGGAGAGAAGCCGCTGGTGGCGGGGTCGCCGGCCCCCGAGTTAACTGATGGTGCAACCAACGCAAGCAGCTGCCTCCCGTTATAGCTCCTTTTTCGCTCACTTTGACGTACGCGTTTCTCTGTACATATACATGTATGCGTGTACTTCTCGACTTTGCCAAACTAACGGCGTGTGTGTATTAATTTAGTGCCTACTTAACGATGAAATTCCTACCCCTGTGTCTTGAGTATGTGTCAAAGCCCCTCGTAAACTAATGATCTAGCACTATGGGCCCGTGGTGAATTGACGGAGCCGCGAAATGCCGCGTTTTTATTCACCGGTGTGAATTTGAGGGTCGATTGAACTAATTCCATATTTGTGGGGTGGTTTACTTTTTTCGAGCTCCAACAAATTTTGTCGAAAAAGTATGTATCGGCTGTATCTTATATTGCACTCGTTTATTTATATACCCACATTATAATAGAAGTCAACGGAAAATTAAGTAATAAAACGAAAAAGCTTTTGCTAGCACGTATAATTGTCTTCCACCAATTACGGATTAAATCTTCTTGTTTCCTCTCTCTCTCTCCCTATAATGATATTATCATTCGTCTCAAAAGTATATAGTATCACGAAAAGTCAACCATACACTCGATCCACCCTACGCCACGGCAGACACACCCTCGAGCGCGTACGCATTCTGACACATCAGCCGTACAATGAAACTCCATCAGAACCTACTAACACTAATAAAAAAAAAAAAGAAGGCGACGCCGGTGAATGCAAGAAGGCCGCAAAGCCAAAAAAGGACCCGCAATGTACTCTCCTCCGCGCGCCCATTGTGTTGCCCCGCAATGGGACTATATACTCTTCGACTTGTTGCGTCGCCCTTTCCTTCCTTCCTTTCTTGAAATAAAAAAGCGCCCACCTCCTTGTATACCGCACTTGCACCTCTCTTTCTCCTCCTACTCGGATTCGCCTTCTTTGATTACACAAAAGAGCTGACTTGTGCCTCCGCCACTCCTTAAGTATAACAAAAGAGAGAATCGTACATGTACTACCTACTTGCACGCAAAGAAAAGAGAGCCCGAGAGAAGGAGGGACGGAACGTAAAACAACGCTGTGACGATTTGCCTGTGCCACAATGGCTCTCGACCCCCTCCCACCTTCGAGTCCACCCTCCAATATGCATCTCGAGTGGGAGAGCTACAGCAGAGTTAAGTGAAAGAAACGAGAGCCTCTCTCTCTCTCTCTCTCTGCGGCGTGTGTCAATTTGCATTGTGAGCCCTCGTACCTACTTAACGTTATTAAGGGATGGGTGTACGTGTAACCGAGAGCCGAGTCGAGGCGCGCTCGCGCTCGTGTACCTATAATATATAACATTGTATCCTCACTGTACGTAATAGGGCCATACGCATGGTATTTCTGTGCAAGGGACGCGGGTGCGAGTGAGGAGGGAAGAAAAAGTGGGTATTAACTTGTTTTACACGAAGACGGAGGAGGGTGGATGTGGGCTGAGGTGTAAGTAGGGGAGTCTTGCACAATACGCGCGCGCGCGTGTCGGTTCTATATACGTAAAGTATATATATATATACACTGCCCTTTTGTGTATAATATACATATGTGTCTGTCTGTCTGTCCGTCCACGTGTGTGTATAAGAAACGTTTAAAGGGGGTTGATGCCGATGCACATGAGCAGTACGTCTGGCGCGCCGAGAAAAACCGCACCCTTGGGTAAAACTTGGGCCGTGTCCCTCCTTTCTTGGGGGAGAAATTTCTGCTTCTCTTACGCCCGCAAATTACGGGTTGTTGGCGCGCACGCGTCTCGGAGGGACAATTTAGAGCTGTTGGTTGACGGATCAGCCGAGTAATCATTGGTAATAGTCGTTCCCTGTTATTTATTTATTTATTTATTTATTTTTATTTTTTTCTTTATTTGCAACGTTTTAACACTGAAACTCTTTGCACGCGATCTTTTTTTTCAATCAATAAGAAAATGAACACAAGGACGAGGCTCATTATCGCTAGCGCAACGCAACTTTGGTAAATCAACCCAAACTCGTCGCCGTTTCCGTACATATATAGGTGTACACTACATTGAAGTCCTGAAATTTCTTTAACCCCTGCTCCGTGACCCCGCAAAATGACCTTAGGCGAAACGCTCACCTCCAACACTAAAACCCTACCCCCAAAGTTACATGCACCTCAGCCTCCGAGAGGCACCACCCATCTATACACATACGCACCCGAAGACTCCTCGACGCGTGTCTGCTCGGCTGTACGTGTAGTGTACGTAACCACGACACCGGCAGTATATAATTTAACAGGAGCTCTCCCCCCTCTGGCCCCTCAAAAGAAACTGTCGCGCGCCCAACAGCAGCTTCCACGCAGGGGTTCCTCGGCGCGACGAACAGCTGATACCCCCTCCCCTCGAGGGGGGCATGTATAAGTCAATAAGTACGTTGGACTCTCCCGGTTGGCAAAACTGCACCGTGTGTGCATTATACACATGATTGTAC